>NW_027271076.1:0-525000 GCF_040938485.1 Diadema antillarum | reverse complement strand
AAATGCCATCGGAGTGGTTAGTGGTGACAAGCACTCGAACGGGATGGCGGTAGACGGAGTGTGAAACGTAACGTCACTTTTGCGTTTTTGGCGGTTGGCTATTAAAAGGGCAATATCCCATTTCCGTGGTTAACCCAAACGTAGCGTGCAAGTAAAAAAGCACTCTGTTCCTTTCGCTTGTTCATTATTGTCATTTATAATGGAATTCGTTGCTTATCACCAATTTACAATCTATTTCGATGCCATTGATATGTCATTATGAATCTACTCCTGATTCAATTAAGTCAGCGGGAAGCTCTTCATATTGAGGATAATTGACTTTTTACATTATTTCATTAGTGCTAAACTTCACCAGAAAGTGTACCTTAAATTGAGTACTAAGACAATTGGCGACTTGTTTCATGACACCAACACAAGACATGTTCCATTTCTTCTTTTCTTTCACTTTTATCTATAAGAGCTTCTCAATATTACGCGGAAGCACTGCAAAAGCGATTTAATGTGTACTGCGCTCTTTTTCCATTTATTTCTTATTCTATTCTGTTCTACTTTGGATATGGTTTTAGTTTGCTATTTTGTAGAGACAAAAGAGAGATGCAGGCTTACAGGAGAACAACAAAATCAAATTGCTTGTGGCCAAAGTTTAGCCATGTAACGTTTGTAATGTCTGCCTCTGTGTGTGTGGCACGAATCGTTTGAAAATTTCTTCCTGAGAACCTGGGCAGGTACAATCATTTAGGTTTATAAGATGGTTAGTTCTTATGCTCGGTCAGAAATGGCGGCGAACCAATACCTGGATGTTATTTGCGGGAAAAAAAGAGTGAGCAAAAAAGTTGTTGATTGTCTCCAGCCGTCGAAAACCACTATAGATCAAAGATGAGAGAGCTTTCTGGACGGGGGGAAGGGGGGGGGGCATTTCAAGAAGCATTCAGTTTTATTTTTTGTCAGACAAACTTGTCGGGCAAATTTGTTCTCAGCCAATCAGGTGCGAGGTTTTCAGTAGCTTATAACAGTTTTAAAAAAATGAAATGCCCCCTGGCGCCGTCCGGCGCGTAAAGTTTTTAAAGTGGCGTTTTGTTAATAGCATGATGTGAAGTATAGGGTCCGATGTATGAGAAGAAGAACGTACTGAGCAACACGAGTTCTGATGTATTATTATGGCAGAAGAAGAAAAGAAAAAGAGGGAGAAGAAGAAGAAGCGTTATTCCCTGAAAGATCATAATGCAAGTCATAGAATGACTCAAAAACACATTCAAATCGATATGTCAATATGCAATGGACTATACTGCCGGAGGCATAACTCTATGCCTCAGAAAAATGAACACATAGAAGCTCAAAAGCATAAACAGGAGAATCTAACTGTAGTTCGTTTTAGGATCACTGCGATCTTAACTAGAGTATCGATCACAATAGTCTTGACCCGGAAGCAGAAAAAGAAGCGCTCACGATAGGTTATTCGAGGTCAAACTATGCATCTTGGATGCTCATCGTACATTGCATGGTCAAATTTCCCACAATGCATTTTTTTTTTTGGGGGGGAGGGGGGTGAGGGGGAGAGAGAGAACAAAACAACCAGAAGAAACAGTGGACGCATCATTGGAAGCTCGCAGTCAAAGTCTGGTGTTAGTTTGGACTTTCCAAAGATTCGTCATGGAATATATTCCAAGAACGTTCAACCGCAAGCCTGTGATGTCTTCTTGGGATGGAGAGAGCGGAATAGGAGGAAGAAGAGGAGGACGAGGAGAAGAAGATACAAGAAATAAAGATATAAATAAAGAAGGAAATAAATAAGAAAATAAATAAATAAAGAAAGAAAGAAAGAAAAGAATAAGAAACATAAGAAGAAAAAGAAGACAACTTCTGCATTCAAGTCGTGCTGCTGCCACTTTCGGAAACTCAAGACATAAGAAATCCATTAGTTGATCCCCGTATATACGTGCTGGCAGCGAATCTAGAGAAATCGATTTTCTGCAGACGTCAAAGATCCCTGCCCCCTCCCCGACCCCTCCCTCTCCAAATGAAATGGAGGATACATCTTCATGGAAGCGTAACGACGCCATTATAATTTATGATCGTATGAATTCCAGTCAGGGAAAATTTTAGTTCTTGTCATTTTATTTTGTTCTTTTTGTTTGTTTCTTTGTGTGCATCACAGGGATCCTAAGTCAGGAGATTCTAAAGATAATAGAATAAAACATAGATTCCATAAGAAAACACTGTAATTTGACTGAATTGACAAGAAAATTGCTCACTTTCGACATCTTGTGTATATAAAATCTCAAGTCTTGTTCTAAGAATCTTATGATAGAGAAATTAACCTCGTGATTCAAGGGTAATTGCATACCGACGAGTTTAGGGAAAATACCCCCAGGCTTGGGCAATTACCCCGGAGTCTTCCCTCAACCCTAATCCTAATCCTAATCCTGAACCTAGTCCTAATCCTAACCCAAACTCTAACCCCAAACCTTACAATCTTTGCTCTAACCTGATCACTTACCAGAATTTAACCGGGGGATAATAACCCTCCGGGGGTAATAGCCCTGATACGATACAGACTGATTAATTTCCCTCCAAGTATGTATGTGTATGTATGTATGTATGTATGTACATGTATGTATGTATGTATGTATGTACATGTCTATGTATCTATCTATCTATCTATCTAACTACCTTTCTATCACTTTCAATACTAACAGAAGAAATGAGAAAGTGATCATTTACAATTAAATGGATGATCTATTTATATCAAATAGAAGTCACGTCCTATGAAAGAAAAAATAGATAATTTACAAAAGGATTATTCAATAGACGGGTGTTTTACGGCAGAGAAGTGTTATGGATTACTACGAAAGAGTGGATTATAAAAATCATTAGATGAAAGCACGAGCAAGTTGGGAATCGATAATCATCATATTCTAATCGGTATATTACATAAAATTATTCACTTAATTAATCTCTCCAAAAACAATGATATGCATTGTGTATGCAGAACAAATTTTGCTGTAGTTAAAAAGAAAGGAAGAATGAAGAGAGATGAAATGAAAGAACAAAAGAAGAAGAAGTTGCCTACACGTCATAGATTCCCGATTTGTCTAACCTCTTCCATCCAGAGACTTAATTGTCGTTTTCGGCATATTTCAAGCCGATCTTTTTAGAAATCAATCCATGCTTTGCTTGGTCTTTCTCTGCTGTGAGCGAGCCGAAAAGTCCTGTGAAAAAAAACTCAATAATGCACATCTCGAGAGCAAAGAGTCTTTTGCTGAATATGGCCTCATCTAGAGGAGATCTTTTAAATTCTCATGATTCTGTCCCATTCCCGGGCGCCACATCTCTTTTTTTTTTTCGCTGGCGTACTTTTCCGAGATCTCCTATTTTGGTGGGGACGTAATGTGCACTGGCATTGATCTCGGTATTATCAGTCGATATCGCATTGATGTTTGGCTTACACCATCCGGTCTTCGCATAAACATAGAGTGTGGACTGGCACGGGAATTCGTTGTGAAGAATCGATGTGCGGCCGCTAATGCTTGCGAGAACACGAGTCAAAGATGTAACTGACTTTAGCCATTATTCAGCGTTTTGTTTGTTTTGTTTTTCTTCTAATGCAACAGCTTTAAAGAGTCCTAAACTTCGATTTATTTTTTGTTGAGTTAATGTTTTGCGTTCCGTTTTGACCGAACTCTCAACGGACCGGTGGGCCGTTCAGTTTCGCCCCCTTTTTATTGACGCGAAAATGCTGACCGAAGATTCGAACTCTGCACAGTATGCCAATGTGATTCCCATTTCCCCCGTGTCATTCATGTCCGCCCCCTCAATCCACACTCACAAAAAAAAAACAAGACAAAAGAACAACACCACCAACAAACAAACAAAACCTCAGAGAAGGCGCGGCATATTGAAAAGGTGCCCCAGTCCTCCTTATCAGGAGCTCAAAGAATGCACTTCATCTTTGATTCATCGTAGCCGTTGTCTCTGGATGAACGCAGTCGCGCAAGCGAAAATCGACTGATCGGCACAAACCATGCCGCAAAACCTACACGTGGGAGCTGAGATAAAAAAGGACGATGAGGTATCAACACAAAAAGAGGAGGAAAAGAGGAGGAAAAAAAGAAACCGAAAAAAAAGAAACTTCATGAAAAAGAAGGGAAATGAAGGAAATGAAAAAGAGACACCGTCAGACTATCAGGACAAAAATAAATTCATAGAAATGTTGCAAACGTGGTTTAAGCTGCCTAGTCTTTTTCCAGTTCATACAATGTTAAGTCTATCTGGACTTGTTTAATGAATCTTTTAACCCTCTGTGTGCCAGGTTTATTTCCTATCCATAGGTATGTATGTTAACTTTGTGCACATTTTACTCATTGACACAGAAAATGTTTGGGAGAGGCTGCCGGTTGACTGAGCGTCCATCCTTAAAGTGTAGAGACATTAAAGTTTTTTCTTAAAGGTCGTCGAGATCTATCAGCCTTTTTTTTGAAGGGAAGAAAGCATTTTTAAACATTGGCGATCTAGAGTAGATTGTAACATACTGCTAGTCAACTTAGTAGGGATGGCGTTACGATCGTGATTCTGAATTAGTCTTGACCAAAATATTAGCAAGATAATACATTCTCCGGTGACATCAGAAGGCCCCGTGCTGCCATTACGTCATTTTTGAAAGAAAGAAAAAAAAAGACGAGAGATATCTGTTAATTTTTCATCTCAATCTCTATATTACTATTATGATCTAATGACATATCATTATCTTTCTTATAAATGATTGTTATTCTGAGTTATAGAGTTTTGATCCAACTATAAGTAAGAACGTGTGTTACGTCAAAAGGCGCCATGCTGCTCTTTCGTCATCTTTTAAGGAAAAAACATTCGTTCCGTTTCCTTTTAAACTTCTCTAATCCTAATATGATCTTATATTAAGATATCCCTAGATCTGTCTTTTTCATTTTGTATCTGGCGCATGATTGTTATTCTGAGTTGGCTTTGATCAAAATATAAGAAGAATAACCCATTCTCCTGTGATGTCATAAGGCGCCATGATGCTATTACGTCATGTTTTAAAGAAAAAAAAAAGGACAGTGGACAGTACCGTCGTGTCAACATACGCGATTAGCATGTGGGTACTAAAGGCAATGACACAATCGCTCTGTAGTTGCCGTCCACACGAGATTAACAAACAACATAATCGATAAATTTGTGTACCCACCTGCAAAGAGAAAAGTTTATTAAGCCCCCTAAAAGCAAAGAAAGCTACCCCTTCCGACAAGCTTTCTTTGCCTAACCAAAGCGAGTACCCACTCTTAATTACCCTGAAACGCCGGGGGGACACGCTCGTTTTCTCAGCGACATGCAACATTGATTTCGCGTTACATGTCATCACCCGTAATGAAAGATACATTGACAACAAACGAAGATCGAGAGGGAGACAAAGATAAAGAGAATGAGAAGGAGAGAGCGAGCGAGAGATTAAACACTATAGTGCATATGCTCTTTCGATCGTCTGGACGGTAGACTATATCGTTGTATCGTAAATTCCCCAAAGATGCGTATCAGAACTGCGATAAATTCACGTTTTGAATGGATGGGACGCCAACGTTGACTGGGCACAGATCAATGTCTCCATTAGTTCTTTTACCGAATTTTCCGCAGACATTAGGCAAACAGGGAGTGGACACTTACAAGGAAAGTTCTTCTTTTTTAAAATTTAAAAGTAACACAACTTGGGCAATTTTCTTCTTCTTCTTCTTCTTCTTCTTCTTCTTCTTCTTCTTAGAAATCAATGACGACCCTTTTCTTCCAAGTGACACCATTCATCTTTTGAAGATTCTCCATAATAGATATGTACGGAGACATAATAATAATTATTTGTGTTTGCGACGATAGATAATCAATCAATTATAGATAAGCAATACAATCATGCCAAATTGCCCTTACCAGTGTAATAATGTAGCTCTTTAACTAAATGTGACGTTGATCATTATGAGTAATTAACCATGTCATTACTACACCTATAATGATAATGATAATACTACTATTACTACCACTAATAATAATATTGCTAATTATTATTATTATCTTATTATTATTAGTTTTATTATTATTGTCATTATTATTATTATTATTATTATTATTATTATTATCATCATCATCATTATGTAGTAGTAGTAGTGGTATTAGCAGTAGTAGTAGCAGCAGCAGTAGTAGTGGTGGTATGGAATGATAATATTGAAATCATTATTGTCTTTACTAAATTAGCGCTATAATAGTATTATTATCCAATCAATTTGATCTTGATATTATGATGTGTCGCATGCGCATATATAATATTGCCACGATTGCTTTACCTCTGGTCCGACTGTTTGACAATACTGCATCACGTTTCTTTATATTTTGATGTCATCCTATACCTATTACATATTACTATTCTTAGGCAAATATCTTTCTCGATTTTCTATAAAGAAACCGCCAAGTGACTAGATAACAAGGTCTGTTAATTAAGTAGCGGGCTGCTAACTGATTGTTCGCCTGTCGAATTATGACGAGCCACTCACAGGCGCCAGAACAGCATGGCAAGCTCAGCAGTGAAATTCGCCTCCCTTTCTAATGCCTTCTTCAGTGAGTCACAAAAGGAGTTATTATTACGTCTCTTGGTAATAGAGACAGATCGTATGTTTTTCCTCCTCGTGTTCCCTCAGCGAGATTTGCACTTTTTTTTTTCATAATCGCTAGCCGCCTTTGCCGCTCACCGAAACACCGTTCTGTAGTTCTGTCGGGATGAGAAGGGGGGGGGGGGGTGGATGGGTGCGGGAGTGGAGATATTGCACTATTTCCCTTTCATTAAGCTTCAGAGAACCATCGCGTCAAAGTGCCACTGCAATTGCGTACAGACCGCTTTGGCATGGTCGTGACAGACTTAACCGAGAGATTGCGAAGGACGCGGCAAATGTGGTACGTGCATTTAGCGAGTTTGAAGTTATGCGTCCAATTATCCATGTAATATAATACAAGGTAGGCCAATGGTAATCATTTTGTGAGGTCTTCTTTGATTAAAGCGCGTGAAGCGAATTACTTTTGCTCGTTTGATTCTGTTCCCTAAACGTTATGCCTAACTCACCATTTTGGAGACCAAAAAGTAACATAACACCGCGGCAAATGCCAAAGTACAATTCATGTCCGGTTACCTACGTTACCTAATTCATCACGCTAGAAATCGGCTTGAAAAAGAATAGCACAGCAAAGAGAACGTATCAAATGAGAGAAATCCATGACTCCTTTGTACAAAGCAAATATTAAAGGCAAATTGCATTGCCGGATTGAACCAGATTTTCACACCCGTGAATAATTATGCGTTTAACAATTGCATTAGGATAGAGTCCAACTTTGTTTGAAAAAATAAATGTCAAACAAAAATTGGGTTGTCGTGTCCTATGAGATTACTCTGTGCATCTCAAGTTGCCTAAAGGGGGAAAAAAGAGGAAATGTACAAGTAAAGTAAGAAATAGAGAAAAAGAAAAGGTGTAACATAAGAACGATTTCGCGGCTTTGTCAAAACTGCAGGAAGAACCGTTTCAGCACTGTTCGGATTGATTGCAACGTGGGACAAACGCAATTGGCTGACAGACTATAGCCGCCTGACAAATAGTTCAGCACTGTTTGAAAGGGTGAATAAAACACGTGACGGTGAGTATATTTATGTGAAAGCGTGTGGGCGTCGGCGTGTGTATGTGTCTATGCTGTAGTTGGGAATGTGTGTGTGTGTGTGTGTGTGTGTGTGTGTGTGTGTGTGTGTGTGTGCGAGTGCTCATCCGTCATGGAAAAAGGGAAAGGGGAAAGGGATTGGAAAGTGACAAATGGAAGAAATAAAAAGAGGGACACATAAACTAAAGTAAGAAAAGCTGGTCCGATAGCTTTATGAATAGTGAGAGGAATTAATTGAAAAAAGGAACATTTTATGGTGGTAGGAAAAACCCGACAGAAATACAAAGAAATTAATGTAGGAATATAATACGGATATATTATAAAAGCCTGCATGTTTTGATAGGGCAATATAGAGAAAATAAAAAAAAAAATGTTGTAATGTTGTCATATTATGAAAGGAGTTTGAACAGCAGAATAATTTAGTTTCCTGCAAGTATTAAAAGAACAAATATATCTTAAATGCAACATGATGAAGCAGAAGACAGGAACCTCATCAGAGGTAGACATGAGGTGTCCACAGCCAGAAAAAAGAAGCACGATTTCGTCTTGGGATTGTTATTTTCTAAACCTTTCTCATAAACAGATGGAAGTGTGACTTAACGTAGGCAGAGAAGTAGGTTAAATAGAGACGTGGTGTGATGTGCCGTGAATGAGATCGACGATTCATTTTCTCGTGGTTGTAAAGTCAGTTTTTCTTCAAATATCACCTCGCATTTGGTGGGACCATTTTCATGTTCGTTAACAAGGCTTGATATCTGTCCTCAATTTACTCACTAGTGCATTTTGAACCTGATACGTCATTAGTAAAATCCAACATTCTTTTTGTTGTATTCAGGAAGAATGAACTTCACTCTTTCTTTTACACCGTCGGCGTGTAAAGTTAAGGGTGCAACTGTTGCGAACTTCTGGAAGATGAAGATACAACGCATAGACTTTTGAAATGTCATAGCACTTTGTATGACCGCACATGACGTTTTACAGATGTTTGTGGTTGTGGGAAGGGGGGAAAAAGGCAAAGTATTTTGATTTTCATGACAAATCCATGCAACGCGTGAAGCAGGCGAGAGCACCAGATAAGGAATGATCTAGAATTCCTCTAAAGAGACCGTTATTGGTTCAAAAATGCCTTTTCGAGTTTCCTTTTACGCCATGTGCTTTGTCAACAGAGCCAAGGGATCGCATTTGGAAATGTACTGTAAGATTAGCATTACATGATGACGATGGTGATGGTGATAATGATAAAGATATGTCGACTTCGTCTTCTTGCATGATGATGTTGATGATGATGATGATGATGACGACGATAATGATGATGATGATATGATGATGACAAGATGATGACATGATGGTCTTATTTGGCCAGTTTATTCTTTCCAGTCGTTACATTGACTTCAGAGTCCTGTATCTCCATCATAACCCTGTTATCATTAGTATAATATAGCTATGTCAAGATGAATAATATTATTGCGTGCTAGTCCATCTAGCATCTAGCTAGTCCAGTGCTTCTTAACCGGTGGGCTGCGACAGACCCAAAAATACTGAATTTAAAGATGTAAAGATCTAATTGGGCCTCGAAAGAAAACAAAATATGCAGAAGCCCAAGTGGACCTTGGGTAAGAGAAGGCTGAGAATCATTCATGTTTTAAATCTAAGCATGAATGCGGGACTTGAACCTAAGACCCGATGTTTAACAATGATTATAGAAGAATATCCACTACATCACCCCCCATATTTATTGTGCAATGTATACGACACGTAAAATCACCATCTCTAGATTAAGGACAAATACATGTCTTCTTTGCAAGACTCTTGATGATTATCATATTGGCAGAAACCGTGAGAGCGGGATTGTGCTTGTCTTTGGTTTACCGAACAGAACCACGAGGTGCATCCCCCTCCCATTTTCTCTTCTATTTTCTCAGTCACCCTTCGTCTCTCCCTGTACATTTCTATTTGTCTGTATCTAACTCTCTCTCTCTTCCAGTCCGTGTGTCCATGTTCACGCCCATCTGTCTCTTACACAAACAATGTATATAAAGACCCTGCACCTCAAAACAAACAAAAAGTCGCCTGACATGAATTTTTAGTTAAGACCATATTCTGAAAGAACAGACCTTAAGCTTTAAAATGATGTATAACTCAAATCAAATGGACTCTCCTAACCTATCTAAACATTGGAAAGAAAGCACAAACTCAGGAAAAGAGTGAACTGAGAAAAGAGGCTCTGAAGTACAGTGTCTATTCAAGCGCTTAATCTTTCCCAAACCGTGCTGGCTGTGCGATGAATGGGACAAAAAAACAGAAAGTAAACCACCAGAGTAACAACAATGAAGGAATTATTAAATTAAACTGAAATTAAACATGCCTCATTAACACATTCTGTCCATACTTAATGTCAACTTTCAAAGCAGTAGCACTATCCTTTGAAAAGTTATTAGAGTTGAAAGTGAAGAGTGTGGACAAGGTTTTTCAGAAATGAAAAAGGGATTCTAAAGACACATCTAATCACACGATTCTACCAAAAATGTTCGAGATAAACTGCTAAAAAAAGAAAAAATTCCTGCCCGTTTTATGATACCAAATTTTAGCATAATGTAAAAGAAGACCCGCTCTTTCAGAAAATATGAAAAAGTCAAGTTCGGCTAGGTTGACCCATTTCACTTATTTTCAGTCCTCACGCAAAATCAGTGTGTGCGACTTTATGTTCGTTTTGAGGTGCACGGTCACATATAGAAATAATTATATATACAATAACTATGCACACATATAACATGTATCAACAAAATCACACACAAACATACACATACACCCTCTTTGCCATCCCCCTCCCCCCGTAAGATGTTTTCCTCTTGACCTGGGCTGACAACTTAGAGCTTGCGAAAAAAGCAGGCACCGTTGTTTCAACCCTAAATCTAGCCGCAACAAGTGCAATTTTCCCCCTGATCTCCCTCCCCATTCTCCAGTCATGAAGTCAGTCAGCCTATTTTCGGCCTAATAGCAGTCAATATTATTCAGCATAATTCTTTTAGCGCATCTCCAGCCGCACGAAATCAATGCCGAAGCCAACCAAAGAACAGAGCGCTGGGGGCAATACCTCAACCTCCTTTTTTGTTCTTTTTTCCTATTTCATTTTCTCCATCTCTCTCTCTCTCTCTCTCCCCCCCCCCCCCCCCCCCCCATGAGAATAACATGTGAGATTCTTTCTAAGCCGGGTGTGGGTCGATCAATTATGTAAACGCCGATACCATCAGGGGGCTTGTGACATACAACGCCACACTGCCCGAAGACTAATGGGCAAATATGTTGCATAATCATCGTGACACTGTGACTGCCATTTGCATTTCACTTGGAGAGAGATGGGTTCTCCTCCACCCTGCCGAATATTTTGTGATTCTTCGCGTTTCCTTGCCCCAGAAAGAATGGGTAATTTACAATCAGAAGTTAGTCTAACATGACCTGACATTGAGTCACGAGAAGTTTGTTTAAGACCCGTCGGAGAATCAAGCGACGGAGGCATGAGACAAGAACACAAGGGAGTAAATAGTGTTTTTGGTTTTTTTTTTTCTTAAAAAAACCCAAAGCAAAACAAAACACAAAACGAACAAACAAACAAACAAACAAACAAACAAACAAACAAGCAAACAAACAAAAAACCCGCAATAGTACGGATAAATCATGCCTAAACTGAGATCCTGCCAAGACACACCAGACAGACTGAATTGCGGCAAATGAATAATTATTGATCCAGATTTCTGACAAACCTCTCTGCAAGTGTTATAAACGTTTTACAAAATGGTGAACATCAAGTGATAAAACTCAGAAGAAAATATATTGCAAGAAAAATAAAAGGAGATTGAGATCCAGATTAAGATACATATGTGCCGTAGATGATGTAGGCTTTACACTTTACACTTGTCTTTGTTATTGTGTCGTTTACAATGCGCATAATAGTTTGCGTGTTCATTTGTTTGTTCATTTCCATCTGAGAAGATGGCTCGATAGCCAATATTCACCTACACTAAGCTGGTCTTCCATGGGGTCCAGTTGGATGTGAGGTGGGACTACTTCACCGGGTTAAACACCCTGCTCTTTGCAATGAATGAATGAAGCGGGATCTTTTACGTGCATGGGTTGTGACTCTTTCATACACGGGACCTCCATTTTATGTCCTATTCGAGGGACAAAGTGTTTTGCTTCTTGCTGGAGGAGACGGTATGATTACACACAACATTGCTCAGTCCAGACTCGGGTTCGAACCCGGGCCCTTAGGATTGTGAGGCAGACGCGCTACCGACTGAGCCAACTCACCGCCCTAGTATTTTCTAATCTCAATAGGAGGGCGAAACGTTTTGCTTACAAATTTGAGGTCCAAGAGTCGTATTTTTTCTTGTTTCTTTTTCCTATATAAAAATGGCAATCACTCCTGTCATCGAAATCGTGATTAATACTCCCATGCAGCCCCTAATTTACCGACACATACGGCATGTTTTGTGTATGAGATATTCAGTAATCAACAGTCTAGAGGCAACCACCATGATTCATCGTGTTCAGCTCTGACCGTGTTGAGAGAGTGTGCCACTGAGGTATATATTGATATCGCGAACTGAATTGGTAAGTGTTGAAAACTATATGTGGCTTGTAAATACAGAGAGGTAGAGGGAATAGGATGAATATATATATATATATATATATATATATATATATATATATATATATATATATAATCATATACAGTGTACATAGCAGTGAAATAGTCATGTTCATATTTCTGCACAATGATGTGAAATGTTTGAAATAAATTTTGTCATATGAGTATAACGATTATTATTCTCTCCTCTCCGTGAAAATAACTATTAAAAAAACACAATAAATTTTGCGGCATAGCTGATAGACAAAACTAAGATTTGAATGCAGTCCTGTTTCAACTTTCGTCTATTCTAGTTTTAACTTTGGTTTGATTTTATTATCTTAATTTTTATAATCTTAATTTCGTCATACGCTATATTACCATGACGTCCATAATTACGTCCTTTACAAAAAAATTCGTAGCGTAAGTTCACTCATCTAGGTGACCTGGAAGCAACCTAACCTTTGTTTAAACTTGCAAGCAAAATTGTGATCATTATGCCCGTAGCTCTCGTAAAGAATTAGAGGTAATCAATATATGCATTAGCTGCGCAAAGACGCCAATCACGTCAGGTCATTCTTTGAGTACTGGCTCCTTTTTAAAGATCAACACGTCAAGTTTTTGCCGTCTGAAAAAGAAAATAAACAGACAAACAAAGACTTTGCAGTAATCCTACGAAAGTCGATGGGGTAGATTTAATTCGCGAGCAAATATAGGCGCACATATGCTGGTAGAAAAATACAGATGACTTTTGCCTTTTAGAGCACACTGTCTGAAGATAAACAATTAGACATCGTACATTCAATATTATTAGTGTAATGTCGCTCAATTACATGGTAGACCTACACGTTGATGGAAAGAAGAAGATTGTTCCTTAGAGTCTTGCTTGTTTGTGTTCATTTGATAAGGATTTTTTTATCTTCTTCTTCTTCTGCTTTTGGCTTTCTGCTGGCAAGTACACCAACGCACGTCGACGTGATGAGACGAAAAGTTCACTGATATTAAGAACAGTTTTTGCGCTTGTTATGAGTGTGTGTGTGAGCAGGGGCGTCACCAGCATTTTTTCAAGGGGGGTGCGTTTTGACACTAAAATGTTTACGAGATTTTTTGGACAGACATTTGGAATATAGGAAGCTCTCAATCCCCAGACTTTTACTGTTTTTTGGGGAAACCAAGCGGGGAAAGGGCACCGGCGTAGCTAGGATTTCATCTTGGGGGGGGGGGGTGGTATGCGAGGGAGCGAGCAAGGGTGGGGGAGGGTGAGGAAGTGCCGGAGGGGGTTGTACCCCCTATAAATGGATTATGGAATGACGGTGTGAAACAACAAATTACTGGCAACGATATCAGGAGAATGGCATAACGACTACATGCGAGCGAGCGGAGCGAGCGAGCTTGAAAATTTTGACATTTTACAGTCCCAAAACTGCCGTTTGTAGCCATATTTTTTTGCTTTGTAAATTAAGGGGGGGGGGGCGTACCGGGCGCAACTGCTGGCAATTACTGGCAGCAACATCAGAATGGCATAATAATTAAATGCGAGCGAGCAAAAAGAGCGAGCTTGGAAATTTTGACATTTTACAGTCCAAAAACTGCCATTTGGAGCCATATTTTGTTCGCTTTGGAAATAAAGGAGGGGTGGGGGGCGCAACGGGCGCAACTGCCGGTAATTACTGCATAACAATTAAATGCGAGCTTGAAAATTTTGACATTTTACAGTCCCAAAACTGCCATTTAAAGCCATATTTTTTCGCTTTGGAAATAAAGGAGGGGTGGGGGCGCAACGGGCGCAACTGCCGGTAATTACTGGCAGCAACATCAGGAAAATTGCATAACAATTAAATGCGAGCGAGCGAGCGAGCGAGCTTGAAAATTGTGACATTTTACAGTCCAAAAACTGCCGTTTGTAGCAATATTTTTTTGCTTTGGAAATCAAGGAGGGCGCATCGGGCGCAACTGCTGGCAATTACTTGCAGCAACATTAGATGAATGGCATAACAATTAAATGCGAGCGAGCGAAGAGAGCGAGCTTGAAAATTTTGACATTTTACAGTCCCAAAACTGCCGTTTGTAGCCATATTTTTTTGCTTTGTAAATTAAGGGGGGGGGGGGGGGCGTACCGGGCGCAACTGCTGGCAATTACTGGCAGCAACATCAGAATGGCATAATAATTAAATGCGAGCGAGCAAAAAGAGCGAGCTTGGAAATTTTGACATTTTACAGTCCAAAAACTGCCATTTGGAGCCATATTTTGTTCGCTTTGGAAATAAAGGAGGGGTGGGGGGCGCAACGGGCGCAACTGCCGGTAATTACTGCATAACAATTAAATGCGAGCTTGAAAATTTTGACATTTTACAGTCCCAAAACTGCCATTTAAAGCCATATTTTTTCGCTTTGGAAATAAAGGAGGGGTGGGGGCGCAACGGGCGCAACTGCCGGTAATTACTGGCAGCAACATCAGGAAAATTGCATAACAATTAAATGCGAGCGAGCGAGCGAGCGAGCTTGAAAATTGTGACATTTTACAGTCCAAAAACTGCCGTTTGTAGCAATATTTTTTTGCTTTGGAAATCAAGGAGGGCGCATCGGGCGCAACTGCTGGCAATTACTTGCAGCAACATTAGATGAATGGCATAACAATTAAATGCGAGCGAGCGAAGAGAGCGAGCTTGAAAATTTTGACATTTTACAGTCCCCAAACTGCCATTTGGAGCCATATTTTTTCGCTTTGGAAATAAAGGAGGGGGGGGGGGGGCGCACCGGGCCCAACTGCTGGCAATTACTGGCAGCAACATCAGGAGAATTGCGTAACAATCAAATGCGAGAGAGCGAGCGAGCTTGAAAATTTTGACATTTTACAGTAAGTAAGTATATTTCTTCGCTTTAGAATTTAAGGGGGCGCATCGGGCGCAACTGCTGGCAAATAATGGCAGCAATATCAGGAGAGCATAATGATTACATTCGAGCGAGCGGAACGATCGAGCTTGAAAATTTTACATTTTACAGTCCAAAAACTGCCGTTCTTAGCCATATCTTTTCGTCTTGGAAATTAAGGGGGGAGGGGCACCGGGCGGAACTGCTGGCAATTACTGGCAGCAACATCAGGTGAATTACATAACGATTAAATGCGAGCGAGCGAAGAGAGCGAGCTTGAAAATTTTACATTTTACAGTCCAAAAACTGCCGTTCTTAGCCATATTTTTTCGCTTTGGAAATTAAGGGGGGGGGGGCGCACCGGGCGTAACTGCAGGCAATTACTGGCAGCAACATCAGAAGAATGGCATAAACATTAAATGCGAGCGAACGGAGCGAGCAAGCTTGAAAACTTTGACATTTTACAGTCCCCAAACTGCCGTTTGTAGCAATACTTTTTCGCTTTGGAAATCAAAGCGGGGGGGGGGGGGGGGGCGCACCAGGCGCAACTGCCGGCAATTACTGGCAGCAACTTCAGGAGAATGGCATTACGACTAAATGCGAGCGAGAGGAGCGAGCGAGCTTGAACATTTTTGACATTTTGCTGTCCAAAAACTGTCGTTTGAAGCTATATTATTTTTTTTTTCGCTTTGGAAATTAAAGGGGGTGGGGGGACGCCCGGTGCGCCCCTCCCCCTGGATCCGCCACTGTAGTCAAGGGTGTGGGTTTATGTTCATGACTGGGGGAGCTATGACCAGCGAGGTGGCGCCGTGGAAAGGATGTCCAAAATCTGCACTTTAGAGCATTTCCTAAACTAATTGTGCGTGTTTGTTTGTGTTTGTGTATTATATACATGGAAAAGTTAGGAATTAGCCCAGGTCAAGTCTTTTTATTGGCAATGCAAGACATTTAGTATGTAAAGCAACACTGCAAAATCGATGATCTAGCTTTGATATAACGAAGCGTGAGGTACATTGTACAAAGGTGTACATTCTACATCACATTGCGCAACATTGTAGCGACTCTTCGTTCGGATGTACTGAGTACACTGCGCACATCCTGCTTATAATATGCAGAATGCCAACCAGGAATCACGCTGAATCACAATCTTTTGTCGGGTTCGGGTTTTTTGAACAATGTTTCACACTATATACCTATTTAATTATGGTTGAAAGAAATCATAGAAAAAATATCTTATTTCTTGATCACCCTTTCATTCAAAAAGCAGTTTACTAACACTTGAACTACTATTTCGGTAAGTTTGTTGTTTTTTTTACCAGCGGATTGGGAGGGGCGCACCCCCCCCCCCCTCCCGTAGTTACGCCACTGCTTTTGGGTGAAATAATTGGACAGATTTCTTAAATTCTAACAAAAAAGCAAGAAAATCTTTTCATCGCGGGAATTATGATTATGTAGGGTGGGGCAAATGGTGCGCTTGCCTTCCAATGTTTTTATGGGGGCAACATTTTTGTTTTCTTTCAAAAGCAAGAAAATCTTCTCATGACGGGAATTATTAATTATGGGGGGGGGGGGCAAAATCAAAATATGCTTGCCCCTCCAATATTTTTATGGGGGTAACATTTTGTTTTTCTGTCAAAAAAAAAATCTTCTTGTCTCTGGAATTATGGAGGGGGAGGGGGGATGGGCAAAATGAGATGCTTGCCCCTCCATTTTGTTTTCATTTCTTTTTAATGAGGCTAAGGCTCGCTCTTGGGCTGGCAATATGGATTGGTCAGAAGTAACGAACATAGACCCTACATAGGCCTACTTGTAAGTAGCACACGTACGTGCAAACGTGTATAAGTGCTCCGTATCGCACGGATGTACAGTACGGTCGATAAATAGTAAACACTGTAGAATACTAATAGATATGTACAAAATCAGTGCTGGCAGAACCAGGGGTGCGAATTGTTTTTGCCGACGATTTTTTTTTTGTGTGTGTGTGTGTGTGTGTGTGTGTGTGTTGTGTGTCCCTGGTGCCAAATATTTAAAAAAAAATAGAAAAGAATAATTATTCAGCGTCCGGCGTTGAGGTCGCTCGCAGACTGATTTCTTTTTTCTTTTTTTTTTAAGGATCTGAAGGGGGGTGCGTTCGCACCCAACGCACCCCCCCTGGTGACGCCCATGGTGAGTGTGTGTGTGTGTGTGTGTGTGTGCGTTTTGCGCTGATAATGTTGTTGCCTCTAGCCTGGCTCAATGGACCGCATATGGTGAAACGTGTTCTTGATATCAGCTGTTCTTAGTACATCTAAATTGCAAGGGGCAGGTTGGATGAGAAGTGAAGTAGTTTACAGGTTTCTGTTCTGGCAAACCACAGACGCCAAATTGTTGCGTTGCCACGGGAACTAAAACTGTATCTGAAAACTTTAATGCACGTCTTCTCAAGGAATTTATCTTTGGGTGTCGGCTAAATATGTTGTGTGGTATTAGGCCGACACGTTCTCAATTCTTCAATCGACCATCAGCACGCCTATTTAAAGTAGGCGCGTGGAAAGGGGGCCGCAATGCAAGGTTTACACGTTTCTAACGACGACTTGAAGATAGGAAAGCATAGGTGTTGTGAAGAATTAACGATTTCATACTCTCTAAAAAAATCGAGTGATTTTATATTCGCTCTTGAAGGAGTGAATACAAAAAAGAGTGAATTTAGAATGAAATTGGAGTGAATTTTTGAGTGAAAATGTTCATTTTAACTCGTTTTAGAGTGACCTCAGAGATCACTCAAAAAAAGTGATGCCTGAAATACCAAAAGCAGTATTCCATTTACAAGTATCATAACTCTACGCAGCATGTTAGAAGTTATACTACAACAAAATAGAGATTTCAAGGGGAATGATATTTCGTATATCTGAAATAATTGGATGTCACTATTGTATGTACCTGTGACAATATTATAACGTACTGAATGTTCCCGCAAAAAATGTAATATATGAGCAATAACATGCTGAATGTCCCCCCACCCACTGAAAATAGTATTTGGTATTAGTGGTTAATTCACTCCTGCGTTTTCTTTGATGTAGTTTTTACTAACAGTTTAACAGTCGTTAAATTTTGCTTAGATTGAAAATTCGTCAGACATGTTAGGAGAGACCCATATATGAAATAGCGAACAAAAGGAGGCAATGAACTCGATGGTTGTCACGAGAATGAGAAAAAAAAAACCCAAATGTGAGCAATATACAGTGAAAGATGAATGTTCTTGTAGATCTCGCTAGCACTTATCTGCGAACTAAATTTCGATTTTTTTTCTTTCAAAATACAGAGTGCAAACACATTCATTTTCTTTGAGGTTTTTTTCAACGTTTGTTAATTTTCAAGAGGTTTATCCCGTGCGACGTAATTTATGGTTGTAAGATGGAATGTTCGCTCCGTGACAGCTCAGTGGACAGAAATCATCCATTTTCGAGTGTCGCTTGACAAAGCTATCCAAATCGTGACATTGAATGCACTCACGATTATAGAATGAAGTTCACGTTCATGTTTTTGAGTAGATCTCGGGGAAAAGAATTCTATCGGATCACGTGTAATAGATAGATGCAATCGTTTATCATTCTTTCAATAATCACTTGCTCCGGAGAGATATGGAGATCTACTTCGGTTCATTTGTCCGTGTTAACATGCCCTCGTTTGCATATTTGTTGATCTAACTTTTATTACTGCACCTCCTTCCATTTCACGGTTTCATAAAGCCATTATCATTTAAACAGTAAAAAAAGGAAATAAGTACACTTTAAAACACAGCTGTAAAAAAGTTGCAAGATAAACATTCAAATCGCTTAACCATTTCTGTGCCAGTAAGTCAAATATGCACAGATTTCACGCACAAACCAATGGACTGCAAATACTGTGGCACGCAAAGGTTTTAAACATGTTAGTGGTGATAGGCGCGAGTATCATTCAGTTTAGTGAAGTTTGTTACATTCCAATTTGTTGAAATCTAAAAGAGACAAAGAAGAGAGAAAGAGAAAAGATGAGAAAAGGGAAAGAGATAGAGAAAAAGCAAGAAACTAGAATAAGTGGCCATCGAAGACTACAGTACATCCTCTCCTTTCTTTTTTCCCCTCAGTTTCCCGAGGTTAATTACGTGGCAAGTTAATGTAAAATATCCAGTTTAACGCGTCAGCCGAAGCCATACAAAATGTAGTGGGTAAAATGTCGTCACCGGTAAACGTCAACGTCAATGTCCTTAATTTAATTAAACCTTTCGATGCCAATGACTCGAATGTGCAAAAATTTCACACGGATACCTATGGACAAGGACAGTGATGTGGTACGTCGATAGTTAATCATTGCAGGCCATATAAAAACCCGCGGTGAGGAAAAGAAAACAAAAACAAAAGAGCACACAATACTAGCTTGGCGCTGCGTCACAGAGTTAGACGCACAGATAGCCTTCATATCATTCTGCAAATTGGACAATCTAAGTAGCTGTCAGAAACAAAACACGCGTCTCAAGGTCTTTTGTGACACTTTTATATAGAGAATCCAAGCACCTAAATTCATCAGCATTTCATCTGCAATACCAAGAGAAAATGATGACAACAGAGCCACTGAAAAGAAGCAACAACAGCAAAGAAGCCATATAGAAATTACTGTAGGAAATGTCCAAAGCCTTTTATTGAACTGACACCACTTAAAAAAAGTCTGATGATGTGAACGCGAGCCACTGCAACATGAATGACAAAAAGTGGTGATATTCCCAAAGTTAAGTACAAGGGTAAAGCGAAGACAAGCGGACAACGTGCAACTCTAAGGCCTACTTCATGAACATTTATTGTAGTATCTATTTCAAAATTAGTTATCGTTTCTTCCAACAATTACAAAAAAAGATAATGATAATTGTCAGTGCATTCGTAAAAATGTTTAAATCCCTGTCACCCAATTCTATGTTGTATTCTGCTGGTGCGAGTAAAAATCACAGATTCAGGAACTTTTTGATATAAGCATGTATCACGGATTTCTGATTATCATTTTCTTTATGTCATTCTTGTGCACCTACTCCAATATGCCCTTATAATTAGAGACCAGTTGGGCATTTCATGACGCATTATGTCCGACAAAGTTGTTTTACAAATTTGCTCTCAGCCAATTAGATGGAAGCATTTCAGTAGCTTGTAACAGTTTGTCAGAAAAATATCCGATCAAAAGGCTTCATGAAATGCCCCCCCCCCCCCCCCCGGTCCTCAAAAAGTGTCTCGCTTTCGTGTTGTCACCACATGCTCACACAGCTGAAATAGGCATCATAACAGATTGACTACTAAATGCTCAGACTCTGAAAAATTTCACACACACACACACACACACAAACACACACACAATAATACCTATTTAACAAATTCATAAATAAAAAAAAAAACCGATCATAACTTTCTTAGTAAGACAGGAAAAGGTAGGGTATTGTTTTATATTATATCCTGGTGTACCAGGGCCCTGTTTTATGAAGAGTTAGAATTAATGAAATAGTTGATTTCAACTGTAAGTCTATGGCAGCCTGTGTTGAAGAAAATTTAAAATCGATTTTATCTTTTGATAAAACGGGGTCCCGGATATATTACCGATCATGTTTTTGTTTTACTTTTTCAACTGGAAAATTTACGATTTGATAACACATTTTTATCAACAGAAGTCGTCACGAATAGAACGGAATTATCTTGAGCCACTAGGACCTTTAATGCCCATGTTGAATATTTCATCCCCGGAACATTAAGTTAAAAGCTACACGGAACATACAAAAGATTGTATTGTCAACACGTGTTCATCAAATGATGTATTTCTTTCAGTTAGAATAATAGCTTGAGTGGTGTGCTAGCCGCGATCATTTATTTTCAGGATAGCATAAACCAGTGACATTAAAGATACAGTGAGGTAGATATTTATTTTGTTTGTTTTTTCTTTCTTTGAACCTATGATAAACTCGTGTATCTTAAAAGCGACTGTTTCAAGTATAGGAAAATATGAATTATAGATATGTCAAATCCAGGGCCCGTATTTCATAAAAAATTATTGCCTTTGGCAAGTGACAACCAAGAAATCTATGTATGTGTTCACTCCTCAAGAACATTTTGTTTTCTCTACGAAATAGCAAACGTTCCTCCATATCATAGTGAGGATGTTTTTGATACATAGCAGCCACACACTCGCAGACAGTCGGATGTTCACTTTGACAGTGCATTTTCTCAACCAAATCCGAAGGAACAAATGAAACCAAAGATATCAACAAAATTAAAGGAAAAATGACACAACATCAATAAGAAATATCTTTTAGAATAGTTTAGAATACTGGATTTACACATTCTCAATCAATCCCTTGGGGATGGGAACAATAATGGGGCTTCATGACAAACATGCACTGGGAGAGAACCCCCAAAAGAAACAATTATTATAGACCACCTACCTGTGTGGGAGAAGTTTGCTTTTGGCGGGTGACAAAGATATCAATAATCGGCTGCTCTGATCGACTGGAGCGCGGCGTTCAGGGGTAAAGGATGGTGCGTGCTCGGCGATTGCAATGGGAGGCTCTGTTGAAGCGGCGCTCTGGAAGATAAAAAAAGTGCTACGAGCGTCTTCCGTTGGCGGATGTAAGTGAGCGAATCGACGCGCTTTGCCGAGAATTTATAAGAGAGAGAGGGAGGCGATTGGCTGCGCTCGGACTCCTCACTCGCGCAGTGACATGCATATTAATGGTGGAGAAAGAGGCAAATGACATATGATCTCGAGCAGCATGTCTTCTTGTTGTTCTTACGAGGTTTTTGTGTTTGTTATTGTTGTTGGTGGCGATGGTGGTGGGACTCCTTCTAGAAGTACCTGAAACATTATTTCGCCAAAATTGAGTTCGCAACCCGTGTTTCTGGTGGCTGCTGGCCACGTATGCTATACTAACGGTGTGAAATAAACATTCTCTTTCATCATTTTTATCATTAAAGTGATATATTTTTTTCTGTACAACTGCTTCCTGCTTCCGTATTATGCCATTGCAGGGCTGCAGTGAGTGAGTTTTGTCTTTGTTTTTTTGTTTTGTTATTTGAAAAATATAATTTGCTCAAGTATTACTGGAAAAGGATACACTAAAAGTGGACATGAAATGTAAATAATCGATTAACTATGGTTACTACAGTTAATCGAACAGGGTGGGGTATTTACTATCCATATAGGAGTACACTAAGTCTTTTAATACTGGCTGCATTCTCGACTTCTTATCCTATCCAGGGGGTAAGAATCGTGTAATTCTTGCAGCCTGAGCGATAATTATGTTATCATGTCATTATAGATATACAGCAGGGGGAAAAAAGGTAATAGGGTGGTTACCAAGGTATCGTCACATTTATAATTGTCAGTATTTTCTAAAATTGTTCGTCCGTTTCCTTAATCGTTTTCCATGGGTATCCAAGCTAAGTTGATGTTGTTGTTACTTCCGAAAAGTACGCATGCATGTCTGTCTGCCTTTATGCATGTATGTGTGTGTTTATTTATGTGTGTGTGTATTTATGTGTGTCTGTTTGTATGTATGTCTATATCTGTGGATGTATGTATATATTATATATATTGTATATGTGTGTTATTGTCTCTTGCAAAGTTTATTTCTAGCACAGCCTTTTGCGGTAATCTATTGCGCAGACAGATGCCAACCGTTTAATCAAGAGACTTGTTTTGATTTTCCTTTCACCATAAACTAAAGAGAGATGTCATATATCTCACTGAAAATTCAATGACACAAAATCCAAACGTTGCGCATAACATTGACTCTGCAATGAATTGTAAACGACGGGAACAGAGTGTTTATTTCAATGAAATCTAGGTATTATTTTTGTTTCTTTCTTTCTTTACAGAAATAGAATAAATGTGCTCAATATTTGAACAGATTTCATAGTGTTCGTGATTATACGTTACCATTTTCATTGGAATGAACTGGAAGTTAACGTCACCTATTTTGATATCATGCTACAGGCATATGCCAGCTTCCAGCCACTGTTTACAATTGGAAAGAGTGATCCCTCCCCCCTCAAAAAAAAAAATGGTAGGGTTATAACATTATTTTGATGTGTATGTATAGTTCAGTTGTATCACAAGACATCTTACCATGATATATAAAATTCGCGTTAAAGCTACAATCATAAAGATATAGCCTTTATTTTTTTCAATAAACCAACCGTAGACGGTTTATTCTTGAAACGATTTTAATAAAACTGATGTTCACAATTTGTATACTCACACTGATTATACCAATTGTTATTTTTACAGTGACTTTGTCTGTCCCTACCTTATATTTTAGAACTATTTTGAAGCACTATAAGCTGTTTTACTTTCGTTTTTTTTTCTGCAAGAGGTAAACAGTGGCTTTAAAGACGTCATTGTGATGTTGTTCGTGTCATTCTAACACCACCTGAGCACAGTTTGCGTTTATCGATCGCACTGCCATACTTTAGCGACCTGCATGCCGACTGAATTTGGGGGAAAAAGGGGGGTTAGCAGATTGCTAGGATACCATAATCCATCATAAATAATATAAAGAAGAGCAATTCTTATGCCAGCCCATGTCCGAAACGTCAACTTAGAAATCAAGCGGTGCTTCACCGAGAGGACTCTAGATGAAGGACGGAGGACGAACGAGGGCTGAAATCGAGTGGTATGGGGGATGACGCTCACGATCTTGAACCAGCTCCGAGTCTTCCGCCCCAACGCTCCCCCTTGAAGCCGTCTTCTTTTTTATGTTGTTATTGTTGGTGTTGCTGCTTTGTTTTCTTCTTTTCCAGCCGATGGGATGACTTTGAATGGGTGGTGACCTCACACAAGGAGGAAGCCAGTGCCATCTAATTTATAAGGCAAATGGAATCAATCATGATTCGGCTGTCCCGGCTTTACACCTCGTCCCCGAACGGCCACCTTGTCTAAAGTTACCTGATTTCGTTATCGGACGTCGGCAAACACACGCACTACATTGATTGCTTGTGTCTACGTAAACAGAGGACTGACTTAAGTGGGAGCGGATTTGTTCGTGTTCGTGTGTGATAACAGGGGTAAAGAAATGGATGATATCGGACATTTCAACTTTGATTTCCTGCCCCCCCCCCCACACACAAACACACACCACCCAACCCGCACCGGCGTGAGATAACATTTAAAGAAATGCTCCCAATCACCTGTAGACGACTGGAATAAAATCACAAAATATCAAGTTCTTGATTTGGTAATTTTTAAACTCCTGAGATTTGCAGAGATGTATAATTTGTCCCTCTTTATTTGATAACACAGTTTTGAGAAGAAACAACAACAACAACAACAACAACACATTTTATGTCGTTTAAATATATTCAAGTAAGAAGGTCATTTATTTGGCAACCGCAAACGCAAAACTCATGTGCTTCACAAAATGTAAAGCGTGGAGTTCCGAGTTACCATACAATAATCAATCAATTTATTTTTCCCATTTTTGACAAAAAGAATTATATCGCTTTCTTTAAAAACAGAGCATAAGGTAATCAAAAGAATGTGAAATGAAAAGTAACATTATTATTGATCAGTTAAGCTCAGATTTAATTCTGCACCCCTTTATGAAATAGTAGGCGTTCTGCATGCAAAATCAAGATACATACACACAAAACAGAAAAATGTTTCAAATTTCTCATTTACGTTTTTGAATAGGGGCGCATGTGTTTGGGTGCGTGTTTGATAAACTATATTTCAAGGTAGTGTTAAGGGGACATGCGAGCGTCCTTGTCATAGTTTGAAACGACCCCCAAAATGAAATGCGTGCGTCTTACTGTGGGTATACGTATGGAAATGGGTCGAAATTGTGTTGTAAAAAAAAAAGATTATACTACTTCTTGTCATCAACAATTATGACACAAACGAAACGAAATAGTGAAGAAACGAAGGGGTCTCATAACCCTCAAGTAGGGAACAGTATTCAAAAGACCTTTTCTATTACAGCTTGCAAGTGTTTGTTTGTTTGTTTGTTCATTTCCATCTGAGAAGATGGCTGGATAGCCCATATTATTCAGCTACTCTAAGCTGATCTTCCATGGGGTCCAGTTGGATATGAGGTGGGACCACTTCACCGGGTTAAACACCCTGCTCTTTGCGATGACTGAATATATCGGGATTGTTTACGTACAGTGACTCTCTCATACACGGGACCTCCATTTTATGTCCTATCCGAGGGACGTGCTATAGAACAAAGTAGCACATAGAAGCCGTAATGAATTATTGACATCAAAACGGAGAATACACCACATTTCAAGTGCAGACCGCAATTCGTGAACAGTTGATTAAAACGTCATAATACATGCAGATAGCGTTTCAATCGTTTTTGGATTTGTGTATTAAAGGACAGATACGCCGTGCTGTATCCCGCCTTCATAAGTTCTAGAAACTTCGATCTAATTTTGAGATTCCAGTCGAAAGGGGATTTAGCGCTAGATTGCATGTCTAAAAATTTAGGTCAAACTGACATCGGGTCAGACAGTACAGAGTAAACAATCCTATAGCCATTGACTGCGAAGTGTGGGAGGAGACCATGGCTGTACTGAGTTTTAAAAAGACAGCACTAAACTTTATGATTGGGGCAAGAGAGTCAATATGAATTGAGAAACAGTTATTGTGACCAGTTCAGTAAACGTCACTTTTTTCCTTAACCAGCTCGCAGTAAACAACACAAACGTTAAGCGATTTGTCCACCCTTAAACATGCGAAATGTTGCAAAATTTATTCTAATCTAATCTAATCTAGTATATATATATATATATATATATATATATATGCATAGTTTTCACTAAATATATGGATATATAAATATACATTCATATATAATACACTAATACTGAGATATACGAATCTCAATACTGTAGGATGAGGGATAGAGAGACAAAGGGGAAAAGAGGCGAGAGGGAAAAGGGAGCATTAAAGACGCCACTTTGCTTTGACTATTCGTTCTTTCCTTCCCCCTTTTTTTGTCTTTGGCTCCCTAGAACATTTCGCGTAATGAGCCATGCTACCTTGAAATATTATTCTCCCTCGCTTGCCCTCTCCTTCTGGGGCATTTTGTCTCTTCTGTTTTTTTATTCTCTGTCCAATTTTTTTTCTCTCTCTTTCTCACTCGATCTCTTCTATTTCTTATGTTCCATCTCTATCTCCAGCTGTATCTTTTGATCTCCTTCGGTGTCGAGACGTGACGAAAAGGATGAAGTGTTTGCGTTTTCACCTTCTCCTCCCGCCTTCGAGAATACTGTAATGTTTGTAAAAATATACTCGATACCTGTGCAGATTACCTCCTCCAAGACTCCGTGGGTATTGAGGCAATAATAATGAGGGCTTAGTCCAACCTCATACATTCTCATAAAGTGGACAGACAGTCTCATGCTATCCTACGCCTGCACACAATTAGTTCAAGACACCTACCTTCACATGAACTTGGTGCCACACTGAACAACTTGATTAGATTTAAAAAAAAAACAAGAATAGAAAAAATGGAGGCGAAACAAAAAGAAACCAACATATCAGCATTTCCGTTTTCACGGGTCAATCTGTCTTTAAGAAGGAAGCAGTTTTTTTTTCTGCTTCTTCTTCTTCTTTTCATGACCTGTTTACATTAAGACTTTTAGGTCAGTGTGTAAGGGAGCTGCAGTTCTAATCAGAGGTGTGTCCATACTAATCCCCGAGCTATCGCGGCAGTGTTATCCCAAATTTAAACATCCATTTCCGGTCGATCCTGAACGAGTGGTGAAACGACAAGATGAAACTATTGACCCAGGATTTTAAAAATGGAAAAAAAAAGAAAGAAAATGGAACACTCTGCAACAGTCTGCTGATTGCTGGTATTTGTATTAACTGTCTGTAAAGATGCAAGCAGGCAACATTCAAGCGAGGAATACATTTCGTTTCGTCCAACTGGTTCCTTGTATGGCTTCTCATCAGGAAAGAGAATTCCAACCAAGAATTACAGAAAAATAGTGCTTGTGTGTGTTTTTGTGTGTGTGTGTGTGTGTTTGAGTAGCAAATTGTTACAATTGGCATTAGAAAGCAGTATTTACCATGAAATCGAGTGCTTTTTTTACGTCTTCTTATGTGCTGTCATTCATTATTCATTCCTAATATCCCTATCATGACAAACATACAAATAATTCTAAAGTTTGTGAGCAAACATGATTTTGATAGTGAATCATTTCGCTTATAGTGTGTTGACTATCTGGGGTTTAATTTCGTTAATAAACAGGCCACTTTCAGCTGTTTACTGTCCCATTGAAGAAATGAATCTAATATCCTTACCTTTCGATCATAAAACCAGCTGTCAGAGTATGGAAAGTGGTGACACGTCATTTGCTCCTGTGACAGTTGCTCCAGTCTTACACGTATATTCTCCAGGGGCATAGGGTTAGAGTTAGGTTTATGATCGGGCCTTAGGTTTAGTTTGATGTGAAAACTAGGATAAGGGTTAGGGTTAGGTTTGAGGATAGAATTGTTGTTGGGCTTATCTAGCGTGCAGATATTTCATTAAAACAATTAAATGTCACATGAGCAAATGTCATGAAACCATGGAAAGCATGTCGCCATGTTGTGTATGAAGTGGGTTTTATGTGACTATTGCTAAGAGGAGGGGGTTAGAAGGCCTTTACAATGAGATGATGTGTTCATAACTACTCTTCTTAATAGAGAATATCCCCCAAGCAAAAAAAAAAAAAAAAGATAAAGAAATAAAAGTCATGACAACGACAAAATCCTCTATTTTTCTTTGAACACCTTGAACCGTGACACACCCAAAACAGAATCATCGTGACTTTTTCCGATTTTTTGTTTTTGTTTTGTTCTGTTCTGTGTTTGTCAATTAGAGGGAAGCCGCGCCCTATGCCATAGTCTTCTACGGCAATGTAAAAGGGTAAAAGCGCAAAAATTAACATGTGTAAATTACACATAATTTCTCCAAACAGTAATTCCAATTACATTCACATATTAAAATTAGATAAGGCTAACTAAGCCTGATTTAATTTCAATATTATGTTAAAGATCAGTAAATAATATTATTGTCTGCGAATGCTTACATCTCCGGCTTGCATTAAACATTTTGAACATTGCATCTCCGTTCGAATAGCTGTTGATTGCACCGAGTATCAAACAAGTCAAGTAAAGCTTTTTATTGACTGCCGGCTTTGCTAAGTCAGTCTAAAAATCTTATACTAAAAGATCTGCCAACAAGTGAAAGATGCTTCGCAGGCCGCCTTCAGGCACGCATTTACGCTTCGTTTAAGTACAGTGCCGTTTAATGGAATAGAAGCAGCCATTAGTAATTTGATAAACGAGCCCGGCGAGAATTTGATCATTACACTTCATTGACACCCACACTGTGTCATGTACGACCAGACGAGGGCGGCAGGGAAGAGAAAGAATTAGATCCCAAACTCTGCGCTCATGTTCCTTTGACCACAGACATTGCAGTCGGCAGAGCGGTGTCATAACCTCCTCTGTTTCCGTTGCCATGGCAACGTCATGTCACTCCTCTCGGTGAGAAGGGGGCATCCTCGTCTCCCGTTTCCCAGCAACCCTGTCATCTTGCTATTTGACTGGCAATTCGTGAGTTTGTTCAACGAAGAGGATTATATATTGGACTAGTAGCTGACAGATTAATGAGACAGCGCCAGTCTCATCTGAAATTGTGACCAACAAACGACACGGTGGTGCTTTTACTTCCATGAATTTTCTGCTAACCGTCACTTGGTGTCTAATGCAATAGGAATGAAATTCAGTAAAGACTCCACCCATGGTGAAACGACTTAACACTGCAGTAGTCCAATTTCAGAAATATTGTTGAACTCATCTAACAAGATCTATATAATAGATTCCAAATGCATGAAAACAAGTTAACCTGCTAACTAAAAATGGTACTGTCTGTGTAAAATATCGGACGTGATAAATCTGGTACTGATTAATCGGGGCTTACAGCCAAACAAGCTAGCTTTCATGAAGGTCCCGGCATACTTCTTTTTGATTAACCCCATTTCGATTTCGATTTTGACCAGTTATCATTACATGTCATAATTACTGTGTTATCACCATGTATATTGTTTGTTTTCTGCACGTTGTTTACAAGGTAAAAGAACTTGGGTGATTTTTGTTGTAATGTTCATAAATGCAAGTATGAAAATAAATGAATTGAATTGAATTGGTTTATACAACGTACTGAACTCTGAATATGCTATGTTTTCATATTTTTTATTTACAAGCATTCATTCTAGCATCTAGTTCCTGTGGCTTGATATTTAAAACAATTTCAGAAGCTCCTGCAGCATGTGGGACCTTGCACATCAAGTTCTCCACGGTGGTATCATTGCTCGATAGACATTTGAATACAATTGAAGACCTGAATATAAGAACGACCCAAGTCCAATTTTTGGCCAAATTCAGTTTGACATAGGAAATTGTAGCTTATGCATGGACTCATCTTGTGTATAAATGATAAATCCTAATTACCCCCGGAAGTGACTGAAATGAATGAGTTAAATCTTATATGAATGTAAGAATGGAGGACTTGGTCGTTTTTACATTCATATTATAGCACCCTCTCTCATCCTTCTCTCATCTCTATAGCAAAACATCATGCATATAAATCAAAGAACGACCCAAGTCCATATGATTCAAAGAGCGACCCAAGTCCATCACACAAAATGGCCTCTCCACAACTAATGTAAATGTTAATTGCCATACTAATTCATATGTTCTAATTTTCCAATGTTGCCTTCCCATCACAGTTAAATAGAATATCAAGGGACAAATGAAAAAAAGATATGAAGTTTTTTAAAGTTTACTCGAAATAGTCTTCCATGGACTTGAGTCGTTCTTATATTCAGGTACTCAATTTATTATTCTTTTATAAACAGCGCTGATACTATCACAAGAAAGCCCCTACAATGTCTGGCTAGTATTGACAAGTTTGCATATTTTGTATGTAAGAAACGTAGGGCCTAGAAAATGCGAAAAATAAGAGGAAAGCAGGCCGCAAATATGAAGCTTGATGACCTAGTTTCTAACCACAGGCAGATAGAGGAGCAATGCGTGTGCACGATATCAAACAACGCCCCAACCTCTTGGCTTTGGTATGTCTTTATCGCAAAGATGGAGATATCTTTATAAAGTCATAAATTCGTATAATATTCAGATTAAAAAAAAAGACCGTTCTAAGAGAAAAAAAAAACCCTTGTAGGGATTCCATTAGCAATGGAGGGATGAATAAAAAGAAAATAAGAAGTATATCACCAGAGCTCCCTTGAAAGGGAGCACTGACACTATACCTGTACTCGTGAATATAATAATAGTTGCAGCTTTAAGGTTTACCGTGCCACTCAAGGGAAGAAAACGAAAACAGGACTTTAAGATCCATACATGCAAATATTCACACACGCATACACACAACCATCTTGCACACAGACACAGACACAGACAGACAGACAGACACATATATACAGACGCACACATATGACTCCTGTCCCTGATTTTGCTTCATTGTGTTTGTTTGTTTGTTTGTTTGTTTGTTGTTGCTGTTTTGTTTGTTTCAACATATAACGTGGGGATATGGACACTGTAATCCCTAGTATAGCCAAACAGGTCAATATCATATTTTGTTGCACAAGATTAATCAGTACTATTTTCAAAATGTCATGAACTGCTTATTGAGAAAAGGGGGTATCTGATTTGCTCGATTGCTGTGTAATCATCACAAATATCCCATACGTCTGCTATATTTTATGATAGGCAATTTCAGTCTCCAGTTAAAATAGAACAGACACTTTCCAGAATGACAAAACGTCACTTCTTGACAAACGTCTCCTGTAAGTGGATATTCGTGCCATTTTATTATTATCGTTTATATAAAGTACTGTCAGTCAAATGAATGGTGTGGTGACGCTGTGTGATGGTTTTACACCTGTCTCCAGTCATCGTAATAATCACATTAACAATGACTAGCAGAAATGAAAGGTGTTTCATTGAGCAGACTATCAGGGAATTATAGGTCTTCAATGCCGTATGTTGCCTGCAGTTGACATATCACAGTGCTGTAGATGGCCCCTTTACCATTAGTAAGGACATGATCACCACTGAAAGCAATGCTTGACTGAAGTCTCCGTTACATGGAGTGTGACAAGACTATTCCGTGAGCTGGTAAAAAGGGGAAAAACAGTCTTAAAATGTAAAGTTCCAGAGGAACATTTAATTACTCGAAGTCAAAATCAAACTTTGACAGATAGAAAGATCACCGTAGATCATGAAAACAACAGCAAACTTGAATGAGTGAGTTTGTTCTGTATGACGTAGGCCGGATAGTTAACAGAGTTTTGAATGTGAAATTATTTATTAAATTGTTTTAACTATAATTATATAGAAATAAACATTGATACATGTGAAAATACCATAATTACTACATTATTGTTTTGTAAAAAGAAATTGTTTCGGTGCCGAAAAATGAACACCATAAAACAAACAACAAAGAAAGTAATGATGTCATGATGACACTGCAACGTCACAACAACGTACGTCAGCATTCAGTAAGACATCTGGATAAGAATATTCCGAAAACAGCAACCAAAAACAAGAATATCATTGAATAATCATTTCCAACATCCTTTGACTTTCGTTACATAATTTTGTAACTTTGTATAGAGACATTAACAAGACCGATTGAAACAATCAAACAATGCTTAGTTTTCAATTTGCTTATTTCCATCGAGCAAGAAGCTATACCTGATACGATGTAAACAAGCGAAAAGTAAAGAATTATACGCTAGAAAGAATAGTACTAAATGTATGTGCAAAAGAATGTATAAGAGTATAAACACGCAAACAATTATGCATTAAGATTTTTTTCTTGTAGCAATGACATTAAGAAGGAAAAAAAAACGATGGAAAAAGTAATCCACTATATAAAAAAAAAAAAAAAATTGATATTGAACATTTTTTACTACTTAAATATTTTGTCAACAAAGGTCGATGCAAACCCAAATTGTCATTGTTACTTTGTATTATCATTTTTTTTTTTGGATATTGAAAATAAATGAAATTCAATGAAATGAAATGAAATGAAATCATATCAAATCAATTAATATGAAATGAAATGAAATGAAATATGGACAAATGAGAGTATGGACACGTGCGTTTGTTTCAGAGTTGCTAATATGCTCGTATGTTTGTGTGTGTTTTTGTGTGTTTGTTTGTAAGAATGTATTCTTAGAAGACTCAATTCAACCTCACTCTGTATACACGAGACAAGAGCAGTACAGAACTTATGGAATTGTTAGCTGAAACGCCTAATTTTGAGGTGTTCTTTTACTGTCTTCTCGACACCATGGTAATTGTGTGCTCTACGTCCAAGGTGGTTATCAACACTTATCTGGACTTTTCAATATAGAAATTTGTTTAGTTTTTGGTGAAGTCCGGTACACTTGGGACAAAACAGAACTATCCTGGCGTCTTTATAAATGCGTGTGATGACCGACACAGTCACAGACACATGCATTATATTGTATGTACACTCAGCAAAAAAGAAAGAAAGTAATCACCTTTTCGAGTTCTTATTTCTCATAGGATATTTGACTAAATATTAATGCTTTATATACCATGTTAAAGGTAAATTTATTGGCTATCAAACTAGTAGGTCAATAGAAAGAAAACAAACTTCACGCATGAGTGAACACCTTCGTCTTTTCTTCCAAGGCACAAAAGTAAAAATTGCAAAAATGAACAAGTTGTCATTCATGAGTGAGTGCTCTTCCATATAACAATGAGTAAAAAAGACAAATTTATCACAATAAGAAACAAAGAATTAATTTGCAGAAATAAACCTATGATCTCTATAATGTCTTTGTAGCCCCTAAAGATAAAGAAAGGCTTAATATAATGAAGGAAAATGAAGAATCTCCCGTCAAATCCAAATTTAAATGACATTAGAGAAGAAGCAATATTACCAAAGAAGTAGAAATTTGAAATGTTATTTCAAATTAGGAAACTTTGGTTCTTGAATTTGTCTCATGAAATCTTAAATTCCTGAATTGAAAGAATGAAATAAAGAAATTCTGTCTATTTTATAACCTTAGCACGCCTACTGCCTATGTCATTTGAAGGTTGAGTTGACCAAATATATATATATATATATATATATATATATATATATATATATATATATATATACATAATACATATTTTCCCCCTTTTGATTCCCACTTTGTTTTTGTTAGGAGACATAAAGAGATAAAGAGAACCAAAAGTTATGTTTGCTATTTAACTCAGTCATGTGTCTCAATGCGTTAAATTGGTCTTTTGTTATCTTTGCTATCTTGAAGGTTATTTTCAAATGAACGAAGAAATGTTAATTTTTAATTTTGTGCCTTAAAGGAGAAAAACAGATGGGTTCACTCATTTGGAAAGTTTCCCTTGTGCTATACCAAGTTGATAGCCAAGTGAATTACCTTTAACAATATTATGTGACCGTGCACCTCAAAACGAACATAAAGTCGCACACACTGATTTTGCGTGAGGACTGAAAATAAGTGAAATGGGTCAACCTAGCCGAACTTGACTTTTTCATATCTTCTGAAAGAGCAGGTCTTCTTTTACATTATGCTAAAATTTGGTATCATAAAACGGGCAGGAAAGTTTGTTTTTTTAGCAGTTTGTCTCGAACATTTTTGGTAGAATAGTGTGATTAGGTGTGTCTTTAGAATCCCTTTTTCATTTCTGAAAAACCTTGTCCACACTCTTCACTTTCAACTCTCATAACTTTTTCACGGATAGTGCTACTGCTTTGAAAGTTGGCATTGGTTATGGACAGAATGTGTTAATGAGGCATGTTTAATTTCAATTTAATCTGATAATCCCTTCATTGTTGTTACTCTGGTGGTTTACTTCCTGTTTTTTGTCCCATTCATCGCACAGCCAGCACGGTTTGGTAAAGATTAAGCGCTTGAATAGACACTGTACTTCAGAGCCTCTTTTCTCAGTTCACACTTTTCCTGAGTTTGTGCTTTCTTTCCAATATTTAGATAGGTTAGGAGAGTCCATTTGATTTGATTTATACATCATTTTAAAGCTTAACGTTTGCTCTTTCAGAATCTGGTCTTAACTAAAAATTCATGTCTGGCGACTTTTTGTTTGTTTTGAGGTGCAGGGTCACATTGATAAATTGATTCTTATCAAAAAAAAAATATATACGAGAAAAATGAAATTGAAAAAAAAGTGTTTACTTTTTTTTGCTGAGTGTATACATTCACATACAAGAGAGAGAGAAAGACAGAGAGAGAGAGACGAGAGGAGGAGGGAGAAGTGTGTGCGCGCGTGTGTGTGTGTGTGTGTGTGCGTGTGTGTGTGTGTGTGTGTGTGTGTGTGCGCGTGTGTGTTGTATGTGTGTTTTATGAAGTGATAATCAATTCATTTTCTTTTTATTCATATTGCTCCAGTTATGCTTCATTAAGTATTTTCTTTATCTTCAACACGTTGGCGTGGGCGGTACATTGCAGACAAATGTGACCATGTTCAATGAAGTCAGATCATGAATATTACGGATATCCGCTCCACGTGCTTGTATTCCACGAAAGACAAAAGGAACATCATAACTGATAGTTATATACGTGCCTCCCCTTTCCTATGGACATAGTGCATTAATGGCACGGTCATATTACCTGAACTTAATTGATTTTTCTTCCTATCAGAGGTATTTAATTAGCTCTAGCATTCCGTATCAGGAAAAAAAAAAGGAGAAGAAGAGAAAAAAAAAAACCCAACAACAACAACACAGGAGGAAGAGGATGGAAATGAAATAGAGAATCCCTGAGTCTGTCGAACATGAAACGAACGAAGTAGCCATATTTTTGAGAATTGCCGACTGGAAATTACAACAAATTTCGATTTTAATCACGGAAGTCCAGCTCGCGTTTTAATTTCCTTTTCTCGACGGTCGTCCAAAAGACTTCATCGAGGGCAGAAACGTGTTTGGATTGCAGAATCGCTGAGGTGGAGACACACAATCTGCGTCGAACTGTCTTTGGGAAACGACCCCACTGTATTTTCATTTGGTTAGTAGAAGACTCTGTGTGGTCATACTCTGTGTTTACTTTCCATTTAGAGATGGAAGTGAAATATCACATTCAACACTTCCATCACATCATCTCCATCCCCCCCCCCCCCCCCCCCCCCAGGGAAAGGGGGAGAGGAAGGGGACAAATTGATAGAATTACAGCAGCTGAAGGTTAAGGACAGGGAAAGTGCAAAGTGAGTATGGTCACGTTTTGGGGGAGACGCCTTTCACAGAACTAGGGTAATCTCTCAGCGCAATACTTAAAAATTGCTAGGGAGATCAGAATTCATGCAGATAGAGTGCTTCACTAGGGATTGTACTACGACTTTAATTAGGCACGGACAAATGGTTACAACGCCGAAATCCAAGATAATATTCTTTTAATGCTATGTTCTGTTACGTGTTCGTACATGTGTGCGCGTGCGTGCATGCTTGTGCGTGTCTGTGTTTTAAATTATGACTGAAAGAGCTTGAACAGCCTATTTAGGATGTTTTGCCACACAATGTATGTATGGATCATTTAAGAAAATTTGAAAAAAAAATCATTTTTAATTATCAGCTAAAAGCATTAAGAAAAATATGAATATAATCATATCAATAGTTGTATCATAATTATATGTCAAATGCAGAATAATGATCTAGATCTAGAGCGATCGATCACCTCTTGTATGCGCTAATAAGTCATATTCCACTCGTCTACTGATGACATTTCCTCTTTTTTGTGTGTTTTTAGTGTCCTATGTCCTAATGCACGTTCCATTTCATTAGATAGTGATTATAGCGAAACAAGCGCGCGTAGTCACAGACAGATCGACACATTAAACTCGTTTCGTCGCATCTGCAAAGATTATGATCTCAATTACGCAGGGCATAAAATCTCTTCAGCGCAAGCTGCACTTCTTTCACCTAGGGTCCTAGCATCGCTATCACCATCTATAATATATCAATGAACCCAGCTTACATTAAAGGGAAATTCCCTCCCCGTATCACTTTGGTTGTATGAAAACAGAAAGGTCAGAAAAGTAGATCAGTGAAAATTTGGTTTAAAAAAAGATTAGACACACGAACAAAGTTAAACTGTTAAGGAACGGAATTCCTCTTTAACAATACATCCTTCATCCACACTAAATGATGTCTCCAATAATCTGCTGTGTTGTAAAGAACTGTGTCCTTCTTGATGTTCATGTTTTACACAAATCGACAGAAATGGATCTCATACATAAATATATAGAAATAGAGATAGGGGATATTATTAATCATTTGCCTCTTTCTTACCTTTATCGGCCTCTTTTTTCGGAAGATGAACATGTTTATGCATGCGCTTTTAAAGTTGTGGTTTTGCATTTCCTGCAAAATGTGATGATCAACGAGCAGGATATCTCCACTCTCTTTCTTTATCCATTATTATGGAGCAGCTGGAATATCGTTTGCCCGGAGGCCCGACGATGGTTAAAAAAAAAAAAAACTAAACAAAACAAACTACATGTGGAGTCTACATGTCTGTGATTGATAACAATATGGACACTTGCTTGTATCCCTATATAGTCTACTCTACAAACCGTCGCAGGAACATTTCACTCAACTACCAAGTGCCTTTTTTTTTTCTTTTTGGTAACATCCCGAAATAACAGCAGTCTAACTGTACTTTCGATGGGTAAATTTAACTGTATTTCTATTTAATTTGTTAATGTGTATGACCATTGTTTGATTAACCATTAACCCTTTGGCAACGGAGTAACTCTGTCAAACAACCGACGTGTTTGTTGTATGGACGTTTTGAATAAAGAATCATTTAAAGGAAACCAAAGCCCAAAATATGCATATATGGATGTGGATTGAGTGGTCGCAGCAATAATGTTTGAAATTGAATTCAAACAATTATTTCCATATCATTTTTACTTAGAATACATAGAATACATAATTCAATACAAGGTAAACAATACACTATCAAATGATTAAAAAAACTGAATTAATCATGATAACAGATGCAAATAAATGGTATGAATATGTTAATTGATGAATATATTATATGTATATATATACATATATATATATATATATATATATATATGTGTGTATAGATAACAATAAGAAATATACTGTGAATCTTTTGCATGCATATTGATTTATGTAATCAAATTAAACGAATATACGAGCAAAAATCGTAATTGTTTTATCCTTTGTTCTTTCAATTGACGACCTACTAAACATAGTAGAACACATTTTGTGAATGTTTGAGCAAAATCGGACACTAGGTTCAAAAGTTATGAATTTTCAAAGTCTATGCAGGACTACTACAGTTCACGACGCCATTGTGGACAACGACACATAAAGAAAACAGGTATTATTCCACAAAATTAAATTTTTCATGAATGAGTACACATTCCATCGACTTATAGCGACATAGTGTTAAGGATATTATTCCCCTAGCTTTCTGAACGAGAAAAAAATATTCAAGTGCTCTTTCATATATGCTAGAAATGTTAACATTGTTGAATTTTCTGTTTATTATATCCTTTATAGTTTCATCCATAATGATATCATGCAAAGCAGCACCGAAACTTTTGAAAAAGCATTAGTTTTGAATCGATAGTCCGGTTTTCCTCAAACGTTCACTGACGTGTTATATTATACATTATTTGCTGCTCTCACTCAGTCGAATTTTCCTTTAAAGTGTCACTGCACATCTTGCAATAATGTGAATGGAAATATTTTGTGTTTTATGCCATGATTAGAAACAGGATACGCAATGTTCAAAAGACAAAACATAATTATATTGACAGAGTTGAGCTTGAGACAATGTAGATCAAGCGCCATGATCGCCTTTCAAAGATACTGGCGGTATACAAAAAGCCATAATCATCATCATCATCATCATCATCGCTATCAAAATGCCGTTTCTGCTTGCTCCAAATTTGCTTGCTTGGCTTGTCATGTGTTTTTTGCTTTGCTTTTGTTCTGGCCGTTTTTATTTTGTCTTGCCTTGCAACTTAGATAACACAAACGTTTCTGACAGTCAGCGAAGTCCCTTCAGAAGAGTATATGTATGTGACCCTGCACCACAAAGCAAACAAAAAGGCGCCAGATGTGGATTTTTTAGTTAAGGGCAGATTCTGAAAGAGCAGACCCTAAGCTTTAAAATGATGTATAACTCAATTTAGATGGACCCCCCTAACCTGTCTAAATACTGGAAAGAAAGCACACACTCTGGAAAAGTGTGAACCGAGAAAAGAGGTTCTGAAGTACAAGGTCTATTATTCCTGCGATTAATCTTTACCAAGCCGTGCTAGCTGTGCGATGAAAGGGACAAAACACAAGATGTAAACCACCTGAGAAGGGATTATCAGATTAAGCTGAAATTGACAATGTTCCATTAACATATTCTGTCTATGATTAATGCCAACTTTCAAAGCAGTAGCATTATCCTTTCAAAAGTTATTAGACTTGAAATTGAAGAGAGTGCTAGGGATTTCAAGAAATGAAAATGGACCTCAAAAACATACCTGATCATTCTACTCTCGCCCCAAAAGGGTTGTAGAAAAACTGCTGAAAACACACTTTCTCATTCATGTTATGATCCCAAATTAAAACATAATGTAGAAGAAGGATAGCTCTTTCAGAAAATATGGAAAACTCAATATTGACTCAATTGACCCATTTCACCTTTTTTGAGCTCTCACGTAAAATAAAGGGATGCGACTTTTTGTTTGTTTTGTGATGCACGGTCGCTTATATATAAATATATATATATATACATATATATATATATATATATATATATATATATGTGTGTGTGTGTGTGTGTGTGTGTGTATACATACATATGAAAAGTTTGTTTGCAAAAAGCGATAAGTCCATATTTGCCAAATGGAGATATTTGCGATTAAAGGACAAGAAAACTAAAGAGAATAATAAGAAAAATCTTGCTTCTTTTGAACATAACTTAAAAAATGTACCTTTATATGCAGTAACAGATACATTATTTAAAAGGTATTATTTTGTACTTTATGACAGAGACCGTACTTCAACATTTTCAAAAATGAACTTATCGGTTTTTGCGAACAAACTCTTCATAATATTTAAACAAAGAATGTCAGATATTGTGGGAGTGAAGAGTCTGAAATTCCAAAGCAAAACCTCATTGAGTACTTCACGTAGAAACCAGCTGGCTTTGACCTTTCAAAGAAGCACTGGTATCCGCACAGGATCTACACAATCCATGCCAGGACAGCCCATCACCTCCATCGCAGGAAGCTAATAGACAACCCAGTCTGTGACTATAATCTTCCTGACCAGACTGTGCTGCATGCTTTGCTAGACAGCCCAGTTGAGATGCGTGCTGTCCAGGAGACCTCGAAGGAATTAAAGGTACAAGAGACGACGCCCTAGCCTTGCTCGGCAGCCTGGACTTATCACTTTAACTTTGTATATAGCATAAATTATTATGTCATACGATACGAAGACGAAACCAATTGGCTATGTGAATTTGCTTGCATAATTGTTAGAAACATCCTGGGTTAAGGGAGCAGACATCCGCCATAATGCTTTAAGCTCTGAGAAACAAACGTTGTTCGATTTGAACATAAACTTTGGTTTGATTTGGTTTGGTTTGGTTTGGTTTGGTTTGGTTTTATTTCTGCATCTGTCAACATTTCTGGATAACATCAGTAATTATTATTTTTAACATTACTGACGACTGAATATACGATTTAAACAGAACTTGCATACTTCAAGAAAATTCGATTCGTTTACCTTTGCAAAAAGAAAAAAAAAATGAGAATCACCTCAAAATTCTCGTGAATTCAATAAGCAGGTGCGTTCAAGAGGAAAAACAATCTGCCAACTCTTTATCTTTTAATCCCTTGATCTTACGGATTCACTAAATGCCTCCCTGTCCCTCGAAGACTGGATGGAGGCCAAAATCGTGGACAGGGTATCATAAAGAGACGCGAACTAAAGAAATTGTTTTTTGGTTTGCTGTTGATAAAGCTACAGAAGGGGCTTTAGAGGGAGGCGGGGGGGGGGGGCGGATTCAAGAGTACACCATTTGGCGGTGTATCAGTTTATATATCCCTACATGATCCTCCCTTGACAACTATTATTGCCAAGAAAACAATAAGATTTGTATCTAAATTGTGCCCTTCGCCTTCTTGTGTTTTTTTTTTTGATATTTAAACATCATTTATTTGTCATGCTGTTCTTGTCGATCTTCCTTTGTAAATGATATACCTTTAATCGTGTGATCTAATGTAGATGTTACGTTAGGACTTTGAAAATGCTAATTAGTTCTTAGACGAATCCTTATTTCGTGCTTTAAGGAATCTAGGCACATTTCACGAAGGGGGGGGGGGGGGGGGGGTAGAAGAGCAGATACCACGAAGGGTATGTTTGATGTCTTGAACTCTCAAAATCTAAAACATTATTATCATAAGCGTTATGTCAGCCCATGCCTTCTGTGCTGTGGAGAAAAATAAACTTAAGACTTACTGACAACGACAGAGACTCAGCAACAGCAGCAGCAGCAGCAGCAACAGCAACAACAACAACAACAACAACAGTAACAAAAATGACAATAACAGTTGGACAAGTGTATGTTATTTTTTCCATTCTCCATATACACAAAGTAATTGCAACTGCGATTCCATGTTTGAACATTAAATCTGATATCAGAGGGTAGGATAAAATTTGTGTGAGCGATACTATACAGCAGAATGATTGCACTTACGACGTTCTTCTTCTTCTTCTTTTATCTGTCTTTTTTTTTTTACTGGGGCATATTTATCAATTTACCGTCAGTGAACTGAAAATACCGCGTGCTTGCAGTTTGCGTGACCATGTCATCGGAAATCCCCGTTCATCTTCCCCCACGATCGCCCGGGGGACACTTCCTTGTCCCCGTTCGCCGTTTCCTCTGCAAGCGTGAAATTCTAGTCCCACATTCTACTTGTTGAGTTCTCGACTCTTCGCCGTCCCGTAAAGCAAATCGTGATTCACTAGGAGGGAAAGAATTGCCCATCATTGTTCAATATCGCCGTGAAACATCGGCATCCACAGTCCCCATTGGAAATTTGATATTAAAGCCAATCTCCATGATGATAAAGGGTGAACTGTGTTCTCGCTTGTTTAATTGGGTATCATTGTTTATTACCTTCTTCAGTACGTTGTTTCATTAAATTAGTTGACGCTTTCACAATTTCATCCTTTAGAAATCGTTCAAATTTTGTTAAGTACAATGTATATAACCTACCAAGCATTAACTTTATTCTTGTCATTATTACACTAAGAACGGGGAGAGAAAGGGAAACGGTAACAATTCGAGGTCAAAGATGCCTCAAATGCAGCCTGAATACGATACAGACAGACACGATTGAAACCTTCAAAAATAGAACATATTCATGTTATTATGCACAGATCGTCTCGTCTTATCCCCCCCCCCTCTCTCTCTCCATTTCTGTCCTTAGTCGTCAAGACGTGGGACTCCCTCCCACGTTACACCGTCTGACTTCCCACCCGACTCCTGTATTGGGCTCCTCACGTATACCTCATGCAATTACAATATATATCTGTGTGCCGCCTTATTGGATATTCACGATGATTGTGGGGACAAAACTCATAAAATGAGCACAAATTTATTACTAAAATAACCGGACGTGTAATATTACTTCGAGGGTTCCATTTATATATAAAATATACTTTTACACAATCCTGCATCATTTTGTTAATTTTTCCCAAGTTAAGATATGATCGTCATGTTATGTATCATCTAAAACATGAAACAAAAATGTAATTAAGCCTTACGATTTCAACGTATTTTCGAGTGAGTCAAAACACAATGACCTAAAGCCGTTTGCCTGTTTCTTTAAAGTGTCAAGAGGAAACCCGGAGATTTATATCACTCGAATACCTTTCTTTCCTGCCTCTTCAATAGATCGAAAAGAATATCTCCAAAGTCACCAGAACATAGCCTTACGACAGCGCCAAGGCTGTCAATTCTAATGGTGATGTCCAAATGTTCCAATGTGCCATTAATCAATGTTAATTTACCATCATGCTCACACGTCCAACGCCTTTAATAAAGACACACGGTATCATCTAAAATCAAGAAATTATTGAGAATAAACGTTGCTCTGCCCACATTTTAGTGTGATTTGCGTTTTCCATTTGATTTGTTCCATTCAACTTCCCATTTATTCATTTTTCGTTCAGTCATTCACTTTCGAGTGTGTGCTGTGTACAAGTGTGCTTGTGAGATATGGAGAGACAGTTTGTGTGTGTGTGTGTGTGTGTGTGTGTGTGTGTGTGTGTGTTTGTGTGTGTGTGTGAGCGTATGAGAGAGAATGTGAGTGTATAAAGGGAGTAAGAGAGAAAGAGAGAGAGAGAGAGAGAAAGAAAGAGAACGAGAGAGAGAGAGGGAGAGAAGGTGGGAGGGAGAGAGGGAGAGAGCGATACAGAATTACGCTCGACAGCTGCTCATTCTCTAAGTTTCCAATCTGCACCTCCGCTAATGACGTTGTCCCCCCCCCCAAAAAAAAAAATAAAAAGAGAAAAAAGACTATGAGATAGTGCTAAACAAATCCATCAAATATAGATGATGAATTGGTGCGACACGATTCTCCATTTGTGTGATTTATGGGAGTAATGAATATGACGAAGAGATAGAGAAGAAGGCAAAGGATAGTGAAAAACTGCAAAGCTTCGAACAACAGTCTAACCATTATTCGGGGCCTGTAAGTCGCCGCGAATTGCCTGATTTCGAAACGTTTCGAGGGCACAAAATACGGGATGAAACAACTACTACGTTAACTCTTCAACATCTAAAGTGAAAAGCCTTATAGTTGTCCTTTTCTTGTGATTATGCTATTAGGAAACATTATAATTTATGCTCTTGCTGTTCTGATATATCGTTTGCATAGTTTTCGTCCCATGACAATTTGCAGCGTATAAAGGGAGATGAGAACTGTTTTCCCTTGGAGATAATGTAATCCTCCATCGAGTGATTGTAAAGCTGCCGCAATCCACGGGTTAATTAATAATCAATAGAAATCAGACATCCCAACTTGCAATACTGCAGATTGTTCAAGCTTTCAGCGTGACGTCACTGATGCAAGGAAACTGTAGACTTCCGCTGTGAAGACGCAAAGGTCACTAAAGTCGACTGTTTCTTTTAGACGCTTACTTAGTTGGAGGATGATGCTAGACGCTAGTTGGTCCTTAACACATTTACATAACAAACGCAAGCACAAGCACACATGCACACACGTGGATGTCATCATCTAGCTTTCTTTCTTTTATTTTGGAATCACAAGTGCCGATGGACGAGTTACTTTAAGAGCTTCTTGGAACACCTCTTGAGGAGAGGCTTACAAAAATAGAGTCTTCCCTCCTCAGATAAACGTAATGATTCGTTGGCTTGCTTTTTTTTCCGGGGGGGGGGGGGATTTGTGTCAATAGAGTCAATAGATGATTATGTATTCATCTCAGCATCCAGCTACATCGAAAGTTCTGGATCAAAACGGCGTGCTCACCTTGATGTGTAGGAAATACCTATACAATAGCACGTCTATGATCGTCATCGAATGGATAGCCAGGGATACTTTAGTCTTGGGAATCAAAACAAGTCAAGGTTAAAAGAAAAGAACAAGAACAAGGAGACAAAAAAAAAGAAGAAAGAAAACCGAAGGAGGAGATGAGGAGGAAGAAGAAAAAGACGAAATAGAACAAGTGGTCAGGAGGAAAGGGGTGAGGCAGTGACCTTATTAGACATGTAATTACACGCAGGCAAGGTGACATATACAAGCTGCAGCAGGAACTCCAAGCAGTCCATTTTTTCAATCTTTATATCTTTTTACATTCTCTTTCCTTCTTCTCCCCTTTTCCCTACTTAATTTGATGTCGTCAGAACTTCATTTCTGTCTTCTCTTACTTTTATTTTCCATTCCTAATTTTTCTCTCAATTTGTTTGCATTCTTATTTTTTTTTTAAAGAGGGAGGGGGTGGTTCACAAATTTGAGAGCAGTGTCCCATAAAAGAGCAACTGCAAAAGAAAAAAATGATAGAAACAAGAGATTAAGAAGGTAGTATTCTTATCTAAAACATCTTAACGTGATAAAGGATAAGAAATGTTCTTACCTGCGACTAAAAAAAACCAGATAGACGTGTAATGAAGGCTTGAATGATCATTATGTAAATAACACAAATCATCTAATATTATATAGAAAAGTTCATGGATAATGGGGAAAATGCCTGATTATTAAAAAGTCCACTGAAACAACAAAACAAAACACCGCATTCTGTTATGAAAAAAAAGTCACATTGACAGAACACGAGTGATGTTAGAAGAAATGGGGACAATATTGGCTGGATTTAGCTGTCTAGTTTACGTGAACTGGGTGGCGGGATAGACATAAATGAGAACTTTGAAAAGAGCAAACAACCAGACCAATAAAAGCGAGATTGACATCGAGATGGAAATGCAAGCTCTTTAAAGAAGATCAAATGTGAGAGAGAAAAGTTGAGGAACAGAGAATTTATTAATAAAATCCGATATATGAAATGATTATTATTTAAACATGTATATAAGTGTTGTTTGAGTTTCAGCAAGTATTCTCTTGACCCTTTTCATATGGAGACCATGTCTGCCGTTCATAAACTCCCCGAGAAACGGTTATATGGAACCTACTTGTCGCATGTATTCAAAAAGACATCAAAGCTGAATCCAAAGCTAAGAAGAAAAAAAAAAACACACAAACCTAAACCATAGTACACACCCTAAACCGCGTAATGGTACCACAAGGGTGATACCATGTTTATTATTGTTTTTCTTTGACAGTTCATGATGCAGTAAAAGAACTATAATATCTACAATGTTAGGCAAGCTTCGTTTCGGGCATTTTTTTTTCTTCAATGCGTAACACAATCGCGACTGTAGGGTCAACGAGATTACGAAAGGGGGACAGGGAAAATGTCACAAGCGTTCAAGGAATCTTATAAGGGAAATACGACAAACGTGAGGAATGGCCAATTAGGGAACCATTGTAGTGTCGCAGGGGACTCAGGCGAAAACGTGCCGTCACGGATTTGGCGCCTTTTGCGCGGGAAACTAAATCGCTCCCGGCGCATTCTTCGAGCTTACGAGTCAGTGAAAGAATATGTGAAAAGGAACAAAAAAATGTAGAGGGAACTAGAAAAGAGAGAGAGAGAGAGAGATAAAAGAGAGGGTGATAGAACAGTATAAGACACAAAACCCGATAAAAGAAGTATTCAATCATTACGCCACGCTACTTAAGCATTAACTCAAAAAAGGGATATTAGTATTCGAGACGCTATATATCGCATTATGACACCACAAAGACATATATCACAAAACAGACGTCTGAATTTGTCTCTGCTTGACGTTGTGAATGAATTGATATGCGATCTCTTTTAGAACTGCGCTTTTACTTTTGCTTTCGAATTACAAGCAACCCTACAAAATCACTGCATGCCACAAATTCCATTCCCGGGTTATGATAATGCTGTTAGAAACTCCGTGGGGGCAAGGCTGCACCGTGATTGATAGTCAGTCAGACAGATTTCTCGATACTCACAGCTACCATTAATCAGAGATTATTATTACCTATAAGGAATAAAGTATTGATCACACTACACTTGAGGTCATAGTGCTATAGACTGATATCCTTCATGGCGATTGTCCTTATTCCTCTCCTTTGCAGAAGGATAAAAAAAAACCATAATATTTCATAGCAACTGATGATAGTATACAAAATTCTCTGTAGACATTGAAGCAGCCCTGTTTCTCAGTCATCATCTCTTTGAGTCTGTGTTTGTTTGTTTGTTTGTTTGTGTGTGTGTGTGTGTGTGTGTGTGTTTGTGTGTGTTTTTGTAGGTGGGTGGGTGAAACTGTGATATCGATCGCAATTATGATTAAAATCTAATGAAAAGAATAATGCGGTGACACCGCCTAATAACTCTACCATAAAAAGAATCTACGCACATATTAAAAAGTATGTTTTTGTCCATAATTCGCCAACAAAACACACACATCCTCACTCCCTCACACACACACACACATACCCTCTCGCATACACACACAAGTTCTTTTGTGACGTCATAGTCAATTCATTAATGCAGCTGTAAAATAATGGTAACGGGTAAAGGGTGGTTGAATTTGAATTCATAATCATGGAGGCGAACTTTATTAAGATTTGTATTCAATCACATCGGAGAGTCGGGAGGTAATCACACCACCACTTGATCTAATTCGCATACTTCATTGTGAAAGATAGCGCTGGTTTGAGTGGAGAAAAACAAGCACATCATTTGAAAGCTCACATGTATTAAGTGATTACTCGAGTTGTGGGACTTAACAATCAGGGGAAAAATGCGTGTAGTAAGAAACAAAAGATGATGCTTACATGTCGGTTGATAGAGCACTGGGGAGGACGAGTGATCTATATTCCGTATCTGAGAAATCGAAAAACAAACCAGCACGTGATATGCCTTAATGCCTTGTATCTTTCCTGTATGCGTGTGATGTGTCTCTATTTCATTTTGTTGCTGTTACTGTTGTAGTCTTAGAAAAACGAGGGCAGAAGGATTTCTCACATTAATCTGAATGTCTAAAAGATATTGATGACATGGCTGGACAGTTTCTCTTTTTAACTCTTCTGGCTGTCTTTTTCATCTCTCTTTGAAAAAAAAAAGATGATGAAAAGATAAAAACTTTGCGCTTCTATCACCTCTTGTTGGAGAGAAATAAAGCACAACTAAATTCAATAAAAAAATGATTTGAATTGAATCGGTTTAAACTGAATTGAATGTCGTAAGACGAGGGGTTGCCATGACCACTTGCATCTTCTGGTTCAAGCTGATTGGCCAAGAAGGATTGGTGTGACCGCCCCCTCCGCCCCCTCCTTGCCCTTCTGATTCTACAGTGCGTCTCTTTATCTGCAGCTGCTTCCTATGTTTCTATCAAATTGAGGCCAGAGCTTTCCTAATCATGACATTTTCTTCGCGAAACGATAGCGGGTGTCGAGTGAAGTGAAGATCCCCCCCCCCCAAAAAAAAAAAAAAAAAAATGTCTGCGGAGAATGTAATAGAGCATTTCGAGTATTATGATAATTATTCAAAGAACTGTTCTGAAGACACTTTTTAGGCCAACGACAACTATCAGATAAATCATATCCGAAGGTACAACGGAATAGCAATATAGGAACAATCTATTGTCATTAATGCGAATCGGTGAGATAGAAACAAACGCTTGTAGTTCATTGGTCCTATTTCAGTTTCAACCAATCGGAAAAAGAAAGACACACACACACAAAAACAACAACAACAACAACAACTATAATTACTAAGATTCGCAATTCCGAGGGTTTGTTGCACACACGCTCTTTTCATTTGCGGATTTGATTAACGAAGCTTATTTGACGTCGGGATTTGGGGATTAATAAACTTTCTAAATAACGAACCTTATTTGACATCGGGATTTGGGGATTAATGAACTTTCTAAATAACGAACCTTTTTTCATTTTCGGACTAACGAACCTTAATCTGAACAACGAATCTTCGTAATAGCGCCACAGACAGATCAACAAACACCTATTTTAATTCTGATTAACGAACATGTAGTGGTAGGGAAACATGTAGGGATGAGGAATGCATGTTTTGAAATAACGAGCTTTCGGGATTATGAACCTTATTCCAAATTCGGATTAACGATTAACCCTATTAAGCCCAAGCTATTTTGACCCCTCGCAGGCCCAAGGGGGGGGGGGGGGCACATTGTGCCCCCCATATGACTTTTTTATTATTTGATGTATCATCGTCATTTGGCACGTAGGTAGAGTAACTCACTATTCTACATGACCGTACATTTGAATTTTCACAAGGTCACCCATGGAGGGCGCTATTTACAAAAATATAAAGAAATACATAGGAAATATGCTAAAAACATGATTTTTCGGTATAATTTCTTTATCCCCATTATGTATGTCTTATTACAGACCAATCATTTTCATATTTGCCACAAATGATAAGCAAGTAGAATTTTATTATTTGTTATGTTTGAAATTTCTCAAGGTCACCACATGGGGGCGCTATTCATATCAACATAGTGATACATTATGAGACCTGAGATGAAATGTTTGGGATGGGTGCATGTATAGTTATGGCATTTCATATTTGCATAACAGTGGAATTTTGAGATTGCAAATTAAAAATATGATAAACTAATGGTATTAGAGGCATAACTTTGGTGAAGGAATCAAAATAACTCAAAATATAAGGGCAATCTGTAGAAAATATTATTGTTTTCAATTATCTCTATTATATCTATTGTTTTATGCCTTTGTCACATAAAAACAAAGGAAATAATAAGAAAAACTTTACAGGACCATGATTACTTCAAATTTTGCTTCTTCAACAAATTTCAGCCAAGAAACATCCATTCCATACACTGTAATGCTGTTAAATGAAATGGGAACAGAAAAAATATGCAAAATCTGACTGACATGGTTGTCAGTTTATGGTTGCCATGGCAACCAGCAACATCAAATATAGCTAAATTATAAATCAAAATGTTCGCAATAAGATTTTAGGAAAAGTCACCAAATTTGGTTGAAATCGGATTATTGAAAGGACAAAGGAGTGGCAAACGAATATCTGGTAGGGGGGGGGGCACAATGTGCCCCCCTTGGGCTTTATAAGTGTATAGGGTTAACGATTAATCTTCACAATTATGAACATCAACCACTGACATTCAAAAACCTTGAAGACACACCATTGCGGTGTTTCCTTGTTTGTTCCTGTGTTTGTTTATTTGTTTTTTTTTTCGTGTAGGTCTAGTCAGGCTTTCCTCTTCTTATCTATTCTTACTTTGACTGTTTATACGAACAAGAATAATTGCGATAATGTTGTGTACTACACTCAGTGTCATTCGCTCATAGAGTGCCATTCGCCAAGATGATGATTGATTGCAAACAACAGATGGCGTGCATTTAACAATGTCATGTTATAATAACAAAATTTTTACTTTTTTCTACAAAGTCAGGTGTTAGACCGATAGTTTCCATATGCACTTGGTCTTCCAAATGATATTTTTACTGCTGTCATTATACACCGATGAAATTAATCCTCAATCGCATTACGCATAATTCAGTTGAAATAACCTAACTTGCTGTTACGTAGGCCTTATCATATCCCTTGCCTCCTATATGTAACAACATTAATATTATCAATGACCACTTTCTCTAAAATGGTTTTGCCAGCTTGGTTAATTACACTCATACTGATTTTCTCATTTCTGTTACCTTCATTTGGTATATGTGAACTTCATGATATGGGAGTTACTGAGATCACGAATGGGAATAATCGGCATGAATAACAGGTCGTCAGAGTCTAAGTAATGTAAATGGTCACTTGTTGACTAACCTAGTTTTTAAGTCGAAAAAGATTCTGTAAGCATCTGAGAAATATTCTTCCTAGTCATTATGGAGTCAGCTGTATAGCTAGTAACGTGGTTGTGGGCGACATATCAGAATTATTCCGATAATTAATCACCATCACACTTATAAACAGGATCAAGAAGAAGAAAAAAAATCGCACGGCACACACAGGCCGTCCAGTAGGCTGACATCACAGTAATACACACGACGTTACCTTAACCGCCACTGGTACTTTCCAACTTGTCTACCCTGGAGGTAGAGACATGTATAATGTAGGTTCCGGTATAAAGCTCTTAGAAGAATATCAATGAACACCTGCATGACACCTGCATGCTGGGATCAAAGAACGCAAATTGCTACAGGCGGGTTTCGGCAGAAAATCGGGGTGGGAGCAGACGTGACAGGAAAGAAGCTTATTTTTGCGGACTCTGCAGCTCTCTATAATTCCAAATACGGCGAGAAATCTGAATGAGAGGAATTTCATCTTTGATTTCTATATAGGGAACTGAGAGCAAACATCGCTGATACATGTAACTGATACTAAAATTAGGGGGGTTGGTAATGATTACGCCATGTTGGTTTTAGCATCCTGTGCTCAGACATCACACTTTGCACCAAAGAACAACACTAATCTATGCAACTTTACGTGTACATGAGGAAGCGGTAATAAAAACTCGTTCCTGAATGCATATGTACTAAAAGAAATAAGTGTCGGAATGAGAGTAGGAGTATTTAACTCTTTATGTGCCATGGTAGAAACCCCCTGTGTGCCACGTTATTCTGAGACACGAAGGTAGTCATGCTTTGATAAAGAATTCTGTTTTCCAATTTGTATAACTTCTACAAATTTCTCTTAAGATGGGCATAATAGTAGGCAAAGAGGAATGCCAAGCTTTGTTTCAATATAAATTGTATGAAGAATCTATTTTCAATTTTTCATTTGAATGACCAGTAGCTGCATTACTGTAAAGGCATGGGTTTTGCACATAAAACCGTGATAGAAACTTAGAATGTACGAGCAAATCTAGTTGGGAACACCACTTGTTAGTCAATCACCACATAGAATGCAAGCCGTATGTGAGAGGAACAAAAGCACGAGAAACGCTTTCATTGTGCCGCGGGATTAGCAGTGATTAGCGATTTATCGATCGGTTTTGGCGGCTTTGTTTGTTGAGCAGAATATGCGAAGTTGGCACGCCGTCGACTGAGTCGGACGTGCGAATGTGGCACATGAAGAGTTAAAAGAAATTGACAATTTAAACGTTTTTACAAAAACCACTAACACAATTATGTCCATACGTCGAAAGAGTTTGTGTAAAATGACAAAGAAACCCAAATTATTCGTCAAAATTTAGTTGATACGTCGTAAGATTGTGTGTGTGTGTGTGTGTGTGTGTGTGTGTGTGTTTGTGTGTTTGTGTGTGTGTGTGTTTAATGACGACAACTGCCGCTTGTTCTTAGGTGCCCTTAAATATCATTCAGATTTAGATTTTCCAAACTGACTTTATGTCACAGAGAGGTGGTGTGGTGGTGGTGGAAGTGGGGGGGGGGGGGTAGGGGAGGGCTCCTCAATTGTAATACTCGTGACATCTCACCGTAGACGCCCTGTCATCTTTCGCAACTTTGAGTCAAGGAAGGAAGATGCACCGTAGAGGGCGTCATGAATCGTTCTGTATTTCAGAGTATGAGCTTTCCTTTGTGGATTGTTGTATCCTGCGTTTTAATTCATATATCTTTATATCCCCAAACATATGTGCATGTACCTTGTTGTACATGTGTCTACATATCGTGTATCAAAATATCGCCCAAGGATATAATTGCAGAATTTATTGCTTAAATGAAAAGAAAAAAAAAAAGAAGGAAAAAAAAAAAGAAACCACACCCAAAAGCAAATCCTCAGTTTCTTCCTATCTATTTCTCACTTTTCACCACGAATTCTCTTCAGGTTTATCAAAGCCCCTGTGGTATGCCAATGTAATTCAATTTTGCCTCATATATTCTCAAACTATCAGATTATAATCTTTGGAATAATATTATGATAGACAGAATGATTATGCCTTACGTTTTAAGGATAGAGAATACCAAAATCAATTCGACACACCGGTCCAGACGTATGGAAATCTTTACCATCTCAGTCTCGTACAATTCGCTCATTTGGCCCTTTTAGATAATTTATTCTTTAAACATAATCATGTTTGTTGCCAAAGGTCTGTGATGGAACTTAGATATCCAGAAAATGTATTCTGTTGTTCCTTGAAGCAGTTTCATTTTATGTTAGATAATGACTTCTGTATACAGATTCGACATGGATTTTTTTTTCTATTTTCATGTTTACAACTGGTCCGTACTTTTGCCTCAACAAGCTGTTAACCGACAACAGGGTGATTGTACCTACAATAGTAACTGTACTTGTGCAGTGTATCGTTTGTTGTTTTCTGTAGGTAAGTAAGTTGATAGGTTGTTAAAACTATTCATTTATTTCTTTGTGTATTGAATGACGCCCAAAATATTAAGCTAGGCTCGCTGGGGACCCTCCTTTATGGTACAATGTTTGACTTTTCCCCTTTATTGTATCTCTTTTTTCTCTCACGATGATTTCGTTATCTCTCATGTGCAAAGTTAGCCATGATCAATGATAAATACAATTGTATGTTTTCGACAGTGATTTGTTGATTAATTGTGCCATGCAGAAACAGTGTATAGCATTAATGAAAGATGAACAAAAAATGCACAACTGTAACTACAGATTCTGAAAACAAAAACAGATCTATAGGCATATAGCTGCAGGATACACGAACTAAGAAAATAGGAAATAATTATTATTGTTTGATACAAAGTAACCATGATGGTGATGGGAGAATCAATTTGTAAAAAAAAAGAAAAAAAGAGAAAGAGAGAGACAATAAAATTTTATGCAATCGTCATCCCCAAAGATTTGTTGTTCTTTTGTTTTAACCTAAAGTTCGCAAAGGAGATAGTTATTAACGCGCTTTAGATCTGTGACGAGAACGTGAAGACAACGCCTCCTCCGGAGTTGGACAATAGAAACTGCTGTGTTGCGCATGTGCAGAACACCATTTTTTTCTTCAGTGTCTAGTAGCGTCGTCTTTAGCGTTCGCGTCAATAAGATCTAAAGGTCGCTATTGTAGGAAATCGATGAGTGACAATGTAGAAACAAATATACAGATTATTTGTCGGTCAAAACACATTCAAACCAACTGTTTATTTCTCTGTGAGCAAGATGTGAAGTCTAATATAATATAGATTGTCGTCTTCGGTTAATGAAATGATTGTGAAACTATGTTTCTGTCAATTCGGAATGTTTGCTGGCAAGTGTTCGGCAAGCGTTGACAATAAAGTCGTTGAATATCTTTGCAATCTGCTTTGGCTCTCCCGTTTAAGTGGGATTCAAAATGTCAAAACGCAACATTGGATATATCATGTCTTATTTGTTGTTGGCGTGTTTTTTTTTTACAAGAAATGTTATCATTATTGAAATGAGGTCTTTTTTCAAAAACGCGTGAGTTTCTTATAGGGAGGAGATGTATATTAATACACCAATCAATAAATTCAGAATCAGAGTCAGAGTCGCAATGGGGTAGCCTATAGACTTCGGCAGTAATTACTTAGACTTTTTTTGTTGACCTTCGTTTAAGTCTCTCAACTGCACTTAGCCAACAACAACAACAAAAAGAAAATCGGAGAAAAAAAATTGAAACGTTCAATTACGTTGAATTTTACGTCATTTGGCACACGTAAAACAAGCTTACGAACTTACAGTTGTTCTATACCTCTTGTTAACTACTGAAGACTGGACTGCATTCAAACGGTATACCCCAGTCTGTGACACCATAATCAACATTTCTCTCACATTGATAGGTAACTGGAATTGGTCAAAGTTCTTCACTTAAGTGTCTTAATAATAATAAATCCAGACATTAAAATCGTTACTTGGGTCATGACTGTTTGAATAACAGATTTAGCACACTTTATGCATATTGTTTTGACGGCAAGATTTGTGAACTGAGAAATCAAATTCGGGATCAATCTTTTAATAGTTCCCGAGAGTCTGCATTCACAGATCATGTGTCGATATCTGTATCCTAAAATGCAATGCTTGTTGCCATAAATGCTGCATGTGGACATCTGTAATTTTCGCGTTCGGATCAACCGCAATGAAAATCACAGGAGAACTTTCGATAGGCAAACTTGTGCTTTTATTGAACAAAGGTAATTTGGAAAGGATGCATAAGATATTTTGTAACTTTTGTATCTGACGCAGGCCTGTGCGCCTCTGAATGGGAATGCCCTAATTTTAAAGAATACATGAATAACGATCCATTTGCATTTCGGTAGATAATAATGACGGCAGTGTAGCATTGATAGCTGCTCGCGGCAATTAGGCATTAGAGTTGCGAGTTGGAAAGCTATGGACACTCATCAATAACAAAGACAAGCCATGAATGGGGAAAGCTAATTGCAAAAAGCGACTTTGTGTACAAGTGATCAATTATTTGCGTAATCAGAAATGTCCATTTGTGTACCCGTTCTTTTGAAGCTAGATATAGATAAACTATTGTAGTTTATGATGTGATGGCGTAACTACGTTACTTCGCTGGTAAGTAAAGAGAGGGTGGAGTATTCACTGATGTATCCCACTTCTACACAGCTCCAAATAATGACCAACTTTGATGAACCGATTGGCACAATCTCTGATCGAGCAGTCTGCTTCATGATAGATTAAAAGAATTCCCATCTTTGGAGCCATTGACCAATCATTTTGTTTGAAAACAGGCTGATATGCTTAAAACCATTAGTGTTACATCTCATTTCTGCATGCCCAATAATTGGTAACATTTGTCATACCTCCTGGCAGTACCTTTTGATCCCATTTTGTGATTTCGAAACGCTGCCTCTACAATGTGTACTGCTTACCATTTAGAGTAGTGTTCGAGTTATTTTGATGCATACATGTAGGCCAGTTGTATCACAAAACATCCTACCATATAAGAATTTCGCAATGAATCCTAAGATAGAAGGAGATACTTAGCACTATTTTTCTAAATAAACCATAACTGTATATCTTATGGTTTAATCTAGAAACAATTTTATTATAACTACATTTCATGTATACTGAGTAACATTTTTATATTGTTTGTTTCTATCGCTAACTCACATTTTGAAACTATTTTTGTTTGATCTGTAGATAGTAAACAATGTATTTAGATTATCCATGACCAAACAGAATGTTGGGGAGTTCCATTAATTCATAATCGCACTGGCAGGCTGAAAAAAAAAAAAGGATCGCAGGATCTTGAAAAAATGTATTTGCCTCAGAATCTGTCAGTTTTGACTTAGAGTGCAGTCATCATAACTGCCATGTTGCTGTGCTACCCTTCAATTTTCAGGAGAGGCCAAATCTCCAAATATGGGCGTATTCGTACTTCTTCCAGTGAAGAGCTCTTGCAGTGCTTTGCGGAATCGCTTGTGCCGGAGTGTATAAATGAACGGGTTGACCAATGTTGACCCACGAATTGCACAGAGCAAGAGTGATGAAAACCCAGTGGAGTCGGCTGTAGAGATAGGTGGGTGGGATGATGCCGAGGTTGAAGGCGACGAAGGCCAGCTGGTTTGGTCCCCAGCATATGACGTACACGACGACCACGATGAGCATGAGACTGATGATTCGACGACGGGCAACGATGTGAAATGAAGTCTCTGCCTTCTCGTGTAATGTTTCCTTTGGTGCCATCAGTGCGGCCCGGCGGAGGGATCGAGCGATGGCGATTTGGGTGGTGAACAAAATGGTTGTCGGAACGGCGAGTCGAATCGTGAATGTCACGATTCCCAGCACGACTTGTGCATGTGGCGACGAGGAGAAGACACACTTCATGGTCTCTCCGTCCACGGTGATTGTGTACAACGTCGACGACGAAAATAGAGCCGAACCGATCCAGAGGACAATGACGACCGTTACGACACGCTTCCGTCTGACAGAGCGGTAGAAGCGCATTGGATACAGAACTGCGTATAAACGATCGAATGAAATAGCCACCAGGGTGTAGATCGACGCCGTCACCGATGTCCACATGGGGTAGTATCCGTGCCAGACCTTGCAGAAGGCGATCCCTGCCCACGTGTCGGGAACGACTTCCGACGGCGGGTGGGGAGCCCAGAACAGCGACGTCAATAAATCGGCGATCGCCAAGTTTCCGACGAGAATGTCCGTCGATCGAATCCCTGAGTGACGCCGGAATATAACTATGATCACCAACAAATTACCGCAGACTCCAAGAATGGTCGACATCAGCTGAAACATGACATTCCATGACCATTCTATACGACCCCATGACCACTGTACCACCATCTCAGTGGAAGGGGGATTATCACTCTGAGTGATATCATATTCATACGACTCGGTGTGCACGTCTTCCACATTGAAAGCGGCCATATCGGAAGGATGGATGGTAATGAAATCTGTCATATAATTAATCCCTGTGGAGAGAGAAGAGAGGCAAAAGTCGTCATTTTTTCAGACCAGTGTCATTGGAGTGAAACACCACTATGTCAAAAATGCATGTGCGATGGTACACCTGTAGGTTTTCATCCCCGTCTAATGGCTAATGGATGTATCCGTCGATTATTGTAAAGGCCTTGCGCTCTGTTTAATAGCAATGGTGTACCATCTCGTCTCGGTCGTTGAGTTCCGTATCCATAACCATTCCTCTTGGCATCCCATATTGTACACGATTATAACCCGCTTTAGCCTCTGCTCCGTTTTTTTTTTGTCTGTCTGTCTTTTGCCAAGCTAAACGTTTTATCAGGTCTCAAGAGATAAAAAAACATCATATTTTCACCATTTATGCAAATAGCAACGCATCATTTCATCACATCATATCTTGCCTCAGAGGCGCCCCTACCCTGTAAAATATTTATGAATTAATATTACATCAAACATGATAATCGTTATGAAGTCACAAATTCATTTTCATACATTCAATCGAGCTCATTTAAAGATGTCAACATGGTTTGAATTACTGTCTTTTATTTAGTAACCTGTACCATCTGTTTTGTCTAATGTTACTTTCTAGAATAAAAACATGGGCAAAATTAACATCGTCTTAAAGAAACATCTCCCACCCCCTTGCAAGAAGCTTATTACACTTACTACTTTGAGGCGTTTTTTTTTCTGTTAAAGAGTCTATATAGTTTGCGAATCATGTTTCTGTTTGTAAAAGTACATGTAAGTACGGTACATAGAAACAAGTACTACGGCAAAGGAAAAAAAAAGCAAAAAGAACATCAACTGTGTTGATAACGACTTCATAAAACATGCTATTCACCTGATAATGTATGTATCATCTGGACTAATTATTAAAGATTCATTTTCTATAGCTGTCTTCCTCTTTTTTTCTAATCTCGCAGAGTAGTAGGCCTATGTGATTTGAAAAGAACGAATATTGATATTTGCCATGTTTAATTAAAAAAACAGCAACAGAGCAAATGTAATGTGAAGACAATATAAAAACGTATGCATTCATATATCTATATAATTATGTATACATAATCATATAAATATACATTTAGGTCAGTGCTTACACTATGTTACTGTTTTAACTGAAATCAGTTTAATTGAAAGGAACGAATTAATCCCATTTATATACAAGTATATAACAGAAATTCTTCTGTACCTTGATCTTATGTCCTCATCACGCTGAGTACTTACAGAATCGACGAAAAACAATACATGAAAGTTGTCCACACCACCACTTGGAAGGAAATGTACCAAGTGCAGGTCTTGTCCAAATTACCTAGTTTCGTGTAAGCGTAAAACGTTATGTAGTAACGACGTTGCAAGCAAATCCATGAAAGTTACGGTTTTGTTGCTGTTTTACTTCTTTACAAACAGGAATTTAAATGTAAGTAAACATACATAAATGATGCTTTACAACTTTAGAAGAGCGGCGCAAAATACCCCACGCGTATAATGGATCATTCCAAAGTTTCACACAGATCACTTTATTTTTGAACAACCTTGTTTTGAAACACTTGAAACGTCATCGTTACTTAACTTTATCGTATTTGATAAAGAAAAAGGTCAATGCTGCTGTGATTGGTCGAAGTTATTATGTTCAGCTTATTTTGTTACTCTAGCCATTATAGGTCCATTCATTTTCGCTGTCAATATACACCGCCGTCGAATAGACAACTGTATGAAAAGAGGGGAACTGAAAGGTTCCCTCCACAATACTATCATCTTCCTCTTCTACCAGGAATGGAGACACTAATGGATTTTGCAATCAATAAAATCCCCTTATCCTGCAAAACAACATGAAGGCCCACGATTACGCTGCTTTCTATTTTTTATTTACTCCCTCCATGCTATTGTCCACCACAGGCACGCAAATCTGAGGCATTCATCTGGTGATGTTTTGTAAGATATCGATCCAACTGATGTCTCTCGCTCTTACTGTCTCTTTTTTTTTCATTTCACTATTTTTTTTTTGCAGTGAAAAGAATCATATACGCTTATGATATATATATATATATATCTATGGATACAATATCTATGTCCATGCGTATGTGTTTATGTGCGCACGCAAGAAGAAAACAAAAATGCCTGTGATTGGATAATCGCGAACCTTCATCTGTTATGAGTGACCATTCACATACTCACAACTTGAGTGGGGAGGGAACTTAAGACACATTTAAGTGTGTTAGTGCTACCTAAGACCGTGTGTAAAGTTAAATGTAATGTGCATCTGTGAGTGTGTGTTAGCGTGTACCAGGTTGCGTGTATGTTTGTGTGTGTATGTGTCTCTCTCTCTCTCTCTCTCTCTCTCTTTCGCTCTGTCTCTGTGTGTGTGAGTGTCTGTGTGTATGCAGTGTCTGATACGTACATTGAGATTAACTGTGTGTACACACATACAAGGGACAAAACAAAAATGTATACGCTTTCAATAATCTCAGCAGAAATTCCCCGCCTACTTCTTCAAGAAAATACAGCATGTGCCTGAATGTACTTCAAGCAAGCGTCACCAGATAACAACCATGCTAAAGCGCACGAACATACACACATGCACACACACACACACACACACACACACACGCACACAATTGTTCACGATATTCTTTATTTGAGTGTTATTCAATGTCAGTATCATGTTCACAATGAAAGGGATATTGACAAAACTGAGCAGATTATTATATTCTTCTTCTAAATCACATTTTTTTTTTCTTTGACACACACACACACACACACACACACACTCCTCCATGCATACCTTCTGCTTTCTACATCTTCTTGATCTTTGGACTCATTTGTCCAGGTTGTTCAAATTCCCTTGACAAGTTTAATATTTTCATGCATATTAAGAGGGCGGCGCTCGGAGACGTTCTCTATAAGAAATCAATAGATTCGTATTCTAGACTGACATTCTTTCTCCATCCATTTTAGCCTGATGTTTGATAAAAGGTGTTTAAACCGATCATAAAATAATACATGAGTAGCAATGGTAAAAATAATAATACACAAATCTTACACACACAGAGACAAAGATATATTTGTATACGTATGCACGAAAAAAAAAAACTCATTATCAGATATTGAACAATGAATAATACCATAACTATTGAAAATGCAATGTGGTTTTAACCTGATGTTTGAATGCTAAAATTGATGATCAAAGAAATATAGTAACAATAGTAATAATGTTAGTAATGCACAGATTATGCATACAGACCGGGTATATTTGTATTTTTTTTTTTTGTGAATGAAATGAGACACTGTTGAACAATAAATGACATCCACAAATGTTTAGAATAGATACAAATACATAAATATTGACCATTAATAATTTACAAATCTAAAGCTGGACTTCAATCCAATATCCCTGAAGAGACTGTAAGAATCTAGATGCATCTTAATAACTGTTCAATGCTTGCGTAGGTTCAGACAAGTTAGTTCAAACACTCAAGTTGGATATACAAAGGACTCATTTGCACATCGTGATTGGAAACCCTTTGCACGTTTAGTAAAATTCCATTCACCAAACGACATTTCACAAACGTGATGTTCACTTCAATCACCTTCTCTAATCCCTTTAATATCTTGAGATCGAAAGCATCTCTGGTTAACGGTTAAATCATGTTTTCAGTTAAATTTAGACGAAAAGAGGTGAAGTCCGTGTAGCTCAGCCACAATTCAGTCTATAGCGTGCATGCGTGTACAGTGTCGTTGTTTGAGAGCAATATTACATAAAATAAGCGAATACAGGCAGTAATCGAAATCCAAGATTGATGCATTCTAACGACTCCCCCATCCCCCTATCTCTCTCTATATAAATGAATATGAATATATACACAGATATAAATATATAGATATGATATCTGTCGCATGTAGTCATTACCATCGTCTAATAGCTTTAAAGAAAGTATGCATTACACAAAATTTGTTGAACAGAGTATTACGAATGAAGTGTAGAGTAGGGATTAAGCTTGCCCCCTAGCAGGCATTCCACTTGACCGTGTCACTAACACTCGTATTCTGGAAGCAGGTTAGAACAAAATAAAAATGAATTGAGCCACTGCAATGAACTGCCTTTCATTCATTAGTTACTACTGTTGCCCGGTAAGAAGTAGGTCAATGGGGTTCACATCCCAGACTATTTCCTTCTTTGTATTTGTTCTTCAACGAAAGTAAAACACATACACACGACTATGAGGATACCACATTATTGTGTTGTCTAACATTGATTAGTTGAGACATGCGCCCATAGAAATCTAATAATTTTCTTACACAAGAAAACAAATCCTTTAATTCAGTAAATGCACAATAGGGAGGGAGCAGGGAACGTAAATTGGATGACTGAGGCAAAATATTGAATCAACCTATAAGACAAATTGACATTAGCAAATAATCTTTAGAGGGTGGTTTCGAAACGTTACACAGGTAGCCTTTACGGCTGAAGCGACGAAGTGCATGATAATGCTACTTGGGGAAAAAAAAACCCAACAACAACAAACAATCAAACAAAACACCCATCATATGATGGTACGTGATAAGTATCTGATTTCTCACCTGAATTGATCCTTTCGCAGACCGTGCAGAAATCTTATAAAGGGTGCTGTGTTGCATAGTACAATGCAAGGTATTACAGTGGCTTTGAGAGCACACGCCTTTTCTTCGGTCACCGCCAATCGAAAGCAAGTACTCGAATAAAAAGAAGTGAAATGAACGAATGAGGGAAAACTTGGAAAATTGTAAGAAAAACAACAACAAATACAGCAACCAAAAAAGTAACACAGACAAAAAAAAAAATAATCTGAACCATAGATATCAGATCTTGACTGAAACACACGGGGCGAGTTTGAAATCAACGTAAATGATAATACTGATACCAGTAAACGAACAATTCAAAAGGAAGAATAGATTCGAAAAGATTCTCGCCTTTCATTTATTTTTTTCATTGCTTTATTGAAATATAAAATCACATTGTATTTCTATCAATTCTTGCTGAGATTACTATAAGTAGTGAAAGGCTACTCATGGTAAGGCACTCCTCGTCGGAGCGTCGCATTGGCCTGTCTTAACGTCTTGTTATTATACCATCGGAACGATTTTCTCCTGGTTGCAGGTAGGAACTTTTCACCGAGGCGTAAATTTACACTTGAAAACAATCAGCGTTTCAGGAGAACCAACGAGGAATTCTAACCTTACTATACTCACAACGCATACTTTGTTTTCTGTGTTGTATTTTCATTACAAACATTTACGAACGTTACTTCAGCAGATGCGATTCCTTGCTAGATAATGACTTGTTCAATATGGGATATGTCATTTAAAGTCTCTCCATAAATAACCGAAGTAGAAGATAAATCATTCAACCGGTCTATCCCTGTCACCTATATCACTAACAAGATATGGCATATGAACACGATTCTCCGAGAAGTTGGCTAATTTTTCTGTTGTTTTACTTTTACATGAAATCTCCGAAATTGACTTTATTGTAGCTTTTCTACTGTACCTTCAAAGCAAGAACGAATTGCCACAGGATCTTGTTAAAATCCGCAGTACCTCAGAAATCTAGGGCATGACACTTTCACAAGGTAAAGTATGATTTTCTTGGTATTTCACTGGTTCTAAGAATCGGGAAATCAAATATTTTTCAATCGTCAGAAAGACAAATCTGGTGTGATAACTACAGAGATTTCTTATTTGTTACTGACACATTTTCTTGACCCTTAGTGTCCCACTTGCCAAACAAACAAACAAACAAAAAAAAACCCTTTAGTTTATCACTGCCCACAATCTACTCAGAGTCGGAATTGCAAAAACATGCTTTGAAGTACACAATGGGCTTTTGCGATGTACAGTAGATCAAGTTCGGACAGTAGGCAGTGAAAAAAATTATATTTTCCCCCAAAATGTAAGGTCCACAAGACATTGAAAAATTACCTCAATTCGAAATTTTCTGGGCATTCATGTCAATGGTTACACTGTTATGGAGGAAGGGTACGTATCAAATTTAGAAATACTTGGTTGTGGGTACCCTGCCAATCCTCAATCGATTTTTCTCAGGACTGTTTGAACAGCACTATGGTCCTCGGGAATGTTTATCTTTAACAATCAAAAGATTGGGATAAACCGTACCAGTATTATAATTATATTATAGTCATTATCATCAATTTTATAAAAAAAGAATCAGAGTAGAAAAATTCTGCTTTGGCATGCGTGGCTTAATTTCATTTCTTTTTTTTCGACTGAATAACAGTTGTCTCATTAAAATAAAGTTGCAACAGTTGGTATATATGTTTTCTGTTTACTTCATTCTTGATCATTCTCAATTTCTACTTCTTTCAGTTTGGGAAACACCAGTTCGTTGAGATAGCACCATAGCTGCTGCAGCATCTTCCCAGGGTGTGAAAGGCAACATGAATATCGACCCTAACAACTCACAATGGGAAAATGGACTGGAGACGTACACAACTGATTTTGAAGTGACCGAACTCGATGCCACCGAAACATTGACTTGGTCCTGGCACTCAATGCAATGGCCGTGGTATGTCATTTGCGAGCTGATAACCTCCATACTCGGAATCACGGGCAACCTCCTCGTGATTGTTGTCATATTCTGTCGCAGTTCGAAGAGTAAATCCACCGATATTCTGGTAGGTCACCTGGCATGTGCAGATTTACTGACATCACTGTTGCTGGTTCCATATCCCGAATTAAACACCGTCCCATACACATGGTTTGGAACCTTATTCTGCAAGGTCTTCAAAGGGAATTACGTGATGCTGGTATCTGTAACAACGTCAACATACATACTATCGGCCATATCGATTGATCGGTACTTTGCCGTCGTTTATCCCTTGCATTTTAAACGTTTCGTCAGTCGCCGACTGGTAATTGCTGTCGTCGCATTAATTTGGATCTGTTCGTGCTTTCTTATGATCCCGATACTCTTGGTCAACAACGCAGGTGTTATCCCGGGAAAATGCATATTTTACCTGCCGTTTCCGAAGCTCCAGGTCGCTTACGGCTTTTTCGCCTTCATCATACGACTCGCCGTTCCCACAACCATCATGATATTTACCCAGATCACTATCGCTCGCGTTCTACGACGGGAAGCTTTTCGTTTCAAGCCACAGAAAACGGCGCAGTCGCAAACGCCATCTTTTCACGACGTAGCACGAGCCCGCGTTCTCCAGCTTCTGTTATTGGTTGTGCTGGTGTACATAATTTGTTGGGCTCCAGACCAGTTCACCTTTCTCTCCTTCAACCTCGGCCTAGTGCCCCGCTCCCACCTCGCCAGTCCTCTCCATCGCATCTTCATCGTCCTCGCCTTTTGCAACTCTTGCGCTAACCCGATCATTTACACTTTTCGTCACCAAAAATTCCGGAGGGCTGCTGCAGATTTGTTCAAAGGAGTTACCGCAAGTAGATCGCCGATATTTGAGGAATTCATTTCCGAGAACACTCGGTCGAGCACTCACCGGAACACGAACCCTCCAGGTGTCGAACAACACCAATACTACTGAAATCATACCAGAAATCAAATCTCTTTTAGTCACGGGAAACCAAATCGTATCCCAGGAAATTTAGATTCATAACCCGTAATAAAACCATCACTTATGAGCACTACCATTCTGTCAACGAAATGAAACTTTATGATTTCGAAAATGATAAATGTTTTGTAATATACGATACAATTATATCAAGTAGTATCAATAGTAGCATACAAGGAAGGCAACTCTAAGAGTACATCTCCAGATTCTTCTCATTTGATCAAAAGGAATGAATAAAATTCTTAGTTGTTTTTCATTCCGCCGAGACCGGGCTATATTCTATAGCCGACAAGAAGTTTGTATGAGTTTGTATGATGTTGACGTTGCGCCGGCTCGGAATCGGCTTCTTCTGGTGACATTACATCCGGAGAGTGGTGTTTGCAAAGGACTGCACAACTATAACAAGTAGGTAAACTATCTTATATGCGGAATAGGGCATTAATGAGGGGGTGAGTTGAGACCTAAAATGATAATCAGTTCATATGTTGAGAAAATGCTGCCACCTTCTAAATAGTCCTGCTGAAAGAACATGTAAGGTCCACCAAAATGACAACAGCCGTGCATCAGCTGTCTACTAACCCAATTTTTATTCATTTATGTATCTGTTCATCTGTTACTTTCTTCTTCTTCTTGTCCTCTTTGTTATCTTTTATCATTATTCTTATTGTTGTCTATATGACTATTATTAGTATTAGTATTATTATAAAGTACCTTTTTTTGACATGTCGAGGCGTTTATTTGAAATCGTCGTTATTTGTGACTCTGCGTTACAAATCCAGCAAAGAGTTGCCAGACATGGATTTTGAGTTAAGGACAGACTCTGAAAGAATAAACTCTAAGCTTTGATATGAAATAATGACTCAATTCAAATACATTTTCATATCCTATCTAAATATTAGAAAGAAAGCGCACACTCTGGTAAAGTGTGAACTGAGAAAAGAAGCTCTGAAGTACAGGGTCTATTCAAGCGCTTAATCTTTACCAAACCGTGCTAGCTTTGCGATGAGTGGGACATAAAACAGGATGTAAACCACTAGAGCAACAACACTGAAGAGATTGTTAGATTAACTGAAATTGAGTATGCTCTATCAGCACATTCTGTCCATGAGTATTTCGAACTGACAAAGCAGTAGCCTTATTCTTTCAAAGGTTATTAGAGTTGAAAATGAAGAGTGTGCCAAGGATTTAAAAAAAAAAAAGGGGGGGGGGGACTCCAAGACATACCGGGTCTCACTACTTAAACAAAAAAGGTTGGAAAAAAAGTGCTGAAAAGATATTCTCCCATTGTATGATCCAAAATTTAGGAATAATGTACAAGAGGACTAGCTGTTACAGAAAATATGAGAACTCAATATTGAATTGGTTGACCCGTTTCACTTTTTTTTTCGTCACGTAAAAATCAAGGGGTGCGACTATTTGTCAGATTTGCCATGCACGGTAACATTTTCTCTTGCCAGTTGTAGGTGTGTAATCTTAACGGGTTTCCATTTTCTTGAGTAATCTAGTGTTATGGATACACGCTTATTGTATCGACACTTCATCGTTCCGCGGAGGAAGATTGAAATACAGTAGAGTTCCACAAGATGGATGAACCGACTATACACCCTGTTTACGGAGCTTGGTTATTTGTAGTTGTGGTGGTCTTATTTTAGTCCAGTTGAACCTCCGTTACATATAGGCATGATTATTTTTCTCACCTTAGTCATTTTGATTTTTTTTTCCAGGGTCTTATCTATTAAAAAAAACAAAGGTTGACCGGAGCACAGTTCTGTAAAGTTGAGAACAGGAACTATTTAATGTGGAAGTCAGAAAGGGCGTCTATATACCGAAACTCCGAGCCGTTTCCTTTGATCACTTTTTAGTCAAGCTCAGCATTTGTAGTTATTCCCGATTTTATGACAAATTGTACAGTAACTGCGATGATGTAGGGAAAATTGTATTTTTCAGTCAATTCCAAAGGACATTCAAATTGCCCTACATGAATTCGGTGACCATCGTTCACGCAACCTCTCGCCATGTCTCTTCCCCCACGCGTCATCGCGCAGGCACTACACGGCGAGGCCATTCGCTCTACGTCAACGGGAATATCGAATTCCGTTCGATATTTGGATCCAGGCAAGCTCCCATGGGTAATATTTGAGAGAGTAGAAGATCTCAAAACAGGAAAGTCGAAAGAAAATGAATTTAGATTTTCATAGGATTAGATCGATGGAAATAAAGTTTTCTTGTCAGGGAATGGAGGGTTTATAGATGAGGCGATGACTGACTTGCCCACTCTTGCCAATCTATTCTGGGAGGCCTGCAAAATCTAATGATTAGGTTAAATGTGTCATGTAAAATGGCTTCAACCAAATCAAGCTGCGTTATAGGAGTTGTCCTTCTGTGTTTCTTTGATTTTGTTTCATATATTTGTTTGTAGTTTCATGAAGTCATTATTCGTTTTTTATGTATTTCTGAGGGTCCAATATCGTACAAGCTTGGCTTTTTAGTGGGACCCTCCATTTCCATTCCCATCTGTGTAATATGCATAATGTACATGGATATACCTAAAATGCAATTACGTTGTTACTCATCATTACACTAACTGAAAAAGCAAGTAGGTTATTCATTATATGAAAAAAAAAAGAATTTGCCTTTGCCTCTCTTCCTGTTTTCAGGAAAAAAAAATCGGTATTGTCAAATTGTTTTCACTACGTAGATTAACTGTATAACCTTTATTAAAAATGTATCTTGTTTGTCTTTTTTTTATTGAAATAATGTAGGCAAAAAATTGTTCTTTCATGAAAATGTGGAGAACTTAAGATTGACTATTTTGAGTCATCACGTAAGATCTGGGCGTGCAACTTGTTGGTGCTCTGTTAATGATGCACGGTCTATCATTTTCACTAAGATTAGTTATATCCCTATCAAACAATTTAAAAGTATATATTATACATATTATATTTGGGGGTTTGAATCAATGTATCATCTTCCATCAGTGAAACAAAATTAAGCCGAACAATACGAAATATTTTCATATTGACCTCGATAATAACGTATTTTGATAAATTATCTTACAGTGATAAATGTGTTACCTATCAGGGTCAATGTTATACAGAATCAAACTCATACTCATGAGAATACCGTAATGAAATCAACTGCATCAAACACATGAGGTATCAACATATCGGGAACCAATTTTCTCTCTCAAAATCCACGATCTGTTTTGCTGTAAAGTGACACTATCATACGTTATGTCCAACCAATATTGACTGTGCGGAAAAATGCAAAAATGCGTATGGCCGATTAAACATATTCTAATCGATCACGAGTTTTCCAATAGACCGTAAGTTTACTACAATTATTCATTCCTGACACATAATTTTACGACTCAATAAACCCATTCATCAAAATCTGACCGAAGTAACTCTATTTCGTTTTATGTTTATATATAATTATATATATATATATATATTTATATATACATGTATATATTATATATGTGACCCTGCACCTCAAAACAAACAAAAAGTCGCCAGACATGCATTTTTAGTTAAGACCATATTCTGAAAGAGCAGACTTTAAGCTTTAAAATGATGTATAACTCAAATCAAATGGACTCTCCTAACCTATCTAAATATTGGAAAGAAAGCACAAACTCAGGAAAAGTGTGAACTGAGAAAAGAGGCTCTGAAGTACAGTGTCTATTCAAGCGCTTAATCTTTACCAAACCGTGCTGGCTGTGCGATGAATGGGACAAAAAACAGGAAGTAAACCACCAGAGTAACAACAATGAAGGGATTATCAGATTAAACTGAAATTAAGCACGCCTCATTAACACATTCTGTCCATAATCAATGCCAAATTTCAAAGCAGTAGCATTATCCTTTTAAAGGTTATTAGAGTTGAAAGTGAAGAGTGTGGTCAAGGTTTTTCAGAAATGAAAAAGGGATTCTAAAGACACACCTAATCACACTATTCTACCAAAAATGTTGGAGATAAACTGCTAAAAAAACACATTTTCCTGCCCGTTTTATGATCCCAAATTTTAGCATAATGTAAAAGAAGACTTGCTCTTTCCGAAAATATGAAAAAGTCAAGTTCGGCTAGGTTGACCCATTTCACTAATTTTCAGTCCTCACGCAAAATCAGTGTGTGCGACTTTATGTTTGTTTTGAGGTGCACGGTCACATATGATACACATAACTATACTACTCATCATTATGCCCTTGTGTAGAATGACAATCACATAAAAGGAAATATCATGATGCTGTTTCATACAGACTATTATGCATTGTATAGCACGCAGAGAGCAGTGCACAATGAAGGTATAGTGTCGTGTAGTCACTTTGGACTACATCCTAGCCTGACATACATTCTGTAAGAATCATAGAAAAGAATGAAGAGAATTTGTTTTGCGAAGAGTTTAGTTATACAGTTGTTGTTGTTGTTTTTTTTTCAAAATCGGCACAGTTACATGATTTAACTTTGATACTGGATTCTATCAAATACCAAGAGAGAATGAAAGGGAGGAAAGACATTGAATATTTGTTCAAACATGATCATGGCACGTCCATGAACTGGCTTCATCTACGTACGTTCAAATCCGAGGTTATTTCTATTTTTTTTTTTCATATGGTATTCATAACACTTCTATGGCATGTTCTGTCGTCTAACTTTAACAGGTTGAAATAAACTCACAGATCAATCATGCGATTCAGTAAATACATAAACGCGAATGGAGCATTAAAGAATGTAAAAATAGATGATTACCACGAAAAGATGAATCCCCTGCAAAATATTGCTCTTTTTCTTCGGGTGGTATTTGAAAAAAAGTCCACATGTAGCATTTTCAGCAATAGCGGTGAACTGCATCGTATTGTGATTTGTAAAGAAAATCCATCATCTGTTATGAGCTTGTGATTTTTCACCAGGAGCTATCGATTGGTATCAAAAGGTGCATTGTGTTGTAAAGTACTGTGAAGTTTAAGAGGCCTTCAGAGCACACAGTCATCATTTCTTTCACAGCAGAACTGTCCAATTACCTCAAAGCACTCGCAATATTTAAAGGGCGAACTGTAAGAAAGAGATACAATCAGGGAAAATGTAATAACAAAAACAAAAAGCAACTAAGTAAGCAAATAACAGAAACTACAAAAAGGAAGTAAGACACGACGACAGATCCAAGAAGTGTGTTCGAAATCAATACCAATTCGTTAATTCTGATATCAACGAGAATTTGTCAAGCAAGAGTTAGTAGGGAAAACAGTATCGTCTCCCCCCCCCCCCTTCCATCACGATACACTGATTGTGTTGTTTAGGTATGTATTAACAGTGCTGTGCTGTTATACGATTCATTGCTTACATGACTATAAGTAGATGGGTACTACTCACGGTGATACACATCTCTTCGAAACGTCGCATGGTTCCGTCTTCGTCATATGCGGATACATGTAGGTGATTTTCACAGAGGGGTAAGCTTGAAGTTGTAGTACATTCAAGTTTCAGGATGTAAAAGAGGCCACCGGGAACCCACACTACGTTCTACTTCTTTTTGTTCAATTGGATAGCAAGTGTTGACGACCCTCAATTTAACTGCAAAAGCTAATGTGAATTTTGATTCAAAAGGATTAATTCAAATATAAAAACGCCATGTCATTTGACTCCTTTCATAAATGCACGATCAAAATAAATGATTATCGCGATGCCACGCAACATCAAAAAGGCATAGCATATGAACCATTTTCTTAGAGAACCCAGCTTCAAATGTTTCTCTGGTGTTTTACTTCGAAATTAAGTCTCGAAGTTGACATTATTTCAGTTTTTACATTGCCCCTTCAGGTGATTACAAGAACGAGTTGCTATGTAAACCCTCTCTAAAATCGGATGTACCTGGAAATCTAGTGCCTTTCTACTGCGTAAATGACTCTACAAACAATTAATGTTCTCTTTAAAAGCTGCCTCGGAGACAGGTTTGAAGAAAAGAAGCAATGTTGCAAATAAACTTTGGAAAATGGATTTGCAAAATGGATGAAGTTAAGGCGACGAGGAATTTTAAAATACAGATGTACTGCGTGATCACATTACTCTTAAAAAGTCAGAGATTGTAAAAAAAAAAAGGAAACTACCCTTGCAGCCAACTTTGGCAACAGTAGCCTTTACAGTTTTCTAACTTTTAGTTCTTTTCAATTGTTTTTTTCCAGTGAAAGGAAGCAGGGCAAATTATGTATCAATTTAAAGCTTATAGCACCTGACGGATGTATAACTGCCAAAAACTGAAAAATGATTTTCCCGACAATTGGCTTTCGTGATGCCGCATCACAAACACTCCAAATCAAATTATCGTAGTGACATGCTTCAACAAAGTAACGTGTTTTGAGTGTCAACATGTTTTCTCACCTGAAGTTTGGACAGAAGATAGTTGTAATATAAAACTTTAAAAAGAAAGTGGTATGTTCCATAATATACAGCAAATCACCCTATTCTGTGGGTAATGAGATACTGGCAATGGGATACATTAATGTTGCAAGATGCCGGGTTGTAAGAATTAGCGAAAAAACCTCCCTATCATTTCTTTAATTTCCGACGGTTTATTGTTCTTGATGTTAAGACATCACCGTGTTCGCTTTAACATTGATATAACACAATATGAACACTGTGTTCAATTCTTCTAGTGTAATTTCATTTGTTTGAATGTAATGCTGATTAGCATTGGTTTTCTATCATAAGGAAAGTAGGAGCAGAGTATCAAAACTCCTATAAAGGAGGGCTTGCTATTCCCCGTGTATTATTTTCTTCAACCAATCGTTGTCTCTCTTTTTAAGTGAGATTGAAGCGTTTGAAAAATATATCTGTTCACTAGTTTTATTCGTGATTCATGTCATATTTCTTGCAGTCTCGGCAAAACAACAGTTTTGAGGTAACAGCAGCGAATGCATCTTCAAAAGACGTTAACAGCGAAATGAATACCGAGCTCAACAGTGCACAATGGGAGAATGAACGGGAGATGTACACAACTGATTTTGAAATAACCGAACTAGATGCCACGAAAACAATGACTTGGTCCTGGCACCCAATGCAGTGGTCGTGGTATGTCATTTGCCAGCTCGTAACCACTGTTCTCGGAATCATCGGCAACTTTCTTGTGGTTGTCGTCATATCTTGTCGCCGTTCAAAGAGTAAATGCACCGATATTCTGGTAGGTCAGCTGGCATGTGCTGATTTACTGACATCGCTGTTCCTGGTTCCATATCCTAATGTAAACACCATACCGTATACATGGCTTGGAGCCATATTCTGCAAGCTCTTTAAAGGGAACTACTTGATGTGGACATCGGTGACTGGGTCCATATACATCCTATCGGCCATATCGATTGATCGCTACTTTGCTGTTGTGTATCCATTGCGTTTTAAGCGTTACATAAGTCGTAGACTCGTCATTATGGTTGTCACCGTGATTTGGATCGGTGCCTGCGTTCTCAATAGCCCGATACTTTTGATCAATAACGCAGACGTTATCCCCGGTAAATGCATATTTCATCTACCGTTTCCGAAGCTCCAGGTCGCTTACGGCTTGTTCACCTTCATCATCCGACTCGCCATTCCCACAACCATCATGATTTTTACCCAGATCACTATCGTTCGCGTTCTTCGACGGGAAGCTTTTCGTTTCAAGTCACAGAAAACGGCGCAGTCGCAAACGCCAACTTTTCACGACGTAGCACGAGCCCGCGTTCTTGAGCTTCTGCTCCTGGTCGTGGTGGTGTATGTGATTTGCTGGGCCCCAGACCAGCTAGCTTTTCTCTCATTCAACCTGGGACTAGTGCCCGACTCTCACTTCACCAGTCCTCTCCATCACATCTTCATCGTCCTCGCCTTTTGCAACTCTTGCGCTAACCCGATCATTTACACTTTTCGTCACCAAAAATTTCGGAAAGCTGCTGCAGATTTGTTCAAAGGAGTTACCGCAAGTAGGTCACCGATATTTGAAGAATTTGTTTCCGAGAACACTCTGTCGAGCGCTCATCGGAACACGAACCCACCATGTGTCACACAATGATTTTAGTCACGGGAAACCGAAAAGTTCCATGGACATTTAGATTCATCATGACCCGCAATAACACGGTCACTTTTGAGCATTACCATTCTCTCAACTACGTGAAAGTTCATGATTTCGAAAATGATTAATGTTTTGTGATGCACGATACAATTATATTTAATGATATCAATAGTAACATACAAGGAAAACAACTTAGAGAGTAGATCTTCAGATCCTTCTCATTTCTTCAAACCTAATAAATCATAAGAAGAAGTTGTTTTTCATTACGCCGAGACCGGGCTAAATTCTATAGCCGACAAAAAGTTTGTATGAGTTTCGCCGTTGACGTTGCGCCGGATTGGAATCGGCTTCTTCTGGGTGACTTTTTATCAGGAGAGTGGTGGTTGCAAAGGACTGCACAACTATAACAAGTGGGTAAGATATAGTGTTTATACGGAATAGGGTATTAAGGGGGGGGGGGGGGTGAGTTTAGACCTAAAATGATAATCAGTTCATATGTTGAGAAAATGCTGCCACCTTCTAATGGTCCTATTGAACGAACACGTAAGAGCCACCAAAATGACAGCAACCGAGCATCAGCTGACTACTTACCCCATTTTTTTCATTTATTTATGTATTATTTCATTAATTTTTGTCGTGCTTTGTTTTGTTTTGTTTTGTTTTGCTTTGTTTTTTGTTTTTGCTTGACAAGCAGTTGAGGCGTTTGTTGGTAATCGCCGTAATTTTCTCTTGCTAGTAACTGGTGTCTTTACGGGTATCGATCTTCTTGAGTAATCTGTTGTTATGGATACATAACTATGGTATTGGCACTTTATTGTTCCGCGGAGGAATATTGGAGAAAAGAAGAGATTGATGAACCGACCATACTCCTTGTTTATGAAGCTTGATCATTTGTAGTTGTGGTGGTCTTATTTTAGTCGAGAATTGAATCTCCGTAACATATAGGCATGATTGATTTCCTTACCTTAGTCCTTTTAATTCGTTTCCCAGAGTCTTATCTATTAAAAAAAAAGGGTTGACCGGAGCTGGGTTCTGTAAAGTTAAAACAGGATCTATTTGATTTGGACGTCAGTAACGTCGCCTATATCATGAAACTACGAGCCGTGTCCTTTGATCACTTTTTGGTTCAGCTCAGCAAGTGTAGATATTCCCGATTTTGTGACTAATCGTATTGCATTGTATTGTATTGTATTGTATTGTATTGCAGGGGAAATTGCATTTTTCTGTCCATTCCAAAGGACATCCAAATTGTCGAGTGCTGTTCGTTATTCCGAAGGTTCGATATTCCGAATGTTCGTTAGTCCGAAGGTTCGTTATTCCGAATATTTATTAATCCGAAAATGAAATTCGGAAAAACGAATCTTTGGAAAAACGAATCTTTGGACTGAAGAACCTTCGGAATAACGAACCTTCGGAATAACGAGCTGTAACCAACTTGTCTACGGAAATTTCGTGACCATTGCACGACTCATTCACGCGACCCCTCCCCATGCCTATTCCTCCATTCTCCATCGCGCAGGCACTACACACCGAGGCCATCGTAACTTTACGTCAACGGAAATATCGAACTCGATGTTAGCGTCATTTCACAAAGTCGCCAGGGGTCTATTTACCAAAGTTGAAGGTCGTTCTCATCTTTGTTTTCTGGTGGTAACAGAATCAGATTATTTTCGGTTTCTCTTGGGGTTCAATAATTTCATCCCCACCTCATGCCTATATTCAGTCGGTATATCGGGTTGCTAACGGCCATTCATTCGTTCTGTAATCTTTTCTACTCTCTGCGCCACCCTGAATTCCGGGAAGCTACCCTGAATTTGTTTGGATTCAGGCAAGCTCCTATAGGTACTTTTGAGGGTGGAAAATTTCAAAACATGCAATTCGAAAGAACATCAATTTAGATATTCCCACGATTAGATAGATGGAAATAAACTATTTTTGTCCCGACACGGAGGGTTTATAGCTGAGGCGAGGGCTGACTTGGCCCAATCTTCCCAAAGCGATTCTGGAATGCTCGCAAATGATTAGTTTAAATGTGTCATTTAAAAGGGCTTCAACCAAATCAAGCTGCGTTAAAGAGTTGCCCCTCTGTATTATTCATTACATCGCTTTTACACTTTTGTTACACATTGTAAATGCAATGGATACCAAATGACTTTGTATAATAGTAATTTATGTATTATATAGAATGCTACCATAAATACGTGTGCATGTAATATGATGAAGCAGGTAGCAATATATCAAATCTATCAAATCGAAACTAAATAGAAATCCAATCATAGATTGTTTGCAGTAGACAGGAAGAATCTATTTCCTCTGACTGTGACTGAAAAACAAGTAGGTTATATGTCATACAAAAAAAAATACTGAATTTGCGCTTTGCTTCTCTTACTATTTTCTGGGAAAAAATCGGTATTTTCAAAATGTTTTCACAACGGAGATTAACTTTATGATTTTTACGAAATAATAACATAAATGCATCTTGTTTATCTCAGCCTGATTTTCAGATTCATATCTCTTATGATTGCAGCATAGTATTATAGGCGTGTTCATGTCAAGGAGGATCTGGTGTTAGTTGAGCCACTCTGAGTAGAAGGTTTTGGTCCATATTATGACAGAGAAGTGTTCCAAAACATGCTGTTCAAATTCATGTTTAAAAGTACTGAGTAGTCGTTCATCACATTCTTGTCATACAACTTATAGCTTGACTGGGTTGTTGTAGCTTGACTAGCTTGTTAAAGCTTAACTTGGTATATACATGTTAAAACCATCAATTCATGTAAGCGAGATAAGAATGCATGTTACAATTGCGAGTGTTGTTTTTCTTCGTTCGTGTTTCAGTGAAAACACATAATATCGTATGCTTCTTGGATTTTGTTTGAAGGTGGATCAACTAATACCCAACAACCTGGCTAAATAAGCACCATCAAGAGGTTTCATTGTGCCAATTTGTGAAAATTTTGCACTTGCCTCTGCGTAGGACCCCTTTTAGTATAGGATAAGCTATTGTTCACGAGGAGACTGCAAATTACAAGTCCTGTTTTTCAGCATTCTCCTGCATTTCCAATAATTTTCATTTGATTTAGCTTAATACCCGTTCACCAGAATCTTGCAGAATTATTAACCCTATATATATATATATATATATATATATATAGGTATTATATATAATTATAAATGAAGAAATAAACTGGAAATGCATTTGCCCTTAAAGAATGAGTTTATTCGACTAAATGTTTCAGCGGCCTCCGAGTTCTTCATGAGTCTTGACAAGAATCCTGAATAATAATCTATATTTATTTATGTATATATATTTGTGTGTGTGTGTGTGTGTGTGTGTGTGTTTGTTTGTGTGACCGCGCATAACAAAACGAGCAAAAAGTCGCACCCCTCGATTTTACGCGAGGATTAAAAAAAAATGAAACAGGTCAGCCAAGTCAATCTTGAGGTTTCCATATCTAAAAGAGTTATATTCTTCTACATTATACTCAAGTTTTAGATCATAGAGTGCATGGGAAAAAGTGTCTCAGTATTTCTTCCACATTTTTTTTTTTTGTAGAGTAGTTTGATGAGGTATGTCTTCTAGAAGTCTCTTTTCATATATTTTGTACACTTTTTACTTGTAACTCTAATGACTTTTAAAATGGTAATAGTACCTCTTTGAAACTTGGCATTATTCATGGACAGAATGTGGTAATACAGCATTTCTAATTTCAGTTTGATCTAATAATCCCTTCATCGTCTTTTTTTGTCCCATTCATACCACAGCTATAGCTCGGCTTGGTAAAGATCAAGTCTTTGTGTGCCACGTTTGCACGCGTGCCATGTTCGCATTCATTCATTCATTCATTCTTTCATTCATTCATTCATTCATTCATTCATTCATTCATTCATTACATTTAGCTATTTCCATTCTTCTTTTTTCCAACAAAACATAACACATAATACATCTCGCGTTACACCAAAAACATAAACATTCAACTTTGCAAAAGATAAATGATACAGATAAACAAAAGAATGCATACTGTTAAAAAGATACAAAGGTATGCTTCAGTTGAGAAAACAAAATTGAGAGGTCCGCTATTTAAAGGTAAGCTTGTATGTTGTGAACCACTAAAAAACACACAGCAAACTTGAAGTACTTATTTACAAACACTTATCATTGATATAATTTATGACAGAACGAAAAAAATTCAGGAGAAACACAAAAACATGACACGACTTGACAGTATAGATAGAAAGAATGAAAGGAGAGAAAGGTGAAAAACAAGAGAATGCCTACACGGTGAACAAGGGGAATGGAACAGGAGGTGATTGAATGTGTGCTTCAGAGAGCTGGTAATGCACACAGCTGTGCAAAGCTCATGTTGGCTACGTCATTACGTAATAATGAATTCAGTGACCGATTTATTGGTGGACGGATGATGAACCCTGAAGTTGATGAGATGTATTTAATAAGGAAAAATACCAGAGAGGATTTAACAGAAAGAATTTCAACTTGCGCTTAAAAAATGCAAAGATAGGGATTTTTTTTTGTTTCACAGCTTAATGAATTCCAAAATATAGGATCGGTGTATACAAACGTATTCTGAGCTAATAACGTTATCAGGAGGAGTAAATGAAACTCATTAGATTGCCTAGTGGGATAATTATGAAAAACTGGTTGATTGGGAACATAATTGAAAATACTGGGAAGTGCATTGGCATTGTAATTAGACATAAACTGACCAAGTTGAAAAAGGTACAAATCTTTGAATTTCAAAATGTTATATCTAGTAAATAATGGCTCTGGATGGGAACGTGGCGGGACGCCACAAATAATACGAAGTGCTTTTGTTTGTTTGTTTGGTTTTTTTTGCAGAAACAGTAACAGTAGTTTACCCAGTAAAGTTTGATAGACACTTACTCAAGCTAGGAGTCCGTAATTAAGATAAAATAGACTTAAAGAAAAATACATGTACAATGTCAACAAAGAGGACAATGGAATATGAGACTTGAGTCTATTTTTGATACCAATATTACGTGAAATTATTGTAGTGTTAATGATATGTGGCCTCATCGAACGTTTATCGTCCACAGTGATACCAAGAAATTTTATGTGAGACACACGTTCTGTCGTAAAAATGATATCTGTGCGTAAAGTTTCATGGAATTGCTTAAAAGCATATACGTGGTTTTCTTGAGATTAAGTGATAATTTATTAGCTCTTATCCACTGAGTTACTTTTTTTTTCAATTCGGAGCTAACGATGCGTGCGAGAGTATCTGGATTTTGATGAGAAAAGAAAATAATCATTATATTTGAATCATCAGCAAAAAGTATACATGAGAGTATGTAAGATGATCTGCAACAGTCATTGATATAGATAATAAAAAAGTAAAGGTCCTAATAGGTTTGAGCATAATTATTCTACTCAAACAGACCCCAACCGATCAATAAATCGCCAAATGCCAGAGTAAAAAAAAAAAATAATGAAAGCGTTTCTCACGAATCCATTCCTGTCTTATGTAGCTTGCATTCAATGTGATAATTGACTATCAAGTGGTGTTCCCTTCTTGATTTACAAGTAAATTCTAAGTTGTTGTCACTGTTTTGTGTGAAAAGTCATGCCTCTACAATTATTATGTAGCTTCTGGCCATTAGAAAGAAAAAACAATCATAGATTTGTCATACAATTTACATCAAAACAAAACTTTGGCAATTATCACTATGCCCAGTTTAACAGAAATCTATTAAAGTTACATTGATTTCAAAAAACGGAATGTTTCCCCAAAGAATGACTATTTTGCAGTCTCAACTTAATATGGCACACAGGGAGTCGACACCAATTGGCACATAAAAAATTAAGCGCTTGAATAGACCCTATCATACGTCAGATCATCTTTTCTCAGTTCATACTTTCCAGAGTGTGTGCTTTCTTCCATTATTTGGATAGGTTAGAGAGAGTTCCATTTGAGCTGGAGTTATATACATCATTTTAAAGGATAGAGGCTACTTTTTCAGAATCGGTCCTTAACTAATACTTTACGTCTGGCGACTTTTGTTGGTTTGTGATGAAGGGTCACATACATAATATTATGATATACACAATTATATTACTAATATATGTCCTTGTGTAGAATGACAATCACATAAAATAGAATATCATTGTACTCTTTCATATCGATTATTATGCATTGTATATCACGCAGAGAGCAGGTACACAATGAAGGTAGTGTCATGTAGTCACTTTGCACTATACAACGTAGCGTGACATACATTCTGTAAGAATCATAAAAAAGAATGAAGAAAATTTGTTTTGCGAAGTTCTACATTTTTTTTCCAAAATCGTTACAGTTTACATGATCTAACTATGATCTACCAAAGACCAAGAGAGAATGAAAGGGAGGGAAGACATTGGATATTGTTTTTGTTCAAACATGCTTATGGCACGTCCGTGAACTGACTTCATCTAAGTGGCTTCAAATCCGAGGTTTATTTCCATTTTTTTCCCCTCGGTATTCATAATAATAGCATACGGGTAAAAGAAAACATAATAAAAAACAACAACTCTACGGCATGTTCTGTTGTCCTAACATTAATAGGTTGAAACAAACTCACATAGCAATAAACATCACTATTATCCTCTTTATAACAGTTAATGCGATTCAGTAAATTACATAAATGTAGAGGGAGTATCAATAATGTAAGATAGACGATTACAGCGGAAAACATTGAATCACCCCCCCCCGCCCCCCATTCCATTTTTTCCCCCTTCGGTAGGTATGTGAAAAAAATCCACATGTAGCATTTACAGCCGTAGCAATGAACTGCATTGTATTGTGATTTGTACAGAAAAAAAAAACAACCTTCACCTGTTATGAGTTTGCGATTTTCCACCAGGAGATATCCATTAGTATCAAAAGGTGCAATTGTGTTGTAAAGTACTAGGGGGTTTAAGTGGCCTTCAGTGTATACGTTCTTTCTTTCACAACCTGAACAGGCCAATTACCTCAAAAGGACATGTCATATATAAGGGCGAACTGTAAGAAAGATATAAGATTAGGAAAAGTTATTAAAAAAAAAACAAACACAAAAAAGTAACCAAGTAAGCAAATAAACAGAAACTACAAAAAATAAGACAAGACGTCAGATCCATGAAGTCTGCTCGAAATCAACTCGAATTCTGATAGCAATCAACGAGAATTTGTCAAGCAAGAATAAAGACGGAAACAGTATCGTCTTCCCCCCCCCCCCCCCACACACACACTGCTTGTTTTGTTTAGGTATGACATAATAGTGCTGCTTTACGATTCCTTGCTTACATGACTATAAGTAGAGAGTCTCCTACTCACGGCGATACACATCTCGTCGAAACGTCGCATGGTCCCGTCTTACCATATTGTTCCCTTTGGAAAGATTTATCTCCTAAGCGGATTGGTGCTTTTCACAGAGGGGTAAGCTTGAAGTTGTTGTTCATTCAAGTTCTAGAATGTATAGAAGAGGCAACGCGGAACCTAAGCTACGTTCTACTTCTTTTTGTTCAATTGAATAACAAGTGTGCACGGCCCTCAATTTAACCGCAAAAGTTGATGTGAATTTTGATTCAATAGCGATTAATTCAAATTTAGAAAAGGCATGTCATTTTAACTCCCTTCCTAAATGCATGGTCAAAATAGAAGTAAATTATCGCGAAGCTACTTAACATTACGAAGACAGAGCATAACTCGTTTTCTCACACAACTCAGTATAAAACGTTTCTCTGTTGTTTTACATCAAACTGTAGTCTCGAAGTTGACATTATCATAGTTTTCGCACTGTCCCTTCACGTGATCACAAGATCGAGTTGCAAACCCTCTATAAAATCGGCAGTACCTGGAAAATCTAGTTGCTTTCCACTCGATAAATGATTTGCTAAACGATTGATTTTGACAAAATAGAGATGTAATGTCATCACAGTAGGTGTAAAAACTCAGAGATTGTAAAAGGAAGAAAACTGCCCATATAGCGCGCTATCATTACTTTCCTTTCCGACGGTTTGGAATTGACGCTAAGACATCACTGCATTCGCTGTAATTGATATCAAAGAAAATAAACATCGTATTCAAGATTACTGGTATCTTTTTTGTTTGAATGTATTGATCATTAGCATTGATTTTCTACCTAGGAACAGAGTAAAACTCCTGGTAGGGCTGGTTATTCCTCGTGTTTAATTTTCTTCAACTCGAATGATTATTGTTTCTTTATCAAAGTAAGACTGGGACATTTGGAAAGTATGTCAACTCACAAGTTTCATTCGTGATTCATCTTATATTTCTTGCAGTCTTGGCAAAACAATATTCCTTTGAGGTAGCAGCAGCGATTAAATCTTCAGAAGGCGTTAGCAGCAAAATGAATACGGAGCTCAACAGTTCACAATGGGAGAATCAACGGGAGATGTACACAACTTATTTTGAAGTGACAGAACTGGAACAAACAATGACTTGGTCCTGGCATCCCATGCAAGTGGTCATGGTATGTCATTGGAGAACTGGTAACCGCAGTACTCGGAATCATAGGAAACCTCCTTGTGATTGTCGTCATTTTCTGTCGACGTTCGAAGAGTAGATCTACCGATATTCTGGTAGGTCACCTGGCGTGTGCTGATTTACTGACATCGCTGTTCCTGGTTCCATATCCTGATATAAACACCGTCCCATACACATGGTTTGGAGCCATATTCTGCAAGGTCATCAAGGGGAATTACTTGATGTGGACATCGGTGACCGCATCCATATACATCCTATCGGCCATATCAATTGATCGCTACTTTGCTGTCGTGTATCCTTTGCATTTTAAGCGTTTCATCAGTCGCAGACTCGTCATTGCGGTTGTCTTCGTGATTTGGATCGGTGCCTGCGTTCTCATGATCCCGGGTACTTTTGATCAACAACGCAGACGTTTATCCCGGGAAAATGCATATTTCATCTACCATTTCCGAAGCTCCAGGTCGCTTACGGCTTGTTCACCTTCATCATCCGACTCGCCATTCCCACAAGCATCATGTTATTCACCCAGGTTACTATCGCTCGCGTCCTCCGACGGGAAGCTTCTCGTTTCAAATCACAGAAGACGGCGCAGTCGCTACCGTCCTCTTTCCACGACGTAGCACGAGCCCGCGTTCTTGAGCTTCTGCTCCTGGTCGTGGTGGTGTATATAGTTTGCTGGGCCCCAGACCAGCTAGCTTTTCTCTCCTTCAACCTCGGGCTAGTGCCCCGACTCTCACTTCGCCAGTCCTCTCCATCGCATCCTAATCGTTCTCGCCTTTTGCAACTCTTGCGCTAACCCGATCATTTACACTTTTCGTCACCAAAAATTCCGGAGGGCTGCCAGAGATTTCTTCAAAGGAGTTACCGCAAGTAGATTGCCGATATTTGAAGAATTCGTTTCCGAGAACACTCAGTCGAGCGCTCACCGGAACACGACCCCACAGGTATCGAACAACACCAAAACTATTGAAATCATACTAAAAATCAAATCACTTTAAGTCTTGGGAACTCAAAACGCAAATTGATAAATAGTTAATAATATTTTGGAGTAACAAAGGTCACTTCTGAGAATTTCCACCTTTTGAGAGAATCTTTGGAAATTCATGATTTCGAATCAAAATGATTAATGTTTTGCAATATCCCATTCACTTATATTATTAAATGATATTAATGATAACATCTCATGACAAAGTCAAATCAGAGAATACATCTTCAGGTTCTTCTCATTTCATCAACGGAATGAATAAAAGAAAAAAATTCTGCGTTGTCTTTTATACGCCGAAAGCCTTGGAATCGGCTTCTTCCGGGCGACTTTTCATCAGGAGAGTGGCGATTGTAAAGGACTGCAGAAGCGTTACAAGCAGATAAATGTGTGTGCGGAATAGAGTATTGATAACGGGATGGGTATAGACCGAATGAATAATCAGATGATATGTTGAGAAAATACTGCCACATTTTAACAGGTACTGATGAACGAACACAAGTCCCACCAAAATGACAACAGCCGTGCATCAGCTGTCTACTTACCCTTTTGTTTGTATTTATCTATGTATCCATAGATTTGTTCCTTAATATTATTATAAGCATTACCCTTTTTTTAGTGACATGCAGTTGAGGTGGTTATTGGTAATCGTCGTTATTTTCTCTTGCCAGTGATAGGTATCTTAATGAATAGTCTAGTGTTATGGATGCATAATTATTGCATTGGTACATCACTGTTCCGCGGAGGAAGATTGAAATAAGGTAGAGTTCCACAAGATGGATGGACTGACCACACGCCTTGTTTAAGAAGCTGGGTTATAGAGATTGTGGTTATGATGGCCTTGTTTTGGTCCAATCTAACCTCCGTAACACTAGGCGTGATTCATTTCCTCACCTTAGTCATTTCAATTCGTTTTCTCGGAGTCTTATCTATTAAAAAAAGTTCACCTGAACAGTGTTCTATAAAGTTAAACAAGGGGATTGTCTGATGTGGACGTCAGTAACGTCGTCTATATACTAACTCCGAGCCGTTTCCTGTAACAGCTTTTCATTTTTTTTACGTCATCTACTTTAAACAGTTCGTCAATCGTCGACCTCTGCATGCCGTTGTCTTCTCTTAGACCAACTCAGCATTTGTAGTCATTTCCAAATATGTGACTGATTGTAATAGAATAGTAAGGGCAGTGATATACTTTAGTAGTTGAAATTGCATTTTTCAGTTAATTCCAAGGAACATTCAAATCTCCTACGGACATTTCGTGACCGTTGCCCGATCGCTCACGCGACCCCTCGCCAGGAGCCTCTTTCCCCACTCTCTTCATCTCAGACCCTCCATCGTGAGGCCGTTCGCTTTACCTCGACGGAAATACCGAACCCGATGTTAGCGTCATTTCAAAAAAAAAAAAAGTCGCCAAGAGTTTATTCATCAGACTCAAAGGTCGTTTTGATCTAGGCCTATAGGCAATGTTTGAGAGAAAGGAAGTTCACAAACATGGAATTCGAACGAAAATCAATTTGAGTTTTCATACGATTAGATCGATGGAAATAAAATTTTCTTGTCGAGGAAAGATGGATTTATAGTTGAGACGATGACTGGGTTGGTCCACCCTTGCCAAGCGATTCTGGAAGGCTCGCAAATGATGTTAGTTCCTTGTGTCATGTAAAAGGGCTGCAACCAAATCAAGCTGCGTTAATCATATTTTACATATAACTGGGCTATTTGAGACCAAGTTTTTACGGTTCGGTGTAATAATGTCAGAGGTAAAGATGTCATAGGAAAAAATGTCAGAAGTCAAAATGTCAGAGGTAAAAATGTCAGAAGTAAAAATGTCAGAAGTCAAAATGTCAGAGGTAAAAATGTCAGAGGTAATAATGTCAGAGGTAAAAATGTCAGAGGTAAAAATGTCAGAGGTAAATATGTCAGAGGTAAAAATGTCGAAGTAGAAACGTCACAGGTAAAAATTTCACAGGCAAAGATGATATCTGGTGGCAATGATATGCCAGTCATATTATGGGTAATAAAACTCCCTATCCAATCCCGTTTGAGTTATGAAAATCGGTAAAATGCTTTTTGAGATATATGTAAAAATGCTAGGGGGAACTTACTTTTTTGGTTGAGTGTATGTACATATTATATATATATATATATATATATATATATATATATATATATATATATATATATGGTTACCATGACAACTAGGGGGAAACAGATCCTAACGACGTCAGAAGTAGGCAACGCAAAGTTTACAAGGTTTTTAACGTATTAATCTGTATTGATTAAGATGCCAATAAGGTTAAAGATAACATGTTACCACGTTATGTCCCCATGAACAATGGCTATGTATGTCCTGTGGGTATGGGAGATGTATATAAAACTTTTCATCCGTGTGTTGTATTTGTGTCTGTAGGGTATGGAAAGAACAGACTCCAACAAGAGCAATTTCTTAGACTTCTGTGTTTGTTGAATTACACATTTCACAATTCATTAATCTGCGTACAAAAATACAAAACGTGTAAAATATTGAATAAAAGAATAACCTCGATAGACATACAAAATACATACAAAATATAACGTCCACGCCATTCCAATCATTGTAATCTTGTAAGCAGTTAAATGGACTAACTTGTGGAAAGGAAGTGTAGTGCCTCCATAACCCACTATAACTTTGTTGCATAAAACATAGCAGTAAGAGTTGTGAGAGTTTAGCCATTTGAGAACAAGGTGACTAAAAATTACCGAACGGGAGCAGTAATCGAAATCCAAGAACTAGAACATCATTTTTTACGACCCCTCGCTCTTTTGATATCTCTCCCTGTGTGTGTATGTGTGTGTGTGTGTGTGTGTGTGAGTCTCGTAATATATATATATACATATATATATATATATAATTTGAAAAAGGCTAGTTACACAGTCGAAAGCTTGGGAAATAAAGGCCATAGTGAACATCACTGCAACGTCTATACTGCAAGTCATTCCCCGTCACACATATACCCAATAATGCAGCACCCACCACCTACGAGGCCAAGCCCGCTTCTCGATATATATATATATATATATATATATATATATATATATATGTAATCTATACATATAATATTGTAACGCCATGTCGTTCTTTTTTTGAACTCCCTTCCACCACCGACCGCTGTGGAGTCGGCAAAGGCCTTCAAGGCTTTGAATTTGTGATATCAGAAATTCTATTTTTTTTCTTTCATATCCCCCCACCCTCCAATATATTATTAGTCTCATCTTCGGGTGGTATTTTAGAAAAAGTCGCCATGTAGCCTGAGCAGCCGTAGCGGTGAATTGCGTTGTATTGTGATTTGTAGAGAAAATCCATCATCTGTGATGAGTTTGCGATTTTTGACCAGGAAATATCCATTAGTATCAAACGATGCAATGTGCTGTGCAGTACAAGGAGGTTTAAAAGGCCTTCAGAGCGCACAGTCATCCTTTCTTTCATAACTGAACTGGCCAATTACCTTAAAGCACTTGTAATAGAAAGGCGTAATGTAAGAAAGATATAGAACTAGGAAAATACTTTAAAGAAAACCAAGTAAGCAAATAAACAGAAACTACAAAACAAAAAATAAGACAAGACGTCAGATCCATGAAGTGCGTTCGAAATGACCTCGTTTATAATTCTGATAACAATCAACGAGAATTTGTCAAGCAAGAACAAGAACACGTACAAAAAACATTGTCGTCTTCCCCCCCCCGCCCCATGCACACTGATTATTTTGTTTAGATATGACGTAATAGTGCTGTTTTTACGATTCCTTGCTTACATGAATATAAGTATGGGGTACAACACACGGTGATAGACATCTCGTCGAAACGTCGCATGGTCCCGTCTTATACCATATTGTACTCTTCGGAAAGATTTTCTCCTACGCGGATAGGTGATTTTCACAGAGGGGTAAGCTTGAAGTTGTATTTCATTCAAATTTCAGGACATAAAAAAAGGAAACCAGGAACCCAAACTACGTTCTACTTCTTTTTGTTGAATTGACTAACAAGTATTAACGACCCACAATTTAACCGCAAGAGCTAGTGTGAATTCTGATTCAAGAGCGATTAATTACAACATAAAAACGGCATGTCATTTTGACTCCCTTCCTAAATGCACGATCAAAATAGATGATAATTATCTCGATGCCACGTAACATTAAAAAGACATAGCATATGAACCATTTTCTCAGAGAACCCAGCTACAAATGTTTCTCTGTTGTTTTACTTCGAAATTAAGTCTCGAAGTTGACATTATTTTAGTTTTTACACTGCCCCTTCAGGTGATTACACGAACGAGTTGCTATGTAAACCCTCTCTAAAATCGGCAGTACCTGCAAATCTAGTGCCTTTCCACTCGTAAATGATTCGATAAACAATTAATTTTCTCTTGAAAAACTGCCTCGGAGACAGGTGCGAAAAAAGAAGCAATGTTACAAATAAACTTTGACAAATGAATTTGCAACATAGGTGAAGTTTAGGCGATGAAAAATCTTAACAAAATAATATGATGTATTGCCTCATAACAATACCCGTATAAAGTCAGATATTGAGAAAGGAAGAAAACTAGCCGTGCAGTCAACTTTGGCAGCAATAGCCTTTACAGTTTTTTAACTTTATATTTTCATAAAAAATTCCTTGTAAAATGAAGTAGGGAAATCAATCTATCAGTGGATCAATCTTAAGCTCAGCGCCTGACAAATTTATAACTGCAAAACATAAAAAAAAAACCAACATATCTTCCCGACATATGGCTTTCGTGATGCCGCATCACATACTCTAAAAAAAAAAACAAAGTATCGTAGTGACATGCTGCAATAAAGTAATATGTGTCGAATGTTAACATGTTTTCTCACTTGAAAATTGGACTGGAGATAGTTGTAATATAAAACTTTAAAAAATGTCATATTCCATAATGTATTGCAAATCACCCCATTCTGCAATTCCTCGGCATTCATGTATTCGGTAACAATTATGACAACGGGTTACATTTAATGTTTAGAAAATACGAAATGCTGGGTTGTAAGCAATGAAAACCTTCCTTTCATTACTTTCCTTTCCGACGGTTTGTTCTTGACGCTAAGACATTACTGTGTTCGCTTTAATATTGCTATATGACAACATAAACATCGTATTCAAATTTACTTGTATAATCCTTTTTGTTTGAATGTATTCATGATTACCATCGATTTTCCATTATAAGGAAAGTAGGAGCAGAGTATCAAAACTCCTTGAACGGCTTGTTATTATTGTCATATGCTGGTATCTTTTTTGTTTGAACGTATTGATCATTAGCATTGATTTTCTAAGTAGGAACAGAGTAAAATCCCTGGTAGGGCTGGTTATTCCTGGTGTATAATTTTCTTCAACTCGAATAATTATTGTTTCTTTATTAAAGTAAGACTGGGACATTTGGAAAGTATGTCTACTTACAAGTTTCATTCGTGATTCATCTTATATTTCTTGCAGTCTTGGCAAAACAATATTTCTTTGAGGTAGCAGCAGCGATTAAATCTTCAGAAGGCGTTAGCAGCAAAATGAATACGGAGCTCAACAGTTCACAGTGGGAGAATCAACGGGAGATGTACACAACTGATTTTGAAGTGACAGAACTGGAACAAACAATGACTTGGTCCTGGCATCCCATGCAGTGGTCATGGTATGTCATTGGAGAACTGGTAACCGCGGTTCTCGGAATCATAGGAAACCTTCTTGTGATTGTCGTCATATTCTGTCGCCATTCGAAGAGTAGATCTACCGATATTCTGGTAGGTCACCTGGCGTATGCTGATTTACTGACATCGCTGTTCCTGATTCCATATCCTGTTATAAACACCATCCCATACACATGGTTTGGAGCCCTATTCTGCAAGGTTATCAAGGGGAATTACTTGATGTGGACATCGGTGACTGCGTCAATATACATCCTATCGGCTATATCAATTGATCGCTACTTTGCTGTCGTGTATCCTTTGCATTTTAAGCGTTTCATCAGTCGCAGACTTGTCATTGCGGTGGTCTCCTTGATTTGGATCGGTGCCTCCGTTCTCAATAGCCCGATACTTTTGATCAACAACGCAGACGTTATCCCGGGAAAATGCATATTTCATCTACCGTTCCCGAAGCTCCAGGCCACTTTCGGCTTTTTCGTTTTCATCATCCGACTCGCCATTCCCACAATCGTCATGCTGTTCACCCAGGTTACTATCGCTCGCGTCCTCCGACGGGAATCTTCTCGTTTCAAATCACAGAAGACGGCGCAGTCGCTACCGTCCTCTTTCCACGACGTAGCACGAGCCCGCATTCTTGAGCTTCTGCTCCTGGTCGTGGTGGTGTATATAATTTGCTGGGCCCCAGACCAGCTAGCTTTTCTCTCTTAACCTTGGGCTGTTGCCCAACTCCTACTTCACCAGTCCACTCCATCGCATCTTTATCGTCCTCGCTTTTTGCAACTCGTGTGTGCACCTATGGAGGTTGCCCCTCTAAGTAGCTCCCAGTGATACTCTATTTTTCGCCATTTTGCTTTCACAAAGAGTCATCAAAATATGTGTAACGTTGCAACTTTGTCTCAGGATACTGCTAGGAAAGTTTCTTCCAGTTTGATTGTGTGAATCTCAAGAATTCTGAGTTTCAAGTTTTGGAGTTTTGCGATAGCTGAGACTGTCTAGCTGCCATGTTGACCATACATGCAAGCCTGTTTCACAGCCACACTTGGATGACCTTCCAGGGATGAATAGAAGCCCTGCTATTCATGCTACATAGAACCCAGATTCTTGGACTTGGATCACAATGGCCTCTAAGAGGATTGAGTCTATTGTCCTCTTCTGCCTTCTTTTGTGTACACTGGGCTGTGAATGCAATGGAAATCCCTGGGCAGTACCTGTGTTAGCTAACTTGTACACCACCTACAAGGGCTATGTTGGGCAAGCAGAGTATTCATATACTACCAAGTACTCCGGACCACCAGTACCATATTACTCGAACTCTTCAGCGAATTTTCGCCCATCTCTTGTGACCTGTGGTGACGTAAGCCCCAACCCGGGACCTTCACGTGCATCTCACATACATCAGCATGACCAGCAGGCTGTGCCGCAGTGGCAAGATAAAAGTAATGTATGTTATCATGGGCCCAGACTCTCCCTCGCGGGTCAAGCTGCAGTTTGTCTTCATACTCAGAAGCTCGACCGTGAGGTATGGAATCGAATCCACCAACTGGGCATTGCTCGCCGACGGAAAACCCACCGTGGCTCAAAGGGTAGAAGAAGGAGCAGACCAGATGAGAGAATCAGTGGTATACCGAAAACTGGGGTATGTCGTGCAGAAGTTCACAAATCCTACCACATCGCCACTCGTGTCTCCTACCGCCCTGAATCAAGTATGCTACCGGTTCAACGGAGTGTAAGCCACCACAATCTCGTTCAAATCATCAGAGAGGTCAAGCCATTCCATGTGAGTTATAATTTGCCACGCTTTTTTATGAGCAATACGAGATCCCTTGTTAACAAGTTTGATGAACTAGAGCTGTTACTCCGAGATAAAGATATTGATGTGTGCGCCGTGACTGAATCTTGGCTGACCTTAGATACTGTTGACTACTTCTCAGTCCATGGATACTTACATTTCTCAAAATGTCGGACTAGTCGAAGAGGAGGAGGGGTGTCCTTGTTCATAAGACACGAGCTTAATCCTTCTCCTGTTACGGACATCGCTGTGCCCACCGACCTTGAAATCGCCTGGGTGCATATTCGCCCCCGGCGCCTCCCTCGCAAAATCTCAAGCATATACATCGCAGCTCTATACTCACCCCCAAATAGTGGTACTGAAGAACAGATGATCGATCATGTCGTTCAGTCAATCGATGACCTGCGATTGAGACATCCATCTAGCGGGCTGGTTGTGCTGGGTGACTTTAATCGGCTAGATACAGATGTCATTTGTGCCAATTGCTCTCTTCGACAGGTAGTGGACAAACCCACAAGATCTGGCTCAATCCTGGATAAGATTTTAACAAACCTCGGGGACTTCTACAAACAAGTTGCCATACTTTCCCCCCTCGGCAAAAGTGACCACAACATGGTAACCTGGTTTCCCAAGGAAGTATTTCCCCGAGAGCCCAATGTGTTGACTAGGCGTGTCTTGAGACCTATCCGTGACTCTGACGCAAGATGTTTTGGTAGGTGGATCTCAAATCAGTCCTGGTCTAGTGTTCATGATGCCCCAGATACCCAGACTAAATGTGATGAGTTCTACTCCATCCTTCACCAAGCCCTGAACACATTCTTCCCTCAGAAGGAGGTACGAGCCCACAACAGAGACAAACCATGGATCACCCCTGAAGTGAAATCGCTGATAAGTAAACGACAACATCTCTTTGTGAACGGCCCCATAAGTGCTTGGAAATCCTGTCGCAATAAAATCTGCAGGAGCATTCACCGAGCGAAGAAAGAATTCTATCATGATCGTGTTGCCAAATTGAAGAATGATGATCCTGCGTCATGGTACAAAAACATTAAGCTCATGACGTCACGTAGCCAGTTAAACGAGATAATCCATGTTCCAGATGTTGATCAGTCGAAAGCAGACGTTGTCGCTGAAACCATCAATTCCCATTTCATAAGCGTCTCAAGTGGTATCGCACCCCTTGACATGTCCAAACTCCTACCGTTGACGTCTGATACCCCACCACTTCCAAGACTTGAACAATGGGAAGTGATGCGAGAGTTGCAAAAAGTGAGTCCAGGGAAGTCTTGTGGACCTGATGGAATCCCGGCGAGAGTGATAAAGATGTTTTCACTTGAATTAAGCTCCCCGTTATGTCACATTCTGAACAGTTCCTATACTGAACGTGTTGTGCCACATCAGTGGAAGCAAGCAATAGTAGTTCCTGTCCCGAAAGAAAAACCAGCCAGAATCGATAAGCTTAGACCAATAGCACTTACAGATCATTTTGCAAAACTTGCTGAGTTGTTTATCACTAAGTGGTTGGTGTCTGCCATTGATCCCTCCCTTGACAGTAAACAATTTGGTAGTAGAGCTGGTATGTCATGTACGCACTGCTTAGTGGATATTGTCAACTTTTTATCCAAAAACGCCGACAAGCTAGGTACTACGTCCGTGGTAGTTACAACAGATTTCTCCAAAGCTTTTGATAGAGTAGACCACTCAATAATCATGTCAAAGTTGGTTGAATTACAAGTCCATCCTTCTCTCATATCTTGGATTGCCAATTTCCTCACTGACCGATCCCAGCGTGTTCGCTACCGTGGTTGTCTGTCCTCAAGTAGATCTCTCTGTGCGGGAGTACCACAAGGAACACGTTTGGGCCCAGTGTTATTCCTGATTCTCATTAACGACGCCTTGATGCCATCCAGTATTGAACATTGGAAATATGTAGACGACATGACGATAGCGGAAGCAACACAACGAGGATCGGTCAGTGAAATGCAAGGTACCCTTCAGAAATTAGACAGATGGTGCACTACAAATAACATGCAACTGAATGCTTCTAAATGTCATGTAATGAGGGTTGATTTTGGTAAAACCCAGTTGCCTTTTACACAATGTAGTCTAAATGGCCAGACTTTGGCTGAAGTGGATGTGGTAAAAATCCTAGGTGTACTTGTGCAGTCTAACCTCAAGTGGGACAGCTACGTGAGTGCCATGCTGTCAAAGGTTAGTAAGAGATTGTTCATGTTAAGATCATTGAAATCTTATAAACTTCCAATGAAAGATTTGTTAAAAGTGTACACAGGTTACATCAGACCCCTGGTTGAATACGCTGTCCCGGTGTGGCATCCGGGTCTTACACAACAGCTGTCACTCCAAATTAAAAGGGTGCAAAAACGAGCCCTACGAATGATCTTAGGCGAATCCTATGGCACTTATCTCAATGCTCTCGAAATAACACAACTTCAGTCTCTTGAGGCTCGCAGGCATGATGTATGCTGCAAATTTGCCAAGTCACTGCTAAAGTCACAACAATTCAGGCACTGGTTACCAGCACCTCGACAGACCAGGCACTCTTCATCTTTAAGAAGGTCAACACAATATCCCACTGTGAGGTGTAGAACAGAAAGGTACAAGAGAAGCCCAATTCCATATCTTATTGGGTTATTGAATACTTCACAATAAATAGGGAAATAGTTGTATGAGATTTTTTTTTATAGGCAATTGTGAAGTAACTGAAATTAAAGTTGGTGTACATTGCGGTATTGAAATGTGAATGTGAAAGGTATGATTATTGTGTTGGTCACAAAAAGCGTTGTCATGGCAAACATTCTTTTAAATTGATTTCAAACCTGTTTTGTATATCAATGACCTGAGGTGTAATTATGTTATTTGAGAGAATATTTCGGGCCGTGAAGTCAAAGGTCAAAGGTTAAACGTCAAGTGAATATATATGTATTGATGGGTAAAAATTGTTTTGGAAATATCAGGATTAAAGGTCAAACGTAAAGTGAAAATGTTATATTTTTTTCCTCTCATACCCGGAAATGGTTTAAGGTACAATGTACATTCATGTAACTTAATGAATATTTATGTTTATGTTATGTTATATATAATATATTTGAAATTTTAGGGTTAAAGATGAAGGCCAAATGTACATTTCTTTTTCTTTGTTTTTCCCATGCTTGTGCAATGCTGGAGGGTATATTTTGAAACTTAGTGTGTATTCGTATTACTTAATTTTTTTTTCCGGGGGGGGGGGGGGCTTGAGGTCAAAGGTCAAACGCCAAGTGAAAATAATTTTGTTTATATATATTTGGGAAATGGTTCAAGGAACTTTCATGGAATTAAATGAATATGTATGTATTGGTGGGCATAAATTGTTTTGGAAATATTACGGTTAAAGGTCAAACATAAAGTGAAAATGATATAATTTTTTTTTTCTCATACCCGGAAATGGTTTAAGGTATAATGTAATTTTATGGAATTTAATGAATACTCATGTACCGATTGGCAGTGATTATTTTGGAAACTTTAGGGTCAATGATCCATGTCAATTCAAATTTTCATTATTTCTTGTGTATGCAGTGTCTGAGAGTTTCTTGTTCGAATTGTTCTTGTTTTATGTGATCCTGCGTGTCATTTTGATTTTGTAATTTTACATTTGTATATTTATTTAATACTGTGTATGTATATTCTCACTTTTGTAAAATCATTTGTAATTCAGCCTCAGGCTGCGATCAATGATTTGTTGAATAAAGATACCATTAATATATAATATAACCCAATCATTTACACTTTTCGTCACCAAAAATTTCGGAGAGCTGCCAAAGATCTCTTCAAAGGAGTTACCGCAAGTAGATCGCCGATATTTGAAGAATTCGTTTCCGAGAACACTCCGACGAACGGTCACCGGGACACAACACGAGCAGGTGTCGCAAAACACCAAAGTTATTAAAATTATACTCTAAAATCAAATCACTTTCAGTCTAGAGAACCCGAAACGTTCCCCACGACACAGAAATCCATAATTCGTAATATCAACGGTCACTTCTGACGATTACCACTCTTTCACTGAAACTTTGAAAAATCATGATCTCGAAAGTGATTAATGTTTCGCAACATCCAATACGTTTATATCAAATTCTATCAATAATAGCATTTGAAGAAGGCAACTCAGAGTACAACTTCAGATTCTTCTCATTTCACCAAACGGAGTAAATAAAAAAAAATCTGTGTTGTCTTTCATTACGCCGAAGACCGGGGTGTCATTATATCGAAATTTCATTACTGGGGAACAAATAGGGTATGTGAAGATTATTATTTTGATAATGTTATTAATTGTTGGGACCTGAATTCTTACTTCTTACCTCGTTGCAACAAAATCGCATTATAACCGTGTAAGTCAAAACGGATGTGCACTGTACATTCCGTTGTAGTATTGCAACCATGCATCACAAAACCAACAGAAAATCGCACATCCCCATTCTTGCTGAGAACTCAAAACAGGCAACATGGGTAAACTTAAGTCAATCACTATCTTTTTTTGTTCTGAAAGAACGATTCTTCGTGTACATAATCCTAAAGTTTGGGTTTATAGATCGAAAACATTTCTTCGTTTTCTGGAGAATAGTGTGTCGTAGAGGCCCTTTTCATTTCTCAAGAACCTTTTGCAGATTTCCCTTTTACTGTAATTACTTCTGAAAGGATGTTGCTATTGCTTTGAAAGTTGTCATCCATCGTGAATAGAATGTTCCTATTGATACTGCATGAACAATTTCGTCATAATCTGATAATCCCTTCCTTGTCTTGGCGTTTTACACCCTGTTTTCGGTTTCATTCATGGCACAGAGCACAGCTTGCTGACATTAAGTACGTGTACTTGAAAAACTAAACTAAACTAAACTAAACTAAACTAAACTAAACTAAACTCTGGAGCGTATCTTCTCAGAAAACACCTTTGCAAAATGTGTACATTCCTTCCCTTACTTAGATATTTGAATAGAATCCATTTGCATTTAGTTATACACCAATTTAAAGCTTCAATATTTTGCGACTTCTCGGCGGTTTTTGTGATCCAGGACCATATATATATATATATATATATATATATATATATATATATATGAGTATATGAATATAAGAACGACCCAAGTCCATGGAAGACCATTTCGAGTAAACTAAAAAAAAAACTTCATATCTTTTTTGTTTGTCCAATACTATTCTATTTAACTGTGATGGGAAGGCAACATTGTATATACAAATTAGAACATATATTATTATGACAATTAACATTAACATTAATTGTGGAGAGGCCATTTTGTGTGATGGACTTGGGTCATTCTTTGATTCATATGGACTTAGGTCGTTCTTTGATTCATATACATGATATTCTGCCATAGAGATGAGAGTAGGACGAGAGAGGGCGCTATAATATGAATATAAGAATGACCCAAGTCCTTCATTCTTACATTCATATAAGATTTAACTCATTTATTTCAGGCACTTCCGGGGGTAATTAGGATTTATCATTTATACACAAGATGAGTCCATGCATAAGCTACAATTTCCCATGTCAAACTGAATTTGGCCAAAAATTGGACTTGGGTCGTTCTTATATTCATATACTCATATATATAATAAATTATATAAATACACTTGGTGATTCTATCCTTCTATGAAGAGTGCTCGATATCCTCAAAGGAAGAGCTTGAGACAGAAGTATTGGAACAAGTTCACTCGGTTGACAGCAGGTTCATCCGTATTTATTGCATTTATATGATTTAATATTCAGGAGAGATATAGATTTGTCTCGGTTGGGGGAGGGTTGGTCTGGCTTTTTATGACTGATTTCATTCTAGATTTGTATAATGTATTTGTTTTTTTTTTAATGTATTGATTATGCCCTTGTAAGTAAGAAGGTGTTACATGATCCTAACCAATATATTCAAGGGATATAGGTTTGGTACATGTCAAAACTTTCTTGTGAAAAATTTGTTAGTAGGGTTGATCTATAATCGAGTTATCTATGTTGAATTGAGATTATTATTTGTAGTATATAAATTGACAAATGAATTTGTTTTTGTTTCGAATTGCATTTGTAACGTTTTTGTTAATGTTACACTCAGAATGGGTCGATTTATGAATGATTTGAATGAAATTAATAAATATCAAGGAAAAACAAAAAAAAGTGTTGAGGTGGTTTATTTGCATTGTGAGGATCTGTTTGAGTGTTTGTTGGTGTTTGTTTGTAATACGTATGTATTGGCGGTGTGCATATGGTAGTTCGTTTGTGCTAAAATCAACTATCGATTGAGAAATTATTTACGGCGTGTCGAAACTATTCGCTCATGCATAAAGCATGCCAAACTCATTCTGGGACAAAGAATAGTGATAATATTATGGACGTTGTAGTTAAGACTGATGGAAGAATAATTGCATATGACTTCAGTGAAAAATGAACAAAGACAGAAAACATTTAGGGAGGGTACCTCCCTGGTATGCATTTTCTCTCGGTCTTTCTCTCGCCTAGCCCGCCTCTCCGCTGAAATTGACACACCCATACTATTTTGAAATCTATAAACACATGCACACACACACACACACACACACACACACGCGCACACACACACATACACACACACACACGCACACACACACGCAGCTATACGCAAACGCATACACAAGTCACTTATTGTACGCACTTACAAATCATACACAGCACATGCCATGCAGCCCCCAATACACACAGCTATACGCAAACGCATACACAAGTCACATATCATACGAACCTACAAATCATACACAGCACATACTATGCAGCCCCCAGCACGCACGCACACACACACACACACACACACACACACACACACACACACAAACACACACGCACACATACACATAACTTACCAGTCATACACACCCCACCAAAGCATAACACCGGAGCAACCACCCCGAGCTGGGGGCGACAATTTTTGACGGGGCGACAATATTTACGTCGCTCAACAATTTGTTTGCCATCATAAATTGTCGCCATCGAGGTCAAAAATTGGGAACTGCACAAGCGTCAAAAATTGTCGCGAGACGACAATTTATGACGGGGCGACATTCTTTTAATAACGCCAACTCCGTCAAAAATTGTCGCCCCGAGCCGGGGGCGACAATCTTTGTCGCAACACACGTCTATGTGCAAGTTTTGCTGCCAATATATTAACTGTCCTTGCACCACCCCGCCATGTTCTGGTCAAGTCCTTTATTGCTGTCACTATCTATCTATATATATATATATATATATATATATATATATATATATATATATGTATATATGTGACCGTGCACCTCAAAACGAACATAAAGTCGCACACACTGATTTTGCGTGAGGACTGAAATAAATGAAATGGGTCAACCTAGCCGAACTTGACTTTTTCATATTTTCTGAAAGAGCAAGTCTTCTTTTACATTATGCTAAAATTTGGTATCATAAAACGGGCAGGAAAGTGTGTTTTTTTAGCAGTTTATCTCAAACATTTTTGGTAGAATAGTGTGATTAGGTGTGTCTGTAGAATCCCTTTTTCATTTCTGAAAAACCTTGTCCACACTCTTCACTTTCAACTCTAATAACTTTTGAAAGGATAGTGATACTACTTTGAAAGTTTGCATTAATCATGGACAGAATGTGATAATGAGGCATGTTTAATTTCAGTTTAATCTGATAATCTCTTCATTGTTGTTACTCTGGTGGTCCATTTTATTTGAGTTATACATCGTTTTAAAGCTTAAAGTCTGCTCTTTCAGAATATAGTCTCAACTAAAAATCAATGTCTGTCGACTTTTTGTTTGTTTTGAGGTGCAGGGTCATATATATATATATATATATATATATATATAATGATTATATGTATTATATACATATATATACATATACATATATATGGAAAGATATATGTGTGTATATATATTTTATGCATACATATACATAATATGTTCAATAATTCGTACCCTACATGTTTGCTTCATGTTTGCAACAAGTGCTTTAATAGTAATATTCAACTTATAATATTTTGGCAACAATAACAGTTAATGAGGGGGAAAAGGGGTATATCTAGCGACGTCAAATTTTTAACGAGGTTTTTAACATCACACCTTGTGCCAGTCAAGGTGCCAATTTAAATCATCAAGAAGGCTTAAGACATGTACACATGATGTCCCCATTGACCATGATTGTACGTCCTGTATAAAACTGTTCTTAAAGTAACGAACGACTTAAGAACTTCTGGAACACGTTCTGATGTGCTATACTTATCAGCATTTCAATAATTCAGCACAAGAACTGATCACCAGCCGTTCTTAAAGTTGTTCTTAGCCTAAGAACAGCTTTATGAAACAGGGCCATGTTATTGAAGGCATTATAAAAAAAAAATTCCATCCGCCTGTATTTATGTCTTCGATGTGTATCAAGTTATTAAGTAGAAGAGGAAGTATATAAGAGAGTATGACACCAACCGACTCCAACGAAAAAAAAAAGAACAACTTGTGAAACTTGTTTGGTGAAATATGTCCGTCACCGTGCATCACAAAACGAACCAAACGTCGCATCCCCCCCCCTTTTTTTAGGTAAAGACTCCAAAAAGGTGAAACAGGTCAACCAAGTCAATCTTGAACTTTTTATATTTCTGAAAGGGCTAGTCTTAGTCTACATTATTCTTAAGTTTGGGGTCATAATATGAATTGGAAAGTGTGTTTTCAGCAGTTTTTCTATAACCTCTCTTTTTTGGAGAGAAGTGTGATCAGGTAAGTCTTTAGAGCTCCCTTTTCATTTCTTTAAAATTCCATGCACACCCTTCACTTTTAACTCTAATCATTTTTGAAAAGGTAGTCCTACCGCCTTAAAAATTGGCAGTAGTCATGGACAGAATGTGTTAAGTGAGCATGCCTAATTTCAGCTTATGTTATATGAGATCCTGCATCACAAAACCAGTAAAAGTCGCCAGACATGGATTTTTAGTTGAGAGCAGATGCTAAAAAAACAGACTTTAAGTTTTAAAATGATTTATAACTCAATTAATAATGGACTCTCAATCTAAATGTCTCATCTAAATACTGGAGAGAAAGCACACACTCCTGGAAAGTGTGAATTGAGAGAAAAGACTCTTAAGTGCGTGGTCTCTTCAAGCGCTTAATCTTTACCAAGCTGTGGTAGCTGTGTGATGAATAAGACAAAAAAAAAAACAGGACATAAACCACCGGAGCAGCAACAATGAAGATATTTTTAGAGTAAACTAAAATCGAGTGTGCTTTATCAACACATTTTGTCCATGATTAACGCCAATTTTCAAAGCAGTAGCCTCATCATTTCTAAAGTTGAAATTGACGACTGTGTACAGTGAAAGGGGGACCTATGAGACACACCTATAATCAAACTATTCTACAAAAGAAGTGTTCGAGAAAAACTGTTAGAAACCCAATGTTGTAATCGTTTTATGATACCAAACTATAGCATGATGTAGAAGAAGACATGCTCTCTCAGAAAATATGAAAAGCTGACTAGGTTGACTAGGTTGACCCATGTCACCAATTTTCAGTCCTCACACAAAATCAGTGCATGCGCCTTTTTATTGGTTTTTTGATGCACGGTCACATAATTATGGAGTGTTATGCATTCCATATCGCGCAGAGAGCATTACGAATATATTGTCACGTAGGGACCTTGGCCAGTGAGCAACCTACCCTGCAGTCCACTTGACCATGTCAATAACACAATGACATACATTAAATTTGTAAGAACCATAACAGAATGAAGAAAATTTGTTGTGGCTAGTGTTTAGTTATAAAGTATTTTTTTTTCAATTTCGTTCATTCTTACAATTTACCTTTGATGCTTTAGTCTATTGAAAACCAAGAGAGAATGAAAGCAAGTAAAGGCATTGGTGATCAAAATTTTGTTCGAACATCATTGTAGCACTGCCATCAACTGCCTCGAGCTAACTGGGCTCAAATCCGAGGCTACGTCTTTTTTTCACTTCGTATTCATGATAAAAGCATACAATCTTATTCAAAGAGAGTAGAAGAAATTAAAAGAATACAATTCTGTGGTATGTTCTGTGGTATGTTCTGTCGGGTGGTATTTGAAAAGAGTGCACATCAGCAACCGATGAGGTAAAGTGCATCGTATCGTGATCTGTAAAGAAAATCGATCATCTCTTTTGAGTTTGCGAGTTTCCACCAGGTAATATCGATTAGTATCAAAGGTGCATTGTGCTGTAAAGTACTAGGAAGTTTAAGTGGCCTTCAGAGCCACGTCCTTTCTTTCGAAGTGGCCAATTACCTCAAAGCACATGCAATAGAAGGGGAGAATAAAAAAAGCAAAAACAAGAAAGCAACCGACTAAGCCAATGAACAGAAATTACAAAAAAGACATTAAAGAATAATACGCCTTATCAAGAGTTTAAAGCATAACATTTAGATGTTTAAAAAAACGACTCCTTAATTCCTATAAAAATCAGGAAGAATTTGTCAAGCAAGAAAAAGTACTCGTCTGCCCCCCTCCACCCCAAAATCTTGTTTTGTTTCGGTATGACATAATACTGCTGTGTTACGATTCCTTGCTTACATGACTATAAGTAGTGAATACCACTTACGGTGATATACATCTCGTTGAAACGTCGCACGGTCCCGTCTTACCATAATTATTGCACTCTTCGGAAGGACTTTAATAATTCTCCTGTACGGATAGGAGATTATCACAGAGGGGTAAGTTTGAAGTTTAGTTCATTCACGTTTCCTATCTTATTAGAGCCAATCGAGAACCCAATCTACGTTGTACTTATTTATTTATTTTTTGATAACAGATTTCAACGATCCTCATTTTAACAGCAAGAGCTAATTTGAATTCTGATTCAAAACTGATTAGTTTAAATTTAGAAACGGCATGTCATGTTGACTCTCTTCCTAAATGCATGATCAAAACATAATTACATGCGTGATCATTATCGCAATGCCACGCAATAACAAAAAGACATAACACCTGAATTAGTTTCTCTGAGAACCCAGCTCTAAACTTTTCTTTGTTGTTTTACGTTAACATGACATCTCCAAAGTTGACGTTATCTTAGTTTCCGCACTGTCCCTGTACGGCAATAGGCCTATCTGTAAAATCTAGTATCTTTCATAACTGCCATGATATTACAGTTGCAAAGAAATCGATATCAAAATTGCCACAAATAAAACCTTATCATATTGCAGAAAAAATATAAATATGAAGTTTTCTGATTTTGATATTGAAGAATTTTCTGGAACTTAAAAATTTTACTTGTAAATGATTTGTTGAAACATTTTTTTTTCTCCCCAAAATACTTCACAGACAGGTTGAAAAGCTGCAAGTGCTGAAAATATACACAATTTTTGAGAATCCATTACAATGTAGACTAAGAAACGTCCATATAAACTGAGGAGAAAGAAAGAGAGAGGAAAGAAGAACGCACAGTCTTAAGGCGTTCAAACTTAAACAATATAAACAGTCAACAGCTAACCTACTTGCGAATTGGTTAGGTTTATAGCTGTGTCAAATCAAAATTATTTTGATAAATCTGACGAGAATAATTCTATCAATAGTTGCATGAATTGATGATATAAGCACAGATTTTATAGCCCGGAAGAGCGTAACACACCTGCTACACGGCTCGTTATTCCTCGTGTATCATTCCCTTCAACGTGAATGCATGTTGCCTCTTTTAAATGGAATTGGAACGTTTGGAAAGTGTGTGCACTAAATATTGTTATTTGTGATTCATCTCATATTTCTTGCAGCTTGGACAATACACTGTTTTTGTTTTGAGGGAGCTGCGTTACATCTACAAAAGGCGTTTACAGCAAAATGAATACCGAGCTCAACAGTTCACAATGGGAGAATCAACGGGAGATGTACACAACTGATTTTGAAGTGACAGAACTCGAACAAACAATGACTTGGTCCTGGCATCCCATGCTGTGGTCGTGGTATGTCATTGGAGAACTGGTAACCGCAGTACTCGGAATCATAGGAAACCTCCTTGTGATTGTCGTCATTTTCTGTCGCCGTTCGAAGAGTAGATCTACCGATATTCTGGTAGGTCACCTGGCGTGTGCTGATTTACTGACATCGCTGTTCCTGGTTCCATATCCTGATATAAACACCATCCCATACACATGGTTTGGAGCCATATTCTGCAAGGTCATTAAGGGAAATTACTTGATGTGGACATCGGTGACTGCATCAATATACATGCTATCGGCGGTATCGATTGATCGCTACTTTGCTGTCGTGTATCCATTGCATTTTAAGCGTTTCATCAGTCGCCGACTCGTCATTGCGGTTGTCGCCATGATTTGGATCGGTGCCTCCGTTCTCATGATCCCGATACTTTTGATCAACAACGCAGACGTTATCCCCGGAAAATGCATATTTCATCTACCATTTCCGAAACTCCAGGTCGGCTTCGGCTTGTTCACTTTCATCATCCGACTCGCCATTCCCACAATAATCATGCTGTTCACCCAGGTTACTATCGCTCGCGTCCTCCGACGGGAAGCTTCTCGTTTCAAATTACAGAAGACGGCGCAGTCGCTACCTTCCTCTTTCCACGACGTCGCACGAGCCCGCGTTCTTGAGCTTCTGCTCCTGGTCGTGGTGGTGTATATAGTTTGCTGGGCCCCAGACCAGCTAGCTTTTCTCTCCTTCAACCTCGGACTAGTGCCCGACTCCCACTTCGCCAGTCCTCTCCATCGCATCCTAATCGTTCTCGCCTTTTGCAACTCTTGCGCTAATCCGATCATTTACACTTTTCGCCACCAAAAATTCCGGAGGGCTGCCAAAGATTTGTTCAAAGGAGTTAGTGCAAGTAGATCGCCGATATTTGAAGAATTCGTTTCCGAAAACTGTCGGAACACAACCCCAAAAGATGTCGCAAAGCACCAAAACTCTTGAAAACATACTAAAAAATCAAATCACTTTAAGTCTTAGGAACCCAAAATGTTTCTCTGTACATACAAATTCATAATAATTAGTAATGATTATAGTATTAAACAGAGGTCACTTCTGAGCATTACCACTTTTTCAAAGAAACTTTGAATGTTCATGATTTCAAAGGCGATTAATGTTTTATAATATCCGATACAATTATATCAAATGATTTTAATAACAAAATACAAAGGCAAATCAGCGAGTACATCGTCAGGTTCTTCTCATTTCATCAAACGGAATGGATAAGAGAAGAAATAAATAATCATTCTTCTGCGCTGTCATTCATACGCCGAAGACCAGCGTGTACTTTTAATCTGACAAGAAGACGAAGTTTGAATGGTAGCGATGTCGAGTCGGCTTGGAATCGGCTTCTTCCGGGCGACTTTTCATCAGAAGGATGGCGGTTGTTAAGGACTGCAGAATTATTACAAGCAGGTAAAATATCGTGTGTGCGGAATAGGGTATTGATAACGGGGTGGGTTTTGACCTAATGAATAATCAGATGATATGTTGAGAAAATGTTGCCACCTTTTAACAGGTCCTGATGAACGAACACAAGACTCACCAAAATGACAACAGTTGTGCATCTCAGCTGTCTACTAACCCATTTGTTTGTATTCATTGATTTATTCATTGATTTGTTACTTTCTTCTTATCATTATTACTATTTTAGTGACAAGCAGTCGAGGCCTTTATTGGTAATCGTTATTTTCCCTTACCAGTGATAGGTATCTTAACGGGTGTCTTAATAAGTAATCTAGTGTTATGGATGCATGATTATTGCATTGGCACATCTCTGTTCTGCGGAGGAAGTGTGAAATAAAGTAGAGTTCCACAAAATGTATGAACCGACCATACACCTTGTTTAAGAAGCTGGGTTATAGAGATTGGGATTATGATGGTTTTGTTTTAGTCCAATACTAGGCATGGTTAATTTCCTAACCTTAGTCCTCTGATTGGGATTATGATGGTTTTGTTTTAGTCCAATACTAGGCATGGTTAATTTCCTAACCTTAGTCCTCTAAATTCGTTATCCCGGAGTCTTATCTATTCAAAAAAGTTGACCGGAGCAGTGTTCTATAAAGTTAAACAAGGGAACTGTGTGATGTGGATGTCAGTAACGCCGTCTACGTACTAACTCCGAGCCGTTTTCTGTTACAGCTTTTTCACTATTTTGCGTTATCTACTTTAACAGTCCGACAATCGTCGACATGTTAATGCCGTTGTCTTTGCTTGGTCCAGCTCAGCATTTGTAGTCATTCCCAACTATGTGATTAATTGTATAGTAAGGGCGGTGATATAGAGGAAATTGCAGTTTTCAGTCAATTCCAAAGGGCATTCAAATTTCCGACGGAAATTTCGTGAGCAATGCCCCTTGCCATGTCTCTTCCTCCACTCTCCATCGCTCAGGCACTCCACCGCGAGGCCGTTTGCTTTATGGCGACGGAAATATTGAACTTAACAAAGTCGACAGAGTATTCACCAAACTCAAAGGTCCTTCTCATCTAATCTTTATTTTGCAAGCAACGTATGTATGAAATGCTACCAGCAATCTGGGCCCATATACAGTTATAAAGCAGGACCCTATAAATAATAATAGTAAACATTTATAGAGCGCCTTTTCCACTGGATGCAAAGCGCAATGACATGTCATCCCTGGTCGCCATGGGAGATAAAATATATACAAAATACCAGGCAGTGACAGTATAAGCCTAGTGCACATAGAGGGACATCAAAATAAATAAGTCTTCAAGTTTTGTTTGAAATGATCAAGTGTGGGTGAAGATTTGAGAAGAGGAGGGAGCTTATTCCGCAGCCGAGGAGCACAAGAAGAGAAAGCTGCATCTCCGGCTAGTTTTTTTCGTGTGTGGTTGTGTAAAGGTAACGGACGATGAAAGACGAGTGCGCCTAGAGTGAGAGTGTCGTACCAGACACTCCCCAATCAAATAAAATCAAATTATATCAACCTAATCAACATTACCTAAAATCAAGTCATATTATACTATCAACCAAATAGAGGAGGCAACTATTTTGCTTTGGCTAGTTACCTCGTATTTTCTTCACTGCGTAGATTAACGTTGTGATCTTTCTGAAATCGAAAATAAAAAAGCCTGTTTTCTGTTTTAGCCTAATTTCGGACTCCTATATTTTGTACTTTTATCATACCGTAAGACCTTGTTCATGTAAAGGAGGGTTTGGTGAAAGTTGAGCTCCTGAGTGTAGGGATACTTGTGCCGTATGACAGATATGTGTTATAAAGCATTATGTTCGAATTCTTGTTTTCAAGTTATTTGCTCATCACATTTTTTGTTGTAAAATTTGTCACACTCATGTATTATTTTGAATTTGCCAAAGAACCTACACACTACGTGTGGGATCTTTGATTTTACAATTTGAGAAGCAAACTAAATAAATACAAACGAACGAACGCTCTTTTAGTCTCTTTTTTTTGTGTGGCTCGGTTTACATGGAATGATGTTCGTATGAACACTCCTAGCGAAGTAAAAAAAATAAACCAAAGAAACAATGTTGTTCCTGACAAATTCAATTTTGTCAGATTTTGTTTTTATATTGGAAATATCAATTCCTCTACGAAAAAAAAAAGATGTTTCAATCTTTAAGTGTGTTGTTTTATTGTGTACGTCTTTAAATGAAAGGTGTTGAAATTGAATTGCTTTTTTTTGTTGCATTCCTGTTTGAGTAATTTAGATGTGGTTCGACCCCCCCCCCCCCAAAAAAAAAAACCACCAACAACAACAAAACAAAAACCAAAAAAAAATGTCCTGGTGAAACTAGAGCCTTCAAGAGGGGTTGCGGTGCAGAGAGCACAGCTTCCTAACATTATAAGCACTTTAAAAAACAAAGAACCCCCCCCCAAAAAAAAAAAAACAAACAAAAAAAAAACAAAAACAAAACAAAAAACAAAAAAAACAAAAAACAACAAAAAACAACAAAAAACAACAAAACAAAACAAAACAAAACAAAAACAAAACAAACACAAAAACAAAAACTCTGTAACCTCTTCTCTCAGGAAACACTTCTGCAGAGTGTGTACATTCTTCCCAATACTCAGAAATGTTGATAGAGCCAATTTGTATTGAGTTATACACAAGGAGCAAAATGTGATGTGTATTTTTTGATTTGTTATTATTGTAATTGTTTGTTTTTGTATGTTTTCAGAAATGTTATCAAGCATTGTAGTAATCACTCTTAGCGATGGAATCATTTTCTCACATGTATTATGCTTTAAAGGGATAGTACAGTATTGGTAGAGATGAGAATTGGGCTTTTAACTTTTCGCAAGATACCAAGAAAACACTTATGATATAGTACAGAGCATACCATTTTAAGAGGAATTCACAGTTTATTTGATGAAAATCGGGTTTGGATTGACTGAAACATGCAAAAACAAAGTAAAACAAAGCAATCATACTGAAGTGTGGGTCCCACACTTTATTAGAATCGCTCTTTTTTGGATATCTCAGCCATTTCAAAACCAATTTTCATAAAATAAATGTTGAATTCCTCTTAGAAGTACATGCTCTTTCACATTTCATAAGAGATTTCTCATTATCTCACCAAAAAATGTTACAAACATGAAATTAGATCTCAACCAAAACTATACGATCCCTTTAATCAAAGATTATTCACTATAGTATTGTGGTGAATTTGTATACAACACAATCTGGATTAAAGAAGGCTGAATGCATACCCTGCAGTAATCACAAACTGTTGTTATATTTTCAATATACTTTTAAATAGATAAGTGTATTGTTGAATAGCATTACTGCTAATGTAATGATTATCGATAGCGATAAAATTTTGAATTTTATTTAGATTCTTTTGTTGTTTCGGTCTCAATTTAGTTTGGAACCTCACTATCAAACTTCCTTCTCTTTCCCCTTCTCTCTCTCTCTCTCTCTTTCTCTTTCACACACACACACACAAAACAAACACACACACACAATCTCTCCTCTCTCTATTCTCAAACTACATAAAGGTCTTATAATTTACATGGGCATAATGTGCACTAGATGCAATAAGTAAAATGTGTTATGTAGGCCTCTTTTGGTTGGATTTGATTTGTTTATTCTTTGTATGTTTTTAGAGGTATCGTTAAGCATTGTGATATACATATTGGAATACATACATGTTTGCTGCTATACATGGCACGGTCATCTATATATATATATATATATATATATATATATATATTTGAATAAAGGTCAATTCTTTTGTGCAATATTGAAGATTGATATTTGGTTTTTTTCTTTACTTTATGTATATTTCATATTTTGCATTATTCTATTTCAATGTTTTCATACTGATTCATATAAAATGTCTGTAATTCAGCCTGCGGGTTGCTGTGCATGTTACCCCCCCCCCCCAAAAAAAAAGAAAAACACGCACAAACACACACACACACACATATATATATATATATATATATATATATATATATATATATACAATATCATTCATTATTATTTTTTTCGGAATCTGCCCTTAAGACCAATATCTGGTGACATGTTGCCGGTTTTGTGATGCAGGTTCATATAATTATATATATTGATATTGATATTTGTGTTCAATAATTCCTAGTTCACCTGTCCACTTCATGTTTGACACAAGTGCTTTATACACGTTTTTGGCACAATGACAGGTAAAGGAAAAAGGAGCATGTCTAACGACGCCAAAGGTGGGGTAGGAAATTTTTCATCAGGTTTTTAACGTCAAGAATTTAATCAGTCAAGGTGCCAATTGAAATCATCAAGAAAGTGAAAGATAATGTTAACACGTGATGCCCCAATTGACCATGATTGTATGTTCTGTGGATATGGAAGACATCATAAACTTTTTCCCCATCCGTCTGTTGTCTTTATGCCATTGGTATTTTTCTTCTTGTGTGTCATTAGCACAACATAGAGTTTTCGATGAATATATCCCTAAGTTATTACAGGTCCTGTTCACCTCTGGGAACAGTAATTTAAACAAGAAATGTCGAAGGTATAACATTTGATGCATATGTGTAGGTCTGTTGTATCACAAAACATCCTACCATGTAGAATTTTCGCAATAAAGCCTAAGATGTATGGAAATATCGGTAATTTACTCATTAAACCGTAACTGTAGACAGTTTTTGGTATGAAAACATTTTCATTATAATTTTCGTTCACATTTTGTGTATTTGTGACCCTGCACCTCAAAACAAACAAAAAGTCGCCAGATATGAATGTTTAGTTGAGACCATATGTGACCGTGCACCTCAAAACGAACATAAAGTCGCACACACTGATTTTGCGTGAGGACTAAAAGTGAAATGGGACAATCGTGCCGAACTTGACTTTTTAATATTTTCTGAAAGAGCGGGTCTTCTTTTACATTATGCTAAAATTTGGTATCATAAAACGGGCAGGAAAGTGTGTTTTTTAGCAGATTATCTCGAACATTTTTGTTAGAATAGTGTGCTTAAGTGTGTCTTTAGAATTCCTTTTTCATTTCTGAAAAACCTTGTCCACACTCTTCACTTTCAACTCTAATAACTTTTGAAAGGATAGTGCTACTGCTTTTAAAGTTAACATTAATTATGGACAGAATGTGTTATTGAGGCATGCTTAATTTCAGTTTAATCTAATAATCCCTTCATTGTTGTTACTCTGGTGGTTTACTTTCTGTTTTTTGTCCCATTCATCGCCCAGCCAGCACTGTTCGGTAAAGATTAAGCGCTTGAATAGACACTGTACTTCAGAGCCTCTTTTCTCAGTTCACACTTTTCCTGAGTTTGTGCTTTCTTTCCAATATTTAGATAGGTTAGGAGAGTACATTTGATTTGAGTTATACATCATTTTAAAGCTTAAATTCTGTTCTTTCAGAATATGGTCTTAACTAAAAATTCATGTCTGGCGACTTTTTGTTTGTTTTGAGGTGCAGGGTCACATATTCTGAAAGAGTGACTTTAAGCTTTAAAATGATGTATAACTCAAATCAAATGGACTCTCCTAATCTATCTAAACATTGGAAAGAAAGCACAATTGGAAAGGAAGTAAACCACCAGGGTAACAACAATGAAGGGATTATCAAATTAAACAGAAATTAAGCATGCCTCATTAACACGTGCTGCCCATAATTAATGCCAACTTCCAAAGCAGTAGCACTATCCTTTTAAAAGTTATCAGAATTGAAAGTGAAGAGTGTGGACAAGGTTTTTTAGAAATGAAAAAGGGATTCTAAAGACACACCTAATCACACTATTCTACCAAAAATGTTTGAGATAAACTGCTAAAAAGCACACTTTCCTGCCCGTTTTATGATACCAAATTTTAGCATAATGTAAAAGAAGACCCGCTCTTTCAGAAAATATGAAAAAGTCAAGTTCGGCTAGGTTGACCCATTTCACTTATTTTAAGGCCTCACGCAAAATCAGTGTGTGCGACTTTATGTCGTTTTGAGGTGCACGGTCACATTTATCAATACTTAACATCGATTATACGGATTCATAATTTTACAGTGGTTGTTTCTATCCCAAATTCCCATTTCAAAACTATTATAAAGCACTAATGCTGGTTTTTTGTTTCATCTGCCAATGGTAAGTTATGCCTTTAAGAAGCAGAGAAAATATATAAGAGAGTAATAACTATGACACCAACAGGCTCCAACGTAAACAAGTGAAACTTCTGTTTAGAAGTTTCACAATAATATTCATGTATACGCTTGTGTAGAATGACGATCACACAAAATAAGTTATAGTTATCACAGTTTCATGGGGATTGCTATGCATTGCATATAAGAGTGTGCATTACAAATGCAATGCGTTGTCATGTATAGGGACCTTTGCCCTGCAGTCTACTTGACAATGTCAATAACACAATGACATACATTTTTTGTAAGGATCATAGCAGAATGAAGAGAATTTGTTTTGCGGAGGGTTTACTTTAATTGATATAGAGTTTTCTTGTTGTTGTTGTTGTTGTTTGTAATTTGTTTGTTTGTAATTGTTTGTTTGATTTATTTTTCCTCCAACACAATTTCATATATATATCAAGATTATTTTCAGTACTATCACATGGAATATCAGTAAGCAGGTTACAAGTTAATGATTCAAAGAAGGAAAATCATTGTGTAAATTTCATGGCTGCAAATCCGAAGATATTTCTTTTTTTTCCCACGTGGTATTCATTATAAAAGCATACGATCTTATTCAGAAACAGTAGGAAAAAAAAAAACACAACTCTGTGATATGTCTTGCTGACTAACATTAATAGGCTCAAATAAACTCAAACTGTATAGCACTCAACATCACTATATTATTCTCTTTAAGTTGAAAAGTTCATGTGATCCATCAAATACATACATGAATAGGGAGTCAGGATGTAAAGATAGACGATTACGAAGGAATGATGATTTATCCCTTCTCCCCCTTCCCACTAAAAAAGAGCCTTTTTCTTCGGGTGATATTGGAAAAATCTACATGTAGCTTTAGCAGCCGTAGCGGGGAAGTGCATTGTACATTGATTTGTAAAGAAAATCCATCATCTATTATGAGTTTGCGATTTTCCACCAGGAAATATCGATTAGTATCAAGTGCAGTAAGGTACTAGGAAGTTTAAGTGGCCTTCAGAGCGCAGTCCTTTCTTTCTCTACTGAACTGGCCAATTACCTCAAAGCACACGGAATATAATGGGCGAACTGTAGAAATTAAATTAAAGTTTGGAAAAAAAAAGGAAAACAGGAAAGCAAACAAGTAAAAAAATAAACTGAAATTACACAAAAGAAATTAGAATAAGACGTCAGTTTAAAGCATTAAATATTTGCGGAAAATCAATTCTTTTAATTCTGATAACAACAAACAAAAATTTGTCGGGCAAGTATAAGTACTCGTCTGTCACCCTCCCACCCCCAAATCTTGTCTTGTTTAGGTATGAAACAATAGTGCTGTTTTACGATTCCTTGCTTACCTGACTATAAGTAGTGGGGTAATACTCACGGTGATATACATCTCGTCGAAACGTCGCATGGTCCCGTCTCACCATCATTGCACTCTTCGGAAGGGTTTTCTGCTATGCGAACAGGAGTTGTCACTGAGGGGTAAGTTTGAAGTTCTAGTTCATTCACGTTTTCTAATAATTAAGAGAGTCAATCGGAAAACCAAGCTACGTTTGACTTTATTTATTGGATAATAAAACAATGTTTGGGATCCTCATTTAACCGCATGAGCTAATGTAAATCTTTATTTAAAACCGATTATCTTGAATCTAGAAACCACATATCATTATGATTCCCTTGCATCACCAAAGTAATATGATCATTATTGCGATGCCACGTAATATCTAATAAGACATAGCACATGAACTATTTTCTCTCAGAATCCAGCTTTAAACTTTTCTCTGTTGTTTTACTTCAACATGACATCCCCGAAGTTGACGTTATTTTAGTTTTCGCACTGCCCCTTTACGAGATCACAAGATAGAGTTTTTATAAACTGTCGCAAAAATCGGTAATAGGCCTACCTGCAAAATCTAGTAGCTCTCATAGCTGCCGTGATATTACAGTTGCAAAAGAAAACAATATCGAAATGAGTTATTTCTGGTAAGATAATGATTCTCATAAATATTTCATATCTGTCACAAGGAAAACCTTAAAATGTTACGGAAAAGTATGAGGTTTTCTGATTTCGATATTGAAGCATTTTCTAGAACTTAAAATCTGTACTTTGAAATGATTTGTTGAAACATTTTTTTTCTCTATCCAAAATAACTCAGAGAAAGGTTGAAAAACTGCTGAAAATAAACACAATTTTGAGAAATTCATTACAATGTAGATTAAGTCGAGGAATTTTAATAGATAATAAAAGATAAGAATGTCGTAGTAATTTGCTTCAGTTAATCTGTTTCGATTCTCAACGTGCTTTCTTGATAATAATGACAATAATGATAATAATAATAATAATAATAATAATTCACAATATTTACAAAGCGCTTATTAGATTAAAAAAAAATGTCTCTAAACGCTGAGAAAGAGGAAGAGAGGAAAGAAGAAGGTTCAGTTTTAGAATGATCAGACCTAAATAATAATAAACAGTTAACCTACTTGCGAAATGGACAGTATATCATGTATAGTACTAGGTGTTTCAAAAAACATTTTCCACTTTTAATTCTTAATAATTCATAAACTATATATCAAATAACACTGTCATTGATATGAGTAATAGCTGAATAGTGTACAATTTGGTTGGAGGTGGTTTGAAAATGAAAACATAAATCAGTTTCATGAAATCCATGATTAATTTCACAGTTAGGTTCCAGATTTTGCTCTATTTTCAACCCTCTGTACAAAATTTCACTTTGCACAGGGGTCAATGGGTGTGTATGGGAGTGTGTGGTTAACACCCTGACAATGGTCCTAAACAATGGTTAGGGTTTGAATGCTTCATTATTTATTCATGAGAAATTCCACTATCACAACTAGTCTTTATTCAGCGTCTGGCAGTATCTGTGTAAAGTCAAACGCCTGCCGATACTGTCGTTGGGTCTCGACAGTGCTCTCCCTACTTCTGAAAAACGAAATTACAACGAATACCTTCTGTTCTATCGTAAACATGGTGACAGGAAGCAAAGAAGATCAATTACAGTATACACTTGTGTAAATGGAGCCTTAAATAAATCTACTGTGAAACATATCGCCCCAATGATAAATGCTGCTGAACTCTTTACCAATTAAAATGATTTCTTTTTATCAAAAAGCGAAAATTTGTCAGACTATTTAATCAGTAGACAGTTGTATTAAAATGAGGAACTTTCATTCATTTATGATTATTTATATCCCAAATTTAGAGATATGTCAAGAAAAAAACTGAAAATGATTGCCAGGTGGAATGGAATGTGGTGTTTGCAAGCACATGGATACGTGTGCTTCCTTTTTCCATGTGCATGCAGTTTACCCTTTACCGTGCATGAATCCAGACTAGCAGTGCCCAGGACAATCCACATGAATTATTGATTAAGCATTCATGTGCCTGGGAGCACGAGACTGACGCCTAGTCAACAGGTGGTTCAGGCATGTCCATTGTTCAGGGCCATTGTCAGCACACACTCATATACACATCATTGGTTCCTGTGCAAGGTTCAATTTTTGTACAGAGGGTTAAAATTTGACCAAAATCTGAAACCTTACTTCAAAATCAATCTTAGATTTAATGAAACTGATTTATGCTTTCACATTCAAATTACCTCCAACCAAATTGTACGCTATTCAGCTATTATTTATGTCCGTGACAGTTTTATCAAATGAATAGTTTTTGAGCTATTAATGATCAAAAGTGGGAAATGTTTTTTGAAACACCTAGTATGTGTCAAATCAAAAAGATTTTGATAATTCAAAATCGAAAATAATTTCATTTCTAACCCTGAACAGCGTAACACTCCTGCTATACGGCTCGTTATTCCCCATGTTTAATTCCCTTCAGCCTGAATACCTTTCGTCTCTTTTGAATGAGAAGGAACGTTTGGAAATTATGTGCACTCACTAGTTTCATTCGTGATTCATCTCATATTTCTTGCAGTTTGGACAATACACTATTTGTTTTGAGGTAGCTGCGTTACATCTACCAGAGACGCTAACAAGAAGATGAATACCGTACTCAACAGTTCACATTGGGAGAATCAACGGGAGATGTACACAACTGATATTGAAGTGACAGAACTCGGCGAGCAAAAAATGACATGGTCCTGGCACCCCTTGCCGTGGTCGTGGTATATCATTGGCGAGCTGGGAACCGCCATTCTTGGAATCATGGGCAACCTCCTCGTGATCGTCGTCATATTCTGTCGCCGTTCGAAGAGTAGATCCACCGATATTCTGGTAGGTCACCTGGCATGTGCAGACCTACTGACGTCGCTGTTCCTGGTTCCATATCCCGAACTAAACACCATCCCATACACATGGTTTGGAACCTTATTCTGCAAGGTCTTCAAAGGGAATTACTTGATGTGGACATCGGTGACTGCGTCCATATACATCCTATCGGCCATATCGATTGATCGCTACTTTGCTGTCGTGTATCCATTGCATTTTAAGCGTTTCATCAGCCGCCGACTCGTCATTGCGGTTGTCGCCATGATTTGGCTAGGTGCCTCCGTTCTCATGATCCCGATACTTTTGATCAACAACGCAGACGTTATCCCTGGAAAATGCATATTTCACCTACCGTTTCCGAAGCTCCAGGTCGCTTACGGCTTTTTCACGTTCATCATTCGTCTTGCTATTCCCACAACCATCATGATCTTCACACAGGTCACTATCGTTCGCGTCCTTCGACGGGAAGCTTTCCGTTTCAAGTCACAGAAATCGACGCAGTCTACGGCGTCTTTCCACGACGTCGCAAGAGCCCGCGTTCTCCAACTTCTGTTCCTGGTTGTGCTGGTGTATATAGTTTGCTGGGCCCCTGACCAAATCGCTTTTCTCTCCTTCAACCTCGGTCTAGTTCCCCGCTCCCATTTTGCAAGTCCTCTCCATCGCATCCTAGTGGTTCTCGCCTTTTGCAACTCTTGTGCTAACCCCATCCTTTACACTTTTCGTCACCAACAATTTCGGAGAGCTGTTAAAGATTTCTTCAAAGGAGCTACCTCAAGCAGCTCGCCGATATTTGAAGAATTCGTTCCCGAGAAAAACCCAGTCTAGCGCTCACCGGAACACAACCCTGTAGATCTTGCATAACACCAGCACTTTTCCCCTGAAAAATACAAACCTAATGGTTTTTTTGAATAGTCTGAGAACCAAATACGGTCCTCATTACACGGGCACCCATAACCCATGATAGTAACGGTTACTTCCGAGCATTACCCCACTGTCAACGAAACTTTGATATTAAAAATGTGAAATCGATAGTGATTAATATTTCTGTAATATCCTGCAAATTTATATTAGACGATATCAATTCTTAAAACGAAGGAGGTAAATGTCCCCGAAAATACATTTTCGGGTTCTTTTCATCTCATCAAATAAAATGAATATGAAATGTTGTGTTCAGCAGATTAATGTCCCGCAGGAGATTGTTAAATGTTTTAAACTAGGAGCATTTAAAACAGTTGATGCATGGGATGATTCATTAACAGGGATTAAATCCATAAGTATGCTGGATAAAAGCAACGGCCTTTCAAAAGGCCAGGATGAAAGAACACTGGACCCAGCAAGGTGGCCACACAGCTGCTTCAGTTACATCTACTATGAACACATACTTCTGATGACAAACAGTAGAGGGGTTTGCTGGTAATCATCGTCGTTTAATATCAGTCGCCGATTGAACGGTGAAAGGATCAAAGGATTTCTTAGTGGGAAATCTGTCGATAGCTAGTTTCCTCATCTGAGTCCTCTTCAATAATTTTCCTTCCCTAGTCTTTAATATCTATTCCCGAATACATTGACTGGAACATTGTCATGTAAAATCATAAAATGGGAGTACTTAACTTGGACGTTGTTAATTGCATCCGTATAATAACTCCGAGCCGTTTCCTTTGATCTTTTTTTTTGTCGTTGTTGTTGTTGTTGTTGATGTTGTTGTAAATTATCCCAGCTTCTTCAAGCAGTCTGCTAATAGTCGACATGTGAAAGCTGCCGTTGTTCAGGTCAGGCTCAACATTAATCTGTAGTCTGTAACAATCTTTTGACTACATGGTTCGAGCGGTATTAGAAGGAAATGTATTTTCAATCAATTCCAACGAATATGAAAATTGCCAACGGAAATTTCACGACCGTTACCCGACTCGCTCTCCAAACCCTCGTCATGGTCCTTAATAACCAGCACACCATCGCGCCGATGGCGCTCCACCGCTATAGGCAGAAAAAAAGAACTCGATGACGGCATCATTGCACGACGTAGCCAGAATTGAAATCATCAAACGAAGATGTTTACTGTAACTCTCATCTACGCCGTCTGCTTGCTGCAAAACAGGTCGCTTTCTTCTTTTTTCTGTTTTGTTTTCAATCTCGGGGTTATATCCTCGTCATAGTTATTATGCCTGTACCACCGGTTGCTTTAATAGTATTTGATTCTTTAACTCATGTTTGAATCACATCATGATAAACACTGCGCCGACCTCAATTCGGGGAAGATGCCCAGGACTTATTTAGATCCAGGTCAAGCTCTTCATGACCAATATTTAAGGATTTTGAATCTCAAAAGGCATATAATTCGATCTATATGATATGAATATTGTATAAAACTAAATAATGCTAGGTATACAGAGAAAATTTGCTTTTTGTTTCTTTATCTGATTTCTGGAGAAAAAAAAAAGATATCAGTATCTTCGCAATTTTTTTTTTTACTACAGAAATTAACTTTATAATCTTTACGAAATAATGATACAAAAGCATCGTGTTGTTTGGGGACCAATTTTCAGCTTCATATGATAATCTCTCGTAATTTTAGCAGACCGTAGGAATGTTATTGTAAAATAGGGTCCGGAGTTTAGTTGAGCCACTGAGTTGAGGGTTATTTGGGCCATAATATGACAGATGTGTGCAACTAAAAAAAATAATGTTCATATTCCTTTTAAAGAGTGTTTGTACATTATATCTCTTGCTTAATGAACTCGACGGTGTTCTTATGAAAATCCTTAGTCCTTCAATACACAGTGAACACAGGTGTACGTTTTCTACTGGCATATCACTGTCATGTTTAATGGGTGAATTATTATACCGCACACTGTCCCGAAATTGAGCCATCGTATGACCTCCCGTGGAGTTTCTAAGGCTCCATCAGCAACTTCCTCGTGTAGCCATAATAGTATTATACATGTATTTCCTTCGCGTGTCATTTTGGCAAACTGCTTTAACATACAAATCTTCGCATAGCCTTCGTGAGTGGTTCTGGTCCTATCGTTTGACATTCCGTAGGGATCTTACTTGCCTCTGCTGTTGATTAGTTTTCGACCAAGTTTCGGCCCAACTTGACAATCTGCTGTCAATTTCAGGAAAGACTAACTACGCCGCACAGCAGTTTGACCTCTGCCAGTCTATAACAACCTGTTCCTGCACCTCAGAAAGGTGCAGGGCTGTTGTCTTCTCATGTTTCGGACATGGTTGATTCGAAGATTGCCTTTCAATTATTGTTTTTAAAAGTGGGCTCTGATGGCTGAGGCGTTGTTGCTACCAGAAGGTAGCTCGTTGGGTTCCTTGGATTCACTATAGGTTCGCAGGTTTACCATGATTTGTGTTCCTGGACATCTTCAGCATCTCATCAAAGGCATTTTAATTGGCACGCCCGCTGTCGCTGTTTTCAAAACAATAAAACACGAACATCTATTTCAATCATGTTTGCAATTTTACACTAGGATTATATACAAATTTGTATTAACAAAATACATTGAATATCAAACTCTAATGACACCGGTGTTAATACGGAATTCTTAGGGTCTTCGCTGAGTATCCCGAACATATTCGGAGGCTCCTAGATGTATTCGGAAGCTACACGGAGGTAGACGGTGAACCCAAGGTAGAGTACGGTTCGTTTTTACGGTTTGTGTTTATTTTTATCCGTGGACTGTGGAACGAAAATCTGAGAAAGCTTATTTCTTTTCTTCTTTTTTTATTATTTTAAAGGATATGCCTGAATCACACCGGACGCGGATGATCCCGGAGTGATGACCCGGGTGGATCAGTGACGCGATCCATGAAAGTATAAAACGAGCTTACGAAAATAAAAGTAAGGAAATGGTTAGTTTTCATACAAATGTTTTCTCGAGTAGTTCTAAAAAAAAATTATTTTGTTACTTTATAAAGTTGTGTTCCTCTTGTGACCGATCTTTGCTAACACCGGCGAGTACATTCTGAAACGTATAAAAAATAGCACATATCTGTTTCCATTAATCTACTTCATACCGTAAGGGGAGGTACATACAGAAAAAAAAAGATAGCGTACTTGTTTAAGGGAACACAATATTTCTTAAGTATGAAGAAATGTATTATTATATTAATTGATATCTAATCTGCATATTCATGCAATATGCAGTTGAAATAGAATATGTGTCAGGCTAAAAGAACACGAAAGCTGTTTCCCTCTATGAACAAAGATAAAAACCAAATATTACATTAATTACGCATAATCAATACGAACATTTAAATTTACCTTGGAAGTCTCTACCCCATTGATCCTATTAGACATCAGCATTAATGTTAAACATTTGGCAATAGGTTGACGACTTCCTAACTTCCTAACAAATTTGTCAGTTACTGGAGATATTAAGAGGCTTAAAAACAATTCTTTTTCATTTTTTCCCATAATCTCAAAATGTGTCTTATTGCTGAGCAGCATTCTTTCAAACATAAGAAAACGTGGAAAACGACACTTATTTCGCGACGAAAACTGCCATTTAAGGAGAGTTTTGAAAGATAAGTAATCTCCTTGAAAAAAAAAATATTTCCAGCAACTGAAAAATACATATAAATATTCAAGTAACATGCGATCAATTTGAACATTCTGGGGTCTCAACTCAAAAAAAAAAAGAGAAAAAAAAAACTTGCGTGCCCTTCACATAAATAAATATAACATCCGATAATGCAATATCATAGTAAATAGAATTGCAAAGTTATGTCATCTGCGACGCTTGGAAAGGTATTAAAAGCACCCCTTAAAGATAGAGAGTGGGTAAAATAATTTGAAACCTATACAGTTATTTTGTTTTTCTTCCTGGCATCGATCCATTCATCTCAAGGATTCTATGGGCATGGCTGCCTTTTCATATATTTCTGGCGTTGTAAGGGCGATATCTTCTAAAAAGCCTACCCGAGTAGTAAAGGCACTTCGCAACGGTTTGTCATTGGTTGTTGTGAGAAAATGGCGAAAATTTCTACTGCCCTCACTTGGAAAGCTCTAACTGAAGTGCAATCGTATCATGTAGAACTTGGCCTATTGAAACTTTATCATTGTTCATATATATCTTTTTTTTTTCTGGTTGCGCTGTACCAAGCATATATAATTGCCTCGTACCCAATGTTTGCCTGCACTACTCTTTGCGTCTATGCTTATAGAGCGTCACGTCGTGTTTTGGCTCAATCTCGTGAATTTGTCAAGAACAGGTAAGTGGTGACAGCGCGTAATGTAGATTACCGATCCATGCTCCATTTGATGATTACCTAACACAACTTTTTTTGTTAATCCATGGTTGTATTGTTTTCAACCTATTTAGACTCTTGATCTCGAAATCATATGTAACTTGTCGCATAAGTCTTTTAAAACACGCAAACATGAAAACACAGTTTGCCGTGAGTCTGATGTTAACTTAAAATGGAATTGAAAATGTAAGAGACTGGGTAGTGTTCACACATTACGTGAGTTTTATACAAAAATCTCCTTATGCAACCTAACAATATTTCGAAAGTCTAAACATTTTTAAAAATAGTCAGGAAATAGTAAATGTGTCAAACACTTTTTGCTAAGATTCACTTGTTAGTATATGCGACTTTCATCATGGTATCGTGCCAACAGAACATATGATTATTTGAGTATGCATTTTTCAAAACTCACTTAAAAGTCAATGGAGTTCAAACTAATGTAGTGCGCAGTAACCAAAACATACGATTGTCTTTTGCAGAGTGGACTACTTTTCTAGAAGCGAACAACGATAATGTATAACCAGGAACTCGTCTTAAAGAAACACCACCACACACTATATGAGCACGTTGCCGCGAGTTAGGTTGAAAATGTCTTTACTGTACTCTTAAGATGTACATTATAACCGATGTTTGGAATTTTACTCACACTTTTTTTTTTATAGCTCGTACATAAGACCATCATCAAGAAAGAAGCAATTCATAGGTTGGAGAAAGATTGTGTCATTCGACAAGATGAATCCTAGTGCGTACTTCCAGTCAGAACGTTCCCTTCCAAGCGAACTTACAGAAACGTACCCGATAAAGCACGAAGTCACTGCAATCGACGAGTTTCCAAGCCTCACAACGCCGGGCGAATGGGATTCCATTCCATGGTCCTTAGACAGGATGTCATGGCCGTGGTATGAAATCTGCGAGCTTTTTACAGCCGTGCTTGGGATAATAGGTAACCTTTTGGTGATCATCGTTGTGTTTGGTCGCGGAGTGAAGGGCCATTCGACGGATATTTTGGTGGGAAATCTTGCTATAGCTGATTTTCTCACTTCAGTCCTTCTAATCCCTTTCCCCCGAGTCTTATCTATTCCGAATACGTGGACTGGAGCAGCGTTCTGTAAAGTTATAAAAGGGGACTATCTGATGTGGACGTCAGTAACGGCGTCCATATACTCACTTTTAGCCGTTTCCGTTGATCGTTTCTTCGCTGTGGTCTATCCCATCCGCTTTAAGAGGTTCGTCAATCGACGACTTGTGAATGCCGTCGTTATTTTCATTTGGTCAAGCTCAGCATTTGTTGTCGTTCCCAATCTTCTGACTAATACTACAAGCGCTGTTAGGGGGAAGTGTGTCTTTCAGTCAATGCCGACGAAAATTCAAATTGCCTACGGAATATTTGTATTCGTTGCCAGACTCGCTCTCCCAACTGTTATCATGCTTTTTACCCAGTTCGCCATCGCGAGGGCGCTCCACCGCGAGGCCGCTCGCTTTTCGTCGGCGGAGATATCAAACTCCAAGGCAGCATCATTGCACAACGTCGCTAGAGGTCGAATTATCAGGCTTACATTAACGGTCGTTCTCATATACATCGTCTGCTGGGCTCCAAACCAGGTCGCTTTCATATGTTTCAATCTCGGGGTTATCCCACGATCATACTTGTTCAGTCCGTATCATCGCTTGCTTACAGCAATTGCGTTCTTTAACTCATGTGTGAACCCAATCATATACACCCTGCGCCACCCTCAATTCCGGAAAGCTGTCCTGGACTTTCTTAGAACCAGATCAAGCTCTGCATGGCCAATATTTGGGGATTATGAATCTCAGAAAGCGTAGAAATTGAACGAAAATCAATGTGAATCTTGGATAAGATCAGATGGAAATAAACTTCACTTATAATTTCTATACATCGCCGGTAGGGATTACTACCGGGTGACGACGTTGTATAATATACAAACATAGGTAATCTAAGCAAACCATATCTTCTGAAAACAACAAAATTTTAAACAGGTGTATTCTTTGAAGCAGTTCAAGATCAGACAGTGGAAACTAACAAAATGACCTTTCCTTCAATATGCACATGATTTTGATATGGAATAGGTCCCTCTAAATTACTCTGACAACTATCATTTGATCTACTTCCTGACGATCTTTGTTATCACTAAAGCATATTTGTGACCCTGCACCACAAAACCAACAAAAAGTCGCCAGATATGAATTTTCAGTTAAGGGCAGATTCTGAAAGAGCAGACTCTGAGCTTTAAACTGATGTGTAACTCAATTCAAATGGCCTCCCCTAATCTACCTAAATACCGGAAAGAATGCACACACTCTGGAAAAGTGCGAACTGAGAAAAGAGGCTCTGAAGTAAACTGTGTATTCAAGCGCTTAATCTTTACCAAGCCGTGCTAGCTGTGACATGAAAGGGACAAAAGACAGGATGTAAACCACCGGAGCAACAACAATGAAGGGATTATCAGATTAAGCTAAACTTGAGCATATTCTATCAACACATTCTGTCCATGATTAATGCCAACTTTCAAGCAGTAGCATCATTCTTTCAAAAGTTATTAGACTTGAAAGTGAAGGGTGTACGAAGGATTTCAAGACATGAAAAGTGGCATCGAAGACATACCTGATCGTTCTACTCTTCCCTTAAAAAGGGGTTGTAGAAAAAAAAAAACTGCTAAAAACACACTTTTCCATGCATGTTAAGATCCCAAACTGAAAAATAATGTAAAAGGATAGCTCTTTCAGAAAGAAACACTCGAGATTGACTTGGTTGAACAATTTTCACTTTTTTTAGGTCTTCACGTAAAATCAAGGGGTGCGACTTTTTGTTTGTTTTGCGATGCACAGTCACATTTTATACATGTATGGAAATAACACATTTGAACGCGATCGATCTGTCATATCAAACTATAAAGTTGGGTTACCTATAGACAAGTCACGTGGGGAGATACTAGTTTGAAAAGGAAACAATCCGTATGAAAAAAAAAGGAAACGTAATATTCGATCTTTGATCTGAATGCTCACACATATATTACGAACATTCACCACACGTTTCGATGTTTTATACTAAAGTTGAATTTGATATGATCAGTCGGGAATTGTCTTAAAATGCTCAGTTTATTGAGCTGAAAAAAAAATGAACTGAGATGTGGCACTGGAGAGGTGTCCTGCACTAGTGTTCGTTTAAAAATTCAAAATTATCTTCGTAGGGGATGTTTGAAATATTTGGAATCGCTCTCTATAATTTCCTCAAAATTATTAGCATTCCTTATGTTCAAAACAGTACGCCTACAGGCATACAATCTTGTTTTTGTTGTTTTTTGTGTACTCTAAAAGTATAAGGTTTGGGCTGAGTGGGATGGTTTTGATGGTACAAGCAAGTTAAAATCACAGAGGAATTTTGAATATTTATTTTCATTCTGCAGTCATAACAGTTGCAGTTCTTTTTTAAGGTTTATTATTCCAAAGGATCGTTAATACGAATATTAAAAAAAAAGTCATTCAGAATCCCCAAACACGGTGGCAAACGAAATAATGTGCGTATTTCCGTCGGTACGCTATTACTCACCCTCTTTTCATTTTCAAAACTACGAATTTTATATCACTTCTGAAGTGACAAATATTCGGAATAACGAACGGCACGAATGATCATTGTTCGGATTACCGAACATCTACGTACTGTATGAGGCACTGCTTGAGATACTAGATGACGTTGAAATAGACATTAGCAACTATCAATTAACATAGATTTTAATAAGATTGTTCGGATTATCTTTCTTGTAAATGCACTTGAGCAAAGCACTAAATCCAATGATTAAATTCATGAGAACCTAGATGCCACTTCCATGGGGGTACTTCTCGTTCCTATATTTCTGGTGTCAGCCGGTCCTGTTAGGCACTAATTCTATATTCTGTATACGCTCCTTACAACAACAACCACAAATAGAGTAAATTTTACATCAGATGACAGGCTTTTCATGTTGTGGTAACACAGAACTACACATGCTATCAATTGCGCGTGAAAAAGATAGCACGTCTTAGATGTCAGGGCCCCTGTTGATTCTGGAAGTCACCAACGTTAAAACCAAAATCTAATTGCAAATTTTCAAGCAACACGCTCGGAGTTATACATAAAAAAAATGACGACTATACATCCTAACAGTATATCTAAAGATTAGTACTTTCAATTACTACTTTATATAAATGTAGTTCAATATAATTCTGAGATTGTGATGACCTTTGACAATACAAATTCGTGTTTCTTCGTCTTTTTTAACTTCACATCAGTCTAAACTGTCTAATCTGTTTAAAACAACTTTTTTTCTTCCTTGTCTTAATCATTTCATTGAGTTATCCCTAATGAGATTTTTACTCGTATGAACGTACTCACAATGGGCAGAGTCCGCGCAAGAATATGTGCAAGTGACTGATGTTATCAAACTTGTCGGTCATGCCTGTAACCTTTATTTCACTTTCACTAAACCCAAGATTGCAGTTCACCATACTTACTACAAGTTTAAAAGGGAGGTTTCAGAGATGATTTTGTCGTTGTTATCAAATCGTTTTTTTCCCACATCTTATACACGCTTAGACATCAAATACCCCTGTGGGTCTATCTGAATTACCATGTGATTTTATATTCGATGGGAGATCGTACCGATTATTATGAATTGTATAATTGATACATAGACACATACGTAGTACAAAAATACGTAGGAAGTTAGATATCACTCATACGTATGCGTATGTGTGTAGAAAACAGTATACATTAGCTCAAAAATAATTATGTAGGTGGAAAATAATTCGGATGTGAAGTAATGATATCTATAAAAGGTGTATAGTTCAAGAGACCACAGTGGTCATTGCGGTTCTTGTAATTATCTTCACATCTCAATATGTAAATAACTTTCAGTAGGCATTGTATAATCTGTGGTATATAGAAATCATGTAGAACTTTAGAAAAAAAACCGGTTTTTTTTTTCTTTCGTTCGTCATGGAAGCCATAATGAAGATCCATAAAACAGACCCAGAGCTCGATTTTATGAAACAACACTTTGCCATTGTACGTATACCATGTATCATGCGATTATCGCTACGATTAATTTTCAAATAATAAAGTATAATCATTGCAATGTGTGACCACTCACTCCGATTAATTTAATATATGGATACTCTATTAGACAAGATACAGCAACAAAAAGTTTCATGTAATATCACGCACTGTTGTGTTGATCTTAATGCACATAATTCTATAGTTCGTTTGAACAGGCAAATATCAGGTTCAGCTGAATCCCTTAGATAACGTTTTTGGAAATGAAATTAAATTAATGAAATGAATAAAACATCCCCCAAAATAATTGGCTAGTCAAGCGAAAATAAAAGTTGTGTAAATTGTTGGTATGAGAACAGTCAAGCTAAATTGCGGACGACTGGTAGAATGTTAAATGTGAAACGCGTGTTGATTATACGAACAAAAATGGAAGTATAATATGTGTATATTTTGTATATTCGCGTACATGTACCATTGTATTTACATCATGTATATGCACTATTACCAAAATTATTAGTGTCTGTAATAAGGTGAAAACATTACAGCAATTGAGCTTTTATATGTATATATTTGTATGAATCAAGACATTAAAAGAAATGGAAGTAATGTTTTACACAACAATAGCACCAGTATTGCCATGAAAGAACCACTTACGTGTATAACACAACAATCCAATCCTAAAAGGCTTATTTGAGATTTGTGTGTGTGTGCGTGTGTCTGTATAATATGTGACCCTGCACCTCAAAACAAACAAAAAGTCGCCAGACATGAATTTTCAGTTAAGACCATATTCTGAAAGAGCAGACTTTAAGCTTTAAAATGATGTATAACTCAAATCAAATGGACTCTCCTAACCTATCTAAATATTGGAAAGAAAGCACAAACTCAGGAAAAGTGTGAACTGAGAAAAGAGGCTCTAAAGTACAGTGTCTATTCAAGCGCTTAATCTTTACCAAACCGTGCTGGCTGTGCGATGAATGGGACAAAAAAACAGGAAGTAAACCACCAGAGTAACAACAATGAAGGGATTATCAGATTAAACTGAAATTAAGCATGCCTCATTAACACATTCTGTCCATAATTAATGCCAACTTTCAAAGCAGTAGCACTATCCCTTCAAAAGTTATTAGAGTTGAAAGTGAAGAGTGTGGACAAGGTTTTTCAGAAATGAAAAAGGGATTCTAAAGACACACCTAATCACACTATTCTGCCAAAAGTGTTCGATATGAATTGCTAAAAAACACACTTTCCTGCCCGTTTTATGATACCAAATTTTAGCATAACGTAAAAGAAGACCCGCTCTTTCAGAAAGTATGAAAAAGTCAAGTTCGGCTGGGTTGATCCATTTCACTTATTTTCAGTCCTCACGCAAAATCAGTGTGTGCGACTTTATGTTCGTTTTGAGGTGCACGGTCACATATGTTGTCCATTGTCTCGAAGTGTAATAGGCTTACGTGCCCCTCAGCAACCATCGTAATCGAGGGATAAATGGACAAGCCTTCACGATTTTCAGCGTTTGCAAGTCGTAGAAGTAACGTAAATTGGACCGTGTTCACATAAAAATAATCTAAATCAATCCGCTGCTCAAATTTCGTCCACAATCGAAAACAAGCGAGAGATATGCGTATCCAACACAAGCGCCTGTCAACCCTCGTTTGCTATTTGGTGTCCATTTAAAATGGCGTACATGGCGGTCACGTGCATGTACGCAATCGAAAAATTGCACATGAAATCCATGGGCCATATATCTAAACTGAGTGCCATAGAGGTTGCATACTTATCCTTTATACGTGCTAGTGACATGTATCTGGTGAGTGCTTACACACGTGTACTCACACGTTCTTGTGAATGTGTGTGTGTGTGTGTGGGTGTGTGTGTGTGTAAATGTGTGTGTTCGCGCGCATTCGCCGTGCGCGTGCACGCGATGATATGTTTTTGTCGACCGACGCTTAGGCCCGAATTCAAGAAGGTGGTTCAATTGAAACCGTGGTTTAAACCATGGACACAGTTCGTTACAAAATAGTCATTTTTCATTTCGTCGACAAAATGCTAATTTCGTTACGAAATGTTAACATTTCGTGGACGAAATGACTGATTTCGTAATGAAATAGGCCATGAGACACTTGGCGCCCCATACAAAACTACGGTCTTTGTCCATGGTTTGAACCATGGTTTCAATTGTACCACCTTCTTGAATTCGGGCCAAAGAGTATAAAAGTCGTTGGTTTAAGATTTTGGCACATGCACGTGTATTTTACAATACATGTTTGAGTACGAGTGCGCTGTACACAGGTGAGTACCAGTCGAAATGTATGAGCAATCGTGTATGTGTCAGTGGCGATGACAGTGTGTGAAAATATGTAATCCTATATAACATATATACATATATACATACATATATATATATATATATATATGTATATATACATATGTATATATATACATATATATACATATATATATATATATATAAACATATATATATATATACATATATATATATATATATATATATATATATATGTATGTATATGTATATATGTATACTTATCCAGATATATATACATGTCGCAGTGTCAGTGTGGGAAAATATGCTTTCTTGATTCGTCCAATGGCATATCGATTTGAATAAATGTCTTGTTGTTATTAAGAGGAACATTTCGATAGTAGTGCAGCAAACAATGACGCGTTGTTCCAGATTTTCTTTTTTTAAGTTATTTCAAGGGGGCGGAGCTGAAAGATGAAATGTTGGAGAGGAATATAAAAAAAAGAAAATAACTGACAAGAAATGATGGCGATATAAGGAAACAAGATGCAAAATAAGCTGGAGAGATAAGAGAAATACAAGCAAAATGCTGAATTGCGTCTACATTCAATTTTGCCAATGAATAGCTAATGGACGAGCGCCGCGAATATCGATTTTTTTTTCAGAAATCTCCCCCTCCATCTTCTTTAGAATTTTTCCTCTTTTGTTATGTTCTTCCTCTTTGCTTTTTTTTTGCGTTCTTTTTTTCCCTCTAAAGTTAAGTACATGCAAAACATCACGATGTCATTTTGGAGATGGAACTACCGACAACAGGGTCTAATAAATGTAAAAAAGTTTGAAGTGATCTGCGAAATGCATCATGTTTATTATGCAGTTAATGGTTTAAGATATACCAGGCTATGAGATAAAAACATTGAAGAGCTTAGACTTTCGAGAATTTTTTGCTACCTCCTCCACCACAAGTACATGCAAAAAAAAAAAGAAGAAGAAGAAAGAACAAAACAAAAACACTAAATGAGTTTTGCTTTCGCCAAGGCAAGTCCTACGGGTTTATTCGAACCGCCTGTAGGTTCGTTCCTCATGTTCCCTATTCAATATTTTAACCTGCGTTTACACTATGTTCCCGGCGACCCCGGCAGCCCCGTTTTAGGCCAGCGTGGACAAAACAGGATGGACTTGAAACAACGCCTTGAGACGAAATAGGCAAACGTGACAGACCGTGATTGCCGTGGATGCCGTGTCGGATATTCTACTGTCAAACAATTTGCCACGGCAGTCCCGGTGCTAATGAGGAATCTAATATGCAGCAATAAAACGGGATGAAAGTAACCAAACGGGGCGGCACGTAATAGGCCGTAACAAAACTTGGGGGCTGTCCGTAGCGGGACGCGACTGAAAACACTGATAGTGTAGCCTGCCCAGACGCCGTGAGAACAGCGTCTGATAGCAATTTGTTCACCGTGGCGAGGACTGAATCGGAGAAGACTAGAATGCGAAGGGGGGGGGGGGGGGGGGGACAGGAGAATGTCTCATCTACCCACGGCGAACTACGTTTCGGGCAAATAGGGCTGCAGTCGCACGTGGCCGCCGGGAACATGGAGTCCCTACATTGTACATAGAGACTCGTCTCCGGGAGTTCTTTACAACCAGGCTGACATTGTTTTTTGGTTGCATGAGATAGAAATTCAGGTTTAACTTTTTGCGAGATAATAATAAACCCATTATATCACAATTTGATGTTAAAAAGCATAAAGTTGTAAGAGGAATTCAAAAGTGGGTCCCACCTTTTATTTGGACCACTTTGTTTTTCTTTGCTTTTGGATATCATCCTCATAGAATTGTATGTACTTTAACATTTCACCTACGTACTACGTGTTTCAAAAAACATTTTCCACTTTTGATTCTTAATAATTCAAAAAGTATATATTAGATAACACTGTCATTAATATGAGTGATAGCTGAATAGTGTACAATTTTGTTGAAGGTGGTTTAAATATGAAAGCATAAATCATTTTCATGAAATCCATGATTAATTTCACAGTTAGGTTCCAGAATTTGCTCTATTTTCAACCCTCTGTACAAAACTGTCACTTTGCAAAGGAGTCAATGGGTGTGTATGGGAGTGTGTGGTTAACACCCTGACAATGGTCCTGAACAATGGCCAGGGTTTGAATGCTTCATTATCTATTCATGAGAAATTCCACTATCACAACTAGTCTTTATTCTGCCTCTGGCAGTATCTGTGTAAAGTCAAACGCCTGCCGATACTGTCGTTGAGTCGCGACAGTGCTCTCCCAACTTCTGAAAAACGAAATTACAATGAATACATACCTTCTGTTCGGTCGTAAACATGGAGACAGGAAGCAAAGAAAATCAATTAGAGTATACACTTGTGTATATGGAGCCTTAAATAAATCTACTGTGAAACAGATCCCCCCCCCCCCATGAAAAATGCTGCTGAACTCTTTACCAAAAATGATCTCTTTTTATCGAAAAAGCGACAAATTTGTCAGACTATTAGTAGACAGTTGTATTAAAATGAAGAACTCGAGATCATTTGTGACCTTGCACCACAAAACAACAAAAAGTCGACAGATATGAATTTTTATTTAAGACCATATTCTCAAAGAGCAGACTTTAAGCTTTAAAATGATGTATAACTCAACTCAACTGGACTCTCCTATCCTATCTAAATATTGGAAAGAAAGCACAAACTCAGGAAAAGTGTGAACTGAGAAAAGAGGCTCTGAAGTACAGTGTCTATTCAAGCGCTTGATCTTTACCAAACTGTGCTGGCCGTGCGATGAATGGGACAAAAAACAGGAAGTAAACCATCAGAGTAACAATAATGAATGGATTATCAGATTAAACTGGAATAAACATGCCTCATTAACACATTCTGTCCATAGTTAACGCCAACTTTCAAAGCAGTAGCCCTATCCTTTCAAAAGTTATTAGAGTTGAAAGTGAAGAGTGTGTACAAGGATTTTCAGAAATGAAAGAGGGACTCTAAAGACAAACCTAATCACACTCTTCTACCAAAAATGTTCGAGATAAACTGCTAAAAAACACATTTTCCGCCCGTTTAATGATCCCAAATTTTAGCATAATGTAAAAGAATACCTGCTCTTTCAGAAAATATGAAAAAGTCAAGATCGGCTAGGTTGACTCATTTCACTTATTTTCAGTCCTCACGCAAAATCAGTGTGTGCGTCTTTTTGTTCGTTTTGTGGTGCACGGTCACATTTATGCTTATTCATATCCCAAATTTAGTGATATGTGCAGCAAAATTTGAAAATGATTACCAGCTGGAATGAAATGTGGTGTTTGCAAGCACATGGAAACATGTGCTTACTTTTTCCATGTGCATGCATTTTACCCTTTACCGTGCATGAATTCAGACTAGCAGTGCCCAGGGCAATCCACGTGAATTATCAATTAAGCATTAATTTGCGTGGGAACGCGAGACTGACGCCTAGTCAACAGGTGGTTCAGGCATGTCCCTTCTTCAGGGACATTGTCAGCACACACTCACATACACATTATTGATTTCTGTGCAAAGTTCAATTTTTGTACAGAGGGTTAAAATTTGACCAAAATCTGAAACCTTACTTCAAAATCAATCTTAGATTTAATGAAACTGATTTATGCTTTCACAATCAAATTACCTTCAACAAAATTGTGCACTCTTCAGCTATTACTCATATCAATGACAGTTTTATCGGATGAATAGTTTTTGATCTATTAATGATCAAAAGTGGAAAATGATTTTTGAAACACGTTGTAGTTTCTAATTATCTCGCAGAAATTTCAAACATGAATCCCCATGTCAACCCGAACTACATCATCCCTTTAAGCGACATTCACCTTCTCCGTATTACACAGTAATAACACTCGTGAGGCCATGAAAGTAAGTTGCCCCCCCCCCCTTTTTTTTTTTTTTTTTTTTTTGGGGGGGGGGGGGGGGGGGTCATCGACTAAACGGATTATTCGACATACACGCAGTCGACTTGCCCGGAGCTGACTGCATGGCTGTGCATATTGACGGAAAGCAAATTTCAGTGTTTTGGGGTCAAAATTGAAGATTATTGTCATAACAAAGCATGTGAAACATTTAAAACATCGACAGCATTAATAAGCTGCAAAAAGCATTAAAAGGATTGATACCGCAACTGATATGAAGAGAAGCAAGAATATATATGATTGATATAACTTGACAAAAATATTTCTAATTCCAAAAGCAAGGTGTGCGAAAAAAACACAAAAAACAAACATGATTTTGCAACACTATGGTTAGGACTCATGCTAATGAAATGGTAGTAATAAATGACATTACAAACAAACAAAACCCCGAAAAAGTGTTCTGTCACTTTCTCACTAAAGCCCTTTTTACACTTGTGTTTCTTAACCCCGTACTTACTCTGACCCAGGACTATCGTTAGTCCCGTACCAATTTTTCAGCTCTTTACACTCGCCAATAGATCCCTTACTAAGCTCTTGTCCTGGGCTAAGGAGAAAACTGACCTTTTTACATTCGTATTTCTTAGTGCCGTACTTTCCAAACCACATGAATATTCATGATTACGCTGTGCACTGTACAAGTACACCGGCAGCACTTGATTACCTCGTTTCTGATTGATCAGTGGGGGGTCGGACTTCGTCTCCGTCGCTTAGCCCCGGATTATGTTTTCGTTCTGTTTACACACAATTGCTTGGCACCGGTGCTAACCCTGCTATTTTGCAGGGCCAGATAGTACGGGATTATCGGTGGGGCTAGCCCACTTTGGCAAAAACAAGTGTAAACAGTAAGTGGGCTAAGGAAAGTCCGGTACCAACGGTGGGACTAAGCCCCCCTCCTTAGCCCCACCGTTGGTACGGGCCTAAGCAAAAATTTGCAAGTGTAAAAAGCCCTTTCTGGATTGCTCCCGAATAAAAATAAAGTGGACGCACATAAAACTCTATTTTCATTTGTTTCTGCAAAGTTTTCAAAAAGTTACATTTGACTGTATTCTGACATTCTGCAACTATATGTCATCAATATTTATAAGCACTTCCTTCATTATGGTTTAATAGGGGAAAATAACACACAATTAGGATTTCCCTGATTCCTTTTTAATAGGCCTATAAGTTTTTTTTTTTTTTATCCTAGCTCTTATTAGAAAATGGATATTGGATCGACAACAAGTCGATTAAAACAGTTTTATTTATTTGATGATTATTTCGTGTTGATTGCAAATAGCGCAATATCATTTCAAGAATGCCGACATGCAATTATATTGTCTAAACAACTGGTATTGCACATTTTGCATCGACCTCATGAAACCAACGACTGTCCTCCTGAGGCCATGTCGAAAATGTCAAAACTCTTTCAAAAGGTCCGGAGAAAAGATATGAATTTTTAAAACTTTATGATAGCCTATGATAGGTGTGCATTTCATGTAGAATTTCACGGACTACCATGTTTTGAGTGAAGCCCTTGATTAATTATTGAATAATTCATTTTGTCTTTTGAGAAACACAAAGGTGATTTGGTATCTAAGTTGGTATAATGTAGATCGTATCGATGATTAAAAATGCGATGATATAAATGACAATCTATGGAGTATTACTCTCTTTTTACGATCAGCCCACCATATTTCTAGTGCAAAGTTATTCGCAGACTCTCGAAAATGCAGTAAACTACAAATCAAAAGCATCTGCACTGGTAGAAAAAAAATAGGGTGCTTGGGGACAAAGTTTATAGCCAAAAGTATTGTTACCCATATACGATACTCCCTCACCAAGATCATAAGTCTTAGGCAACGCCTTTTGACCCATCATAAGTCCTCTAAACTAATTCGTATGCAACTCTGAAAATAAGGTGAACCAATATGCAATACCGTTGACAATCAAAGAATTAGGACGGCGATTTCTTTGTGAAATGTGTCACCAGATCGAGGGCTGCTGCTGTCATCATTATAGGCCCCTGCTGAGTTCTTGAAATATTTCACATGATTATCACGTGCTTGATAGAAAGTCTATTGGTTTGTTGCTGTTTGTCTGTCTGTTGGTTTTCATTTTTAGTTATTTTGATTACTGTAATCAAATTGATTTCGGCCTTCTAGTTATCACCACTAGAGTCTTTGTGGTTGTTTGTTTCTTCCTTTCCCCTACCCTTAACGTTCTTATTCCCTGATTCCTTAGCAGACTTGTTTGCAAATGATGTGCGTATGTGCCTGTGTGTGACAATAAGATCGATAATGACGACGACGACGACGATGATGATGTAGTGCGTGTGTGTGTGGGGGGGGGGGTGGAGGGGGGATGAATGTCTCGCTTGAGGAGACAGAGAATAACAAGGAATTCAGAGGCTAGTCCGGGAATGTCAAACGTTGATTGGAAAATGACATCTATACGCTCTGTTGAGTATATATTTTGGTGCAGTTGAACCAATACAGATAACGTGATGTGTGTTAGGAGATTGTCTATCAATTTGGATCTGACGTAAACGAAGATGAAAATGCTACAGACATACATTATCCGACTGCAAAAGACACACACACACACATTTAAATAATAATCATACAATATTATATATATATATATATATATACACACACACACACACACACAAACACACACACACAGTCACACGTGTTAACATTTTGTATGCTAATTCAGGACCGAAAGTTTATTTTATTCTAAAACAAGCCACCAACAGCGGAAGATGGATGCAGTTTGTTTGTTTGTTTTTCATCTGAGATGACTTACAATTTTGCCAAGGAGCAAATTGTATCATTCGTTTTGAAATAATGTAATGGGTTTAAACTTTCCTTTTAAGAGTGTGACACATCATTTCGTCATCTTCTAATGTCTCGCCATCATGATTATGTTTGCAGCAGTACGTGACTTTTACGTGGATACTATGATTAAAATGACAGTATATGCGTTCTTATGACGATATTTGTACTTGTTATCGAAGCAACCCTTCAATCATCTAACATTGCACGAGATTTGACGTGCACATTTGCGTATTAAATGCGCAAAGGTATACACAAATGTTGTGTTATACCTCTTGACGTTCGTAATGCACTCCTGTCACTTTTGTATCTATGTGTGTCCGACGATACTTACGCTGACGCTTGTTGAGAGAGTGTTTAATTAAGGTCGGTGTGATCGGAGTTCATGATAAACTCATGCACGTCTGTTTGTTAAGGTGTGTGTGTGTGTGTGTGTGTGTGTGTGTGTGTGTGCATGTACGTTGAGAGCTCGGTGAGATAAAGTCTGAAGGCTGGCACGGCTCGTCTGAAATGGCAATGGTAGCGTATAAGGTAAAGCAGCTATAGTGTCAGTCAAACGGTTGGCTTGAAAGAGAAAATGAAGACAAGAACATTAATAAGAGGTTGGAGATATACGCCCCCCCCCCCCCCACACACACACACACACATAAACACAAACCCATGCAACATAACACACACACACACACACTCCCGCAAAGTCACACACGAATCGATAAAACCAAAGTAAAATACTCCGATATAAATAGAGTAAATTGTTAATGGAGGGACGTTGACATATCGATTTTTTTTTCTTTGAGAATAAGTCTTTCAGCTTTTACAAGATTATTAGGCGATATTACGACCAAAAACTTTGACTTTGGTTACAACATTTTTTTTTTTCATATCCTTCAATTTTTTTTTTCCATCACGTGATTTGTGTTAGCCAACTACATGTAATACGTTTCATCCAAATGCTAGCCGGAAGCAAACACAGTTAACAAAGATATTTGCGAACTTCCAGTTATGAGTTACGTTACCTATTTGACTACCCTGTAGAGTATAAGATCGAAGGCGCAGGAGAAGGTTATGCAGTACCTTCGACTTTAGCAAATGCAGTTACTCTTCCACTTCACCACACGTGTGCTTTTGCCAAAATCTGTTGCAAAGGTAAGGACACCATTTCAACTACTAGTTCAGTCGTAATATACAACCACTTGTTGGTTCATTGAGAATAATTTTGTTTTCAGTTTTTCATCGCCAAGGATAATCCTAGAGGAGGTTGATTTTTGAATAGTTATTTCGTAATCAAATTATGGGCCATGAGTAACTTTGACAATAGATATGTAGCGATAAATTTCGAAATTAATTTTAAGATAAGGCGTTGGACTGCAAATTTTTGTACAAGAAGTGTATTTGTGACCGCGCATCACAAAACCAACAAAAAGTCGCATCCCTTAATTTTACGTGAGGACTCAAGAGAGGTGAAACGCGTCAACCAAGTCAATTTTTAGTTTTTCATATTTTCTGAAAGACCTATTCTTCTTCCATATAATTCTTGAATTTGGGACCATAGAATGAATGGGAAAGTGGGTTTCGGGAGTTTTTCTACAACCTTTTTTTTTTTTTTTTTGGTAGAGTAGTGTGACCGGGTTTGTCCTAGAGGCCCCTTTTCAATTCTTGAAAATCCTTTGCATATTCTTCACTCTCAACTCATAACGTTTGAAAGGAACATGCTACTGCTTTGAAAGTGACATTAATCATGGAAAAAATGTATTCGAAAAACATCTTTAATTTCAGCTTAATCTGATAATGCCTTCATTGTTGTTGCGACGGTGGTTTACACCCTGTTTTTGTCCCATTCATCCGGCAGCTAGCACGACTTATCAACGATTAAATTGGTTAGACCCTGTAAGTCAGAGCTTCTTTTCTCAGTGCACACCTTTTCAGAGTGTGTTTTCTTTCTAATATTTAGATTCGAACATTCGAACTGAGTTATACATCATCTTGAAGCTTCCTACTCTTTCAGAATCTGCCCTTAACTAAAAATCCATGTCTGGCGACTTTTCGTTGGTTTCGTACAATATATAACATTATATATGTGACCGTGCACCTCAAAACGAACATAAAGTCGCACACACTGATATTGCTTGAGGACTGAAAATAAGTGAAATGGGTCAACCCAGTCGAACTTTACTTGTTCATATTTTCTAAAAGAGCGGGTCTTCTTTCACATTATGCTAAAATTTGGTATCATAAAACGGGCAGGAAAGTGTGTTTTTTTAGCAGTTTATCTCGAACATTTTTGGTAGAATAGTGTGATTAGGTGTGTGTTTAGAATCCCTTTTTCATTTCTAAAAATCCTTGTCCACACTCTTCACTTTCAACTCTAATAAATTTTGAAAGGATAGTTCTACTGCTTTGAAAGTTGGCATTAATTATGGACAGAATGTGTTAATGAGGCATGCTTAATTTCAGTTTAATTTGATAATCCCTTCATTGTTGTTACTCTGGTGGTTTACTTCCTGTTTTTTGTCCCATTCATCGCACAGCCAGCACGGTTTCGTAAAGATTAAGCGCTTGAACAGACACTGTACATCAGAGCCTCTTTTCTCAGTTCCCACTTTTCCTGAGTTTGTGCTTTCTTTCCAATATTTAGATAGGTTAGGAGAGTCCATTTGATTTGAGTTATACATCATTTTAAAGCTTAAAGTCTGCTCTTTCAGAATATGGTCTTAACTAAAAATTCATGTCTGGCGACTTTTTGTTTGGTTTGAGGTACAGGGTCACATATAATCATTAATAATTATTGTAGAGTATATGTGACAGCTTTAAAATGATGTATAACTCAAATCAAATGGACTCTCCTAACCTATCTAAATATTGGAAAGAAAGCACAACCTCAGAAAAAGTGTGAACTGAGAAAAGAGGCTCTGAAGTACAGTGTCTATTCAAGCGCTTAATCTTTACCAAACCGTGCTGGCTGTGCGATGAATGGGACAAAAAACAGGAAGTAAACCACCGGAGTAACAACAATGAAGGGATTATCAGATTAAACTGAAATTAAGCATGTCTCATTAACACATTCTGTCCATAATTAATGCCAACTTTCAAAGCAGTAGCACTATCCTTGCAAAAGTTATTAGAGTTGAAAGTGAAGAGTGTGGACAAGGTTTTTCAGAAATGAAAAAGGGATTCTGAAGACACACCTAATCACACTATTCTATCAAAAATGTTCGAGATAAACTGCTAAAAAACACACTTTCCTGCCCGTTTTATGATACCAAATTTTAGCATAATGTAAAAGAAGACCTGCTCTTTCAGAAAATATGAAAAAGTCAAGTTCGGCTAGGTTGACCCATTTCACTTGTTTTCAGTCCTCACGCAAAATCAGTGTGTGCGACTTTATGTTCGTTTTGAGGTGCACGGTCACATATAGAAATTTGGTTTATATCCACCTGAATACTTATCGGCTTAATTTGATTTGGATGGGTGTCTTAACCCTTGATCAGGTAACGTGTTTTCCAGGTGCTGACTGCATCGTCAGTATACAGGAATGAACCAACAGGAACAATACGCAAAGCTAACATTGAAATGGAGATCTTGGAATCTCTATCAATATGAATACTCTTTGATGTTTTCTTTTTTTTAAATCTTAATATTACCTATGCAGATAAAACAAAAGAAAATCACATTATTGTATGACTTTCATGGTGACCCTACAAACTGGTATATCATTGCCCGACTCTCCTTGTTGTCATCGTTTTTAATGCAGTGAGCGCCATTTTGCTTTATTATGATTCTGCTAGTTAGAAGGTCATGTGTGTTATTCATCATGGTCCTTATAGAGACTAACAATAAGAACAAAGCAGTTTCCAATATCTTTGAGGTCATTAAAGATAAACGGAAACGCAAGCCTAGTTAATAGAATTAGTTGGATTTCAGTGTACAAGTGGACAAGTTTCTGGCAGTGCACATCCTAATTTTGAGCCATTCGTCTTTACCAATACGAATGTACTGACACACTAAATAAATTGTCACTTCTGTAATTGGTATTTTAAACCCTGATGTATAAACATGAGGTACACTGAACTGGTACAAGGGATTGTTTTGCTAGCTTCAATACAGCATTTAAACAGAAACATCAAAACTATTCTTTTACCTTAATCTTACATCTCTGAATTCATTGGAAAATGGCAATTCTTACATGGACAAAACGTCGGAATACTTTCTGTGAAGAGAAGTTGTAAAGCTTTAATTTCTTTGATTCTTTAATTTTGACCGTCAATATGTGCTTAAAGACAGATGTCAAGCTGTGGGAAGTACAAATTTCCTTTCACACCTCCTTTTATGTCGTTCTGATTTTTAGGTGTGAGTGCGTCTACCGTAGTGGAAGTATTGTAAGAACTCTTTGGTAGGCGAAGGTAATAGTGACTTGAAACGACATGAATGGAACAGATAATGAAAACGTGCCGGTAGACGCTTACACTATCGACTACGAAGCTTCTAACGTCGATGTCAATCTTACCATGACGTCTTGGCTTGGAACGGATCCGATCCGCTGGTCGTGGGATGCAAAGCTGTGGTCATGGTATGTGATATGCGAATTGGTAACTGCTGTCGTTGGTATAGCTGGAAACCTGTTGGTAATCGTCGTCGTGTTTGGTCGCCGAGCAAAGTGTCGATCCACGGATATCCTGGTGGGGAATCTTGCGATTGCTGATTTTCTTACCTCCGTCCTTTTGATTCCTTACCCCCAAGTCAAGTCTATTCCGAATACTTGGGCGGGAGCAATATTCTGTAAAATCATGAAGGGAAATTACCTGATGTGGACGTCGGTGACAGCGTCAATATATACTCTGGTTGCTATCTCCTTCGATCGTTTCTTTGCCGTTGTATATCCGATGTACTTTAAACGTTTCGTAAATCGTAGACTCATGGGTTTCGTAGTTGCTCTCATCTGGGTGGGCTCAGCTCTCTTAGTTACTCGGATTCTTGTGACAAATACTACTGACGCGGTGGAAGGCCAATGCATTTTTCAGCGTCCGTCCGCAGAACATCAAATCTCTTACGGCATGTTCGTATTCGTCGTCCGTCTGGCTCTCCCTACCGTCGTCATGCTCTCCACCCAGCTCGTCATCGCTCGATCGCTTCACCGAGAGGCCGCTCGGTTTAAGTCTGCGGAAATATCAAACTCGATCGCGGCATCCTTTCACAGCGTCGCTCGCAGTCGAATCATCAAACTCATGTTCACAGTCGTTCTCATCTATATCTTGTGCTGGGCGCCAAACCAAATTGCCTTCATGTTTTTCAATCTTGGAATCATCCCTGCTTCCTATCTGCGCAGCCCTCCTCACCGCTTGCTAACTGTCATTGCCTTCTGTAACTCCTGCGTGAACCCGATCTTGTACACGTTGCGGCACCCTCAGTTCCGGAAAGCGGTCCGGGAGTTCTTCAGATCAAGCCCGAGTACTGCAAGGCCAATATTTGAGGATCTGGAATCTCTGAAAACTTAGAGGTTGAAGTCAGGATCTGATGTCGTGCTTGTAGACTCTTTGTACAGAACGTTTTCAAGACGTGTACAAACCAATAATGTGTATGCCCTATACAGTTCACCGTATTTGACCGTACATTACAAAACCAACAAAAAGTTGCACCACTTGATTCTTTGTGAGGACTTTAAAGGGTGAAGTGCGTCAAGCAAGTTAATCTTGAGTTTTTCGTAATCCCTGAAAGGGCTATTATTCTACAATATTCTTGAGTTTGGGATCAGAAAACGAATGAGATAGTTATTTTTTTTTACTACCTCCTTTTTGGTACATTAGTTGTGATTAGAGTTCCCTTTTCATTTCTTAAAAATCCTTTACACACTCCTCAATTTCAACTCTTACTGCTTTGAAAGTTGATATCTATCATGGACAGGAAGTGTTGGAATAAAGCTTGGTCAATTTCAACTTAATCTGATAATCTCTTCGTTGTAGTCGCTGCTGTGGCTTACATTCTATTTTTTGTCCCATTCATCGCACAGTTAACACGGCTAGGAAAAGGTTAGGCCAAGTGCTTGAATAGACCCTGTACTTCAGAGCCTCTTTTCTCAGTTCACATTTTTTTCCCAGAGTATGTGGTATGTTTCCAGTATTCAGATAGATTAAAAGAATCCATTTGAATTGATTTATTCATCATTTTAAAGATTAGAGTATGCTTTTTCAGCATCTGCTCTTAATTAAAATCCATGTCTGGCGACTCTTTGTTGGTCTTGTTACGCAGGGTAACATTAAAAAAGAATACAATCTTAAAACAAGGTATGTACTTCGGCGAATAGATATTTCAAATTTAATCCTACAGGCCTTTCTTTTCTGGCACACAAACACACAGATACGATCACACGCACACTCCCACATACAATTAAGAAAATGAAAAAAAAATATAAGGGTAGAGGAGGAATGCCGACAATATTGTCCCTGCACTAGGAATCTTCATAAAACATCTTAAAAGTTAGTTTCCCCAATTAAGCCTGAAAATATACACGTTGGGTAAACTGGCTTAATGATTGATTGTGGGTTTAGGCACTTTCCATTAGAGTTGCCCCATGCCGTTCACGTTTTTTTTTTTTTTTTTTATTTGAAAGCAGTAAACGAAGTATAACCTACAGGTTATGCTTTAACAGTTAGTGGTTTTTCGATGCAAATTTATCGCTTGCCAATTTGATATGGCCTCGATCTCAGATTGGGTACCTGAAAGTGTACACATTATGCCACATGAAATACTTAAGATCTTTAAAAAGTATAGCTTTGGTACTTTAAAAAAAATGTAAATACAATGTTGTTAATAAGTATATTAAGTTGTAAGTTAATCTGATAATTTCGTTACACTTTTAAATCCTATCTTTGTTATTCAAACAAACATTAAAGAGTGATTCAGTGTATTTGAAAAAGACAGACATGATTTTTTTTTGTTCCTTTTACCTCTTTTTGTTTTGTGTTTGTGTGTGTGTGTGCATGTACGTTGAGAGCTCGGTGAGATAAAGTCTGAAGGCTGGCACGGCTCGTCTGAAATGGCAATGGTAGCGTATAAGGTAAGGCAGATATAGTGTCGGTCAAACGGTTGGCTTGAAAGAGAAAATGAAGACAAGAACATTAAAGAACAAAATCTGTAATTGTTATAACCCATTTTACAGTTAGTTGCGCTGACTCCATAAATGTATTGATTTGACAAGTGATAATGTGTCCTGTCAAAACCCCGGTGTAAATGCAAACAAAAAGAAAAATGCATGAAACAAAATCTTGAAACAAACAAAAAAGAAAGGTATCTGAAAGTGTAGGCCCTACACATATGTCACATGAAATATTTAAAATCTTTCAACAGTAGCTTTGTTACTTAATTGACACAGTCATGAATAGAATGCTGTTAAACCTGGGTGCATAAAATAGGAATGGCAATAAAAAGAAAAATACGCCATAGCAGAATATGTATGCTTCTTGTGTGTAGTAATACATAAGTTAGAGCTTCTGTGAAGATGGTGTTACATTTTTTATGATCCTGATATTGTAAAATATCTTAAATTGCAGTCTAGTAGGCCTGTCCGATGTCCACAGAGTAAACTATCGTCCGAGCACTTCTTTGAATTTAGGTAAAGTTGTATTTGTGATCTGAAAAAAGTCGTCATATATTCCCCAGTTGCTGTGTATTGTCACCATGTCCAGGAAGAGTACAAGCATCAACTCTCTTCTGGAAAAGCTACATTGGCTATGTGTTGAACAGAGGATTGAGTATAAGATCAGTTTGGTTGTGTACAAGGCACTGAATGGCAGTTCTCCATCATATATATGTGACCGTGCACCTCAAAACGAACATAAAGTCGCGCACACTGATTTTGCGTGAGGACTGAAAATAAGTGAAATGGGTCAACCAGCCGAACTTGACTTTTTCATATTTTCTGAAAGAGCAGGTCTTCTTTTACATTATGCTAAAATTTGGTATCATAAAACGGGCAGGAAAGTGTGTTTTTTTAGAATATTTTTGGCAGAATAGTGTGATTTAGTGTGTCTTTAGAATCCCTTTTTCATTTCAGAAAAACCTTGTCCACACTCTTCACTTTCAACTCTAATAACTTTTGAAAGGATAGTGCTACTGCTTTGAAAATAAGCATTAATTATGGACAGAATGTGTTAATGAGGCTTCCTTGATTTCAGTTTAATCTAATAATCCGTTCATTGTTGTTACTCTGGTGGTTCACTTCCTGTTTTTTGTCCCATTCATCGCACAGCCAGCACGGTTTGGTAAAGATTAAGCGCTTGAATAGACACTGTACTTCAGAGCCTGTTTTCTCAGTTCACACTTTTCCTGAGTTTGTGCTTTCTTTCTAATATTTAGATAGGTTAGGGGAGTCCATTTGATTTGAGTTATACATCATTTTAAAGCTTAAAGTCTGTTCTTTCAGAATATGGTCTTAACTAAAAATTCATGTCTGGCTATTTTTTGTTTGTTTTGAGGTGCAGAGTCACATATGTGATCTACTAGAGCCATATGTCCCAGCAAGAGAAAATCTACGTTCTGCAGACAAGTACCTGCTGGTGGAACACAGAGCACACAACTCTTGGGGAGCTCGTTCATTCCGCGTGGCTGCTGCAAAGATATGGAATGGCCTTCCACAGTCTATCCGCAGAGCTCTTACCACAGAATCTTTTAAAACAGCCCTCAAGACCCATCTCTTCAAATTGAAAAACTAGCCAATGTGGAAGAATGTATGTTTACACATTTGGAGACAATTACTTCCTGGAACTATTTCTTTTTATTTTAACTGTCATATCACAAGCGGTGCACCCATGAAATCTAAGCTGAATTATGTATTTATTTTGGAGCAAGCGCCATGAGCGCCTGACTTGGCGGATACCGGCGCTATACAAAACTTCATCATCATCATCATTGTCTTGACGGAATGGTTCCATTATATAAAACACTTTACAATATTGGCAGAAATAACTGTACGGTACCGAAAAGAGGACCAAAAAATAATGATATCGCACAACGTGTGATAAATTACGCATTGTTCTTAAAATTCAACTTGCAATTTGCAGTTTAACTATATCTGACAGTCTGTATACCAATGCAGTTGCACTATCCTTTATAGTAGAAAGAGAGCTATAGCCCAAATAGGTAGAAAATTGGCGATTGATCAAAATACAGGGGTATGGTAAAAACGCTTCTTGGACGTGCTTAGCATCATTGAGGTTGCCCGCTGGACGTCTTACCATTATGATGGCCTGCCTATAAACAGTAATAAACATTAATAAACTGCCTATAAAGCAATGTGAAATTCAGATTTCCTTTTTATCAAAAGCAGAACATGTATCGGCGAATTTGATACAAACTAATGTGAAGTAAAGTGTCAGAAAAAATAAATTAAAGAGTTCTATATAGAAAACAAAACCTGTACCAGGGTACACAAACTGTCTTAGTAAAAAGATGAAACGCAAATATTCCTCATGTCGTGTAATTCCTAGCAATATGTGAGCTTGCCGAAAAAAAGAAACATAAAGGCGGAAAAAAATTTGTATCAATTATATATATATATATATATATATATATATATATATATATATAGAGAGAGAGAGAGAGAGAGAGAGAGAGAGAGAGAGACTCTGATGGTCTTGGGCATGAATTGTGAATTATTTTTGTTTTTCTCTTATCAACTGCTGTTATGCGCTCAAATGCGTGTTTATGAATATGAATGACGTAAGTACGCGATTTTGCCGCATGCGACAGTGTATCATGCGATCCCTCTGCTATTTCAAAGATAGGCATTATCTTGAAAAAAAAACCAACAACAACACTCACTCGAAAACCAAATAAGCACCAACATCGCAAAATGAATAATATAAATGCATGCCGCATTCGTGAAAATCGTATTGGGGGGGGGGGGGAGGGGGGTGGAGGGTAGTTGGAAACTGGAAAGATATTACGAACAGTGGAAATACAAGACAGAAGTTGACAAAACAGAAATAAGTGGTACATGATCTTCGCAGGGAAGATAATGCTTAGAGTCAGGGAAGTCTAGAACACAGGGCTGCTAAAATCAAATTTGTAAAAAAAATATATATACAAATATGCCTGTTGAACGTGCATGACATTCCTTCGATAGACGTATTGGGTATTTGTTAGTAGATTCATGTTTTTAGAAAATAATATGAAAAACAAAAACACGTGGTTTAAAGTATTATTGTTAAATTTATACATAGATTCGCCCAGTCGAAATAAACATAAATCACTCATCTTAACAATCTGTTTTCAGAAATAACACATTAGTGTACACGTGTGATCCGGAAGGAAAATGTAAGATAATTCGAAATAAACATGCATATCATAAATATATATATATATATATATATATATATATATATATATATACATATATATATATATATATATATATATATATGTGACCGTGCACCTCAAAACGAACATAAAGTCGCACACACTGATTTTGCGTGAGGACTGAAAATAAGTGAAATGGGTCAACCCAGCCCAACTTGACTTTTTCATATTTTCTGAAAGAGCGGGTCTTCTTTTACATTATGCTAAAATTTAATATCATAAAACGGGCGGGAAAGTGTGTTTTTTTAGCAGTTTATCTCGAACATTTTTGGTAGAATAGTGTAATTAGGTGTGTCTTTAGAATCCCTTTTTCATTTCTGAAAAACCTTGTCCACACTCTTCACTTTCAACTCTAATAACTTTTGAAAGAATAGTGCTACTGCTTTGAAAGTTGGCATTGATTATGGACAGAATGTGTTAATGAGGCATGCTTAATTTCAGTTTAATTTGATAATCCCTTCATTTTTGTTACTCTGGTGGTTTACTTCCTGTTTTTTGTCCCATTCATCGCACAGCCAGCAGGGTTTCGTAAAGATTAAGCGCTTGAATAGACACTGTACTTCAGAGCCTCTTTTCTCAGTTCACAGTTTTCCTGAGTTTGTGCTTTCTTTCCACTATTTAGATAGGCTAGGAGAGTCCATTTGATTTGAGTTATACATCATTTTAAAGCTTAAAGTCTGCTCTTTCAGAATATGGTCTTAACTAAAAATTCATATTTGGCGACTTTTTGTTTGTTTTGAGGTGCAGTGTCACATATATATATATTGTCAGAGTAAACTTTAATCTTTATATGAAGAACCCCGCGCAAGTACTTCGTTATTTAGATACGGTATAATTAAAATAGAGCATAGCATTGATAACGTATATGTATTAAAAAAAAAAATCTGAATTTTGTTGATGATACCTATATGTTGGCCAGTATTTCGGCATATTTAAGCTATCAATGAACGGTTCCCAGGACATTTTATTATCCAAAAATAAAACCTAACTGTCTTAACGACTTTTACCTCTTCTATAATTGTGTTCCCAAGGGATAATTTACCTTCTTATTATCGTGCATGTTGCTTGTGATATGAAAAAAAAAATCCAGAAAATGCAATGTACTTTCACCAAATCCTACGAAGAAACGCAAAGCTGAAAGCAAAGAAGATGATCACATACCACCTAAAATATTTCAAAAAATAAAAACCCGGGGGATGCTGTAGTACACAGACATGAGAGGAAACCATTAGGGGAAAAAAAATCTAGATACAGAGAGAGAAAAAAAAAACAGAGATAGAAAACACAAGATAGAGAAAACAGAAAGATAATCGAAAAGATGGAGGAGGGAGATGAGAAAGAGATGAAGGAAGAGAGACAACCTTTTAGAGAGTTAATGTATCAAAGTCCTCAATAACACCGTCTTCATGACTATAGAAGCAAAAAAAAAAAAATCACAAAACCATCGATGTTGAATTTCATCGGCAAAAAGAAAAAAAAATAATTGCCACATCCATTACCGCTGGGCACTTCAATTCATTCGCACAACCGTTAAAATCCTTCTTTTGCAGTATTTGATTCGTTCTTTGCTGTCTTCAGAGTCTCATTGAATTCACAGTGAAATAAAGAAACTTACTTTAGTATCGTAAATAACAAAAGTCCAGCCCAGGTTAGCTTCATAGGGCATTCAAAGTGCCTTGAGTTAAGGTTACATCATGAATTCTATTCATCCTTATCTGATCTGTGACATTCAGTTGTTGTTTTTTTATAGCGAACTCGTCAAGTGATCTAGAGATGTCATTTCATATAAAAGAAGTAGCGAAGTTTTCCGAACTTTCACTGCGTTTCTCTGGATACTCCGTGCGAGACTCAGCGTGATTTTACCTCTCAAACTTCTTCACGAGGTAAGTGTGTTTCTGTTGTGATAGACTTTGGCATCATGCGAATAGCTATCAGCTACAACACACGGTAAGCTGTTTTAGCTCTTTTTTAATCAATTCTAACACTTGTACCCCAACATTATTCCTCAGATAGTGGTAACCACGTTTATACATTAGAATTAATCACAAACTATAAAGCTGCGCGTAAGGCAAAAGTTAATTTCCATCAAAATTACTTTATTTTCAACCCTTGAGGCAAAGCGTTAATGTTAAGTCGGATTTTTGGTATAGAGGTGACTTTTTTTTTTTAGATTGAAAATATGATAATTATGAAATTTTGACGGCAAACATAGACAATGACCTTTATTTTTATTCATATTTTCATTTTCCAATTTCATGACGCTAATTTATGTGCCAACTTATTGTGTTACAACAGAAGGGCTTTTATCAAAGAGATTTCCTTACAACTATTTCATAGATTGAAAGATGTTTAATATTCTGATAACAGTGCATTCTCATAACAAAGCATTCAACTTCGCCGAGGTCGGATCCAAGGAGACGAGAGAAAACCCTTTGAATCTACACGATGTCGAATTATGCTATAGAAATAACACAGTTTTACAGAATATCCGTCCGGGATGGAATTTTTCCTAACCATTTCTCCGACTCTTGCGAGGTCGATTTAGGGGAGGTTGGCTGGCTATTATTCTTGATATCCTGAACAGAACTTCAAAAACAAACAGACAAATAAACAATCAAGCAATATCGAACATGAAAGAGCTAAAGGACAACAGTACTGTGGAATGAAGATTCATCCATTCATATACATGTTTCCCATCATTGGCGGTAAATACAAAGTTTGGGAAAACGCACATTAAAGTTACGGGAATGTTATGTCAAATCACATTAAAGATATGGTAATTAAATTCATATTCTCATGACTATGATAACTGACGGAAGAATAATGGCGCACAGAATTCATTTATCATGTTTATTTCATTATGTAATCATCAGTAATCTCTATGATATTAATTCGATCAGAAAGAAATAAGATATGATGTTGATTTGTCTTGCATTGTTTCTTTATTCTAGTGACAGCATACGGGAAATTTTCATTTTCAAGAATTTTTAAAAAACACTGAGCAAAACTCTCACTGCAATGTCGACGCAACCACACTTAAATGTGGTGGTGACCGAAGTTATAGCAGCCGCTTCTGAAGCAGGTGGCGGTGAGGAATACAGCAACTTTTCGTCCGTGGCAGGGCAGAGCCTTATCACATGGTCCTGGGAAGTAACGACGTGGTCTTGGTATGTGGTCTGCGAGCTTTTGATTGCAATTCTAGGGATTATTGGCAACGTTATCGTCATCGCTGTCGTGTTCGGCCGTCGCTCTAAGAGTCGCTCAACTGATATCTTCGTAGGAAATCTGGCGATAGCTGATTTTCTTACTTCGATCCTTTTGATTCCGTACCCAAAAGTCAAATCTATTCCCAATACGTGGACTGGAGAATTATATTGTAAAGTCATGGAAGACACCTATTTGTTATGGACTACGGTCACAGCTTCGATCTACAGTCTGGTCGTAGTGTCCCTCGATCGCTTCTTTGCTGTCGTTTATCCCATCCATTTCAAGCGCTTCGCCAATCGCCGACTTGTGAATTGCATTGTTTGTCTCATTTGGGTGGGATCGAGTATCTTAATGATTCGAATCCTCTTGACCAACACTACGAGCGTGGTAATAGGAAAGTGCGCGTATCGACGACCTCCAAGAAACCAGCAAATCGTGTACGGCATTTACGTCTTCGTCATCCGACTCGCTCTCCCGACCGTCCTAATGCTTGTGACCCAGACAGCTATCGCGCGCTCGCTCCGGCGAGAGGCCGCCCGCTTCGCGTCGAATGAGTCCACGGCATCGTTCCACCAAATCGCCCGATCTCGAGTCCTCACGCTAACATTGACAGTTATTCTGATTTATGTCATCTGTTGGACACCAGACCAGATAGTGTTCATCTGTTTTAACCTTGGGATCGTCACTCCCTCTTTTCTGAGTAGTCCTTTTGCCCGCCTATTGACCGCACTTGCCATTTGTAACTCTTGTGTGAACCCGATACTGTACACTCTCCGACACCGGCAATTTCGTGAAGCCGTTAAAGACTTTTTCAGAAAAACAAGCAAAAGAAATACACCAGTATTTGAGGATCTGGAATTATCTATTCGACCAGGGAAAAATCATCAAAGCATTGATATATCATAAATCTCTGATGTTAGCATGCGTTGACAATGTGCCAGCATATCCAGATAGTTCTTCAAAACCATAATACACTAAGCATCATGCACCTGTTATGGACATAGATATATATGGGGCCTGTTTTATGAAGCGTTACAATCGATTACATACCTGATGGCTGATTTATATCATAAAGTCTATGGCAGCCTGTGTGGCAAGGAAATCTATAATCGATTATATCTTTTGATAAAAGGGGCCCTGGACATGTAATACAATGCACTGGATTGATCTTCGCACTTTTTGACTTTCGTTTCATGATAAAAGTTCGTGAAGATCGAATAACAACAAACTAGAGAGCAGATTCGAATTCATTTCATACAGGTGTCATACAGGTGGTAATTGAATGTAGTGGGTTGTAGTAAGGCTGCTAAAGGCTTAACCCTATTTTACAACACGCCTAATGATTTTGCATGGTTGTAACCCTATTTTCAGGATGCTGATTCCTTATAAATGGGGGAAATTATGTCCGGAAGTAGTTTAGGGAATTTGGGGACCAAGTGCGAAAACCAATAATTTATACGTGACCCTGCATCACAAAACCAACAAAAAGTCGCCAGATATGGATTTTTAGTTAAGAGCAGATTCTGAAGGAGCAGCCTCTTAGCTCTAAATTGATGAATAACTCAATTGAAATGGACTCCCCTAGTCTATCTTAATTATATTAAAAAAAGCACACACTCTGGAAAAAGTGTGAGCTGAGAAAAGAGCCTCTGAATTACAAGGTCGATTCAAGTGTTTAATCTTCACCAAGCCGTGCTAGCTGTGCGATGAAAGGGACAAAACACAGGATGTAAACCACCGGAGCAGCAACAATGGAGGGATTATCAGATTACACTGAAATCAAATATGTTCTATTAACACATTCTATCCATGAGTAATGCCAAGTTTCAAAGCAGTAGAAATATCCTTTCAAAAGTTATTAGACTTTCAAGAAATGAAAAGGGGACTCTAAAGACATACATGTACCAGATCATTCTATTCTCCCCCATAAAAGGGTTGTAGAAAAACTGCTGAAAACACACTTTCCCATTCATGTTATGATCCCAAACTCAAGAATAATATAGAAGAAGGACAGCTCTTTCAGAAAATATGAAAAACTCAAGATTGACTCGGTTGACCCATTCACCTTTTTTTGAGTAGGTCACGTAAAATCAAGGGGTGCGACTTTTTGTTCCTTTTGTGATGCACGGTCACATATTTCTTTTTGAATTCCACTTCAGCGAACTTCTCAAATAACCCCTGATAGAATCCAAAATGGCCACCCTAGTGGTAATCCATGCATGAAATATCTGAATATGTCTCATGGCCGATGTCATCACACGAGCTGGAAATTTAAGGTTGATACAATTGTTTTAACTAATCAAAATGTCTCACAATTGTCACCAACATGGACATCAAGATGTGTAATGACCATGTTTCAGCTTGTGCTAATTGCGTCACCTATTAGTATCAATAAAATAAGACATTCTACGTTAATAAAGTAATAATTGACAACTATAGGCGATTCGTGTCGTACCCTCAAGAAACCCATCTTATTTTCGAATGCTTTATATTCTCTCTAATATATGCGTGACCTCAAGAAGTGTTGTAGTGTTCCAATCCAGCCATGGTGCTACAGACATTAAAAAAATTTTTTTTTTTTTTTTTTTTACTTTTGAGCAGATTCTCAGATTTTCGTCAAACTTCACTGTTTTCTATTAACTCTTTATGCGTCACGTTCGCACCTCCGACTCAGTCGATAGCGTGCTAAGTTCGCATATACTACTCAAATGCACAAACCCGCAAAATAGATCGATAAATCGCCAAATACCGCAGTACAATGGATTCCAATCGGTTTCGGGTTGATCGTTTCTCAGGCGTAATGTTCTCTATCGTCATGGCTGTTTTGTCGCATTGAATTGCACCGAAAACAACAGCAACATCAACAAAATGTCCGAAACTTGAATGTATTGATCTCGCTCCTATTCACAATTCCACACCCCTCACGTTTGCACAAGTCATTATAGTGTCATGAATATGCATACAATTTTGCAAATTATGTACGTATGCAGAGCTCACACGGTGGAAGCATCGATAGTTTCGGGAGACGCACATAGTGATTGGGAAATACTGAGTAAAGTTGATTGACGCTTTGTCATAAACCTCACAATGATGTAGCCTTGTTTTGTTTGAGTTTTGGCCGAAATGAGAGGTGTGCTAGTGGGGAATTCATCCTCCTCGTCAAAATTATAACAATAACATAATACCTGTGTAACGCTATTCAATGCAAAAGGCTCTCGTTAGTCCGAAACTTGTTTGTTTGTTTGTTTGTTTGTTTGTTTGTTTGGTTGGTGTTTGCTTGCTTTCATTTCCCATCTTAGAAGATGGCTGGATATCATATTCAGCTGCATTAGCTGGTCTGGAGAGCTGGTATATAAACAAGTACCACCGGACCCCATCGCAAACCAACTCTTGCAGCTGTATATGGATTATCTAGCCATTTTGTCAGATGGAAAATTTGAAAAAAAAAAAAAGTTATTGCCTTGATTATTGCCTCGTAACGTCTAATCGTTGCCTCTTCATGCAATCCCTGTGAACGGCTGCCAATGAGACTGTCATCGTCCTTATTTCTAAGGCCTTTATGGACACTCAGAAATTTTGACTATGGATGCTATCATAACATAACACAATTCCATTGCTATTATATATACCTACACATACACACACACTTGATATCCATATGTTTGCGGATATATGGTATTATAATGATTGCAGTATGATGAATTATAAACATGTGCTTGTGTGCTTGAGTGTGTACAAAGCACGCTCTATGGACCTTTCTGTGAATGTGTCTGTTTGTCTGTCTGTCTCTCTCTCTCTCTCTCTTTGTGCTACTAGTATTTTAGGCCTTTACTATTAAAGGCCTAACATGTATAATTCTGTAGCACACAGCATGGGTCTAAATCTGGACAGCTTTATATTACCCTTGCAAGTATCATCCAATCAGTATAAAAAAATCTAGTCTGGATATAGACTACAGATCACAAAATAAATCTAACCTATAGCTACGTTACAGGTACAATAAGGTTTCATACTCAATTGAATGTTTAGTCTTTGTGATGATTGTGAGAACATATTCACGCAAATTTGGGGGATTTTGAATGACAGTATACTGTCATTACGAGCAAGGCGCTGTCTTTGTCTTCCATACAGGGGTCTAACAGACCAACTTTGGGGATTTTGAATGACAGTACAGTGTGAGTATCAGCAAGGTCCTGTCTTTGTCTTCCATACAGGAATCTAACAGATCTCTAGACGAAAAAAAAAAAATCAGGAGTAACCACAGAAAGCTTCAAATTCAAAGTACTTGCTTTAATACTTGGAATAATTCGTCGTTCCCTGTCAGTGCTAATGTGACAATTAAGCTTTCCACTGCTGACTATCATACCAATGACGACGTGAAAACTATAGGGACGGGGCCTGGAGTGCAGTGCTGGGCTGTGCAGTGGGGACGACCGTGTCACAGCTGACTGCAGCTACTGAGACCAGCTACTCTACTGTCAGTGTCCCTGATGCATCACACAGATTGAGCTAGACTAGAAGTCCAATGAAAACACATCGGTATTCCCTTCACTGCTATATTCAATTCATTCTACTTGAAATCTTCTAAGTTAAGATCAGGTAGAAAGCAACAATAGTTCTTGATTATAATATTTATTGCAAATATAGCACGGATGTTCTGAAAGGGTTGGAATATAAGACTGTACTGCATCTGCCATAGACATGTTTGTAGATACCAGTACTGCTTATTGAATAATGATAATAATAATGATAATAATAATAATAATGAATAACATAATAATAATAATAATAATAACATAATAACATAATAATAACAATGATAATAATAACAATAATAATAATAATAAGAAGAATAAGAAGAAGAAGAAGAAGAAGAAGAACAAGAAGAAAAAAGAAGAAGAAGAATTGCATTTATACGGCGCTTTATACTGGTGTTTCTAAGCGCACTGGTGCTATTCATACAAAAAGACAAAAAACACAATAACATTCGTACAATGCAAAACCAAAATTACAGTCACAAAAGTAGAAGAAAAAATACTACATGTGATACAGTGATACAATAATTACAAACTGACTGTGTGAGCCTCCAGAAAACAAGAGAAATTACAACTGATTAAAGAATATATTGAAGACAGAAATGAAATCAAGGTATCAAATATACTGTTTTATTTACAGGAAAATACCCCCCCCCCCCAAAAAAAAAGGCATGAAGAAACATTAAACAAAAACAAAAAAAAATCAAATAGAAAAAATGGCATATACCGTTTACCGTCGTATGCGCACCATTTATTATAATATCTTTCATTATGATAAATCGTTACTCTTCTTCTTCTTCGTCTCCTTTTCCTCCTTTTTCTTCATCTTATATCATTGCTGCTTTAAGAATCGGAAACGAAACAGAAATCCCAGAGAATATAATTGAATTTTATAGTATAAGAAAATGCAAAAGTAAGGGGACTTGCTAGCAATCTATCATGGAACTACCATGATGGAAGAAAGAAAAAAAAAAAACGGACAAAGAGCAGAGAAAACTGATGAGGTAGACATTCGTGAATTCTGCGCGTATGTCTTTGAGAACGAGAGAATGAGAAAGAGAGAGGGAGAAAGAAGGAAAGAAAGACAAAAAGAGAGATGCAATCTACGCATGAGTCAGTGAACCTAGGAACTCTGTCGTATCGTTGATCTTTTTTCCTACAAAGAGGGAAAGAACCCGAATGATGTATTTTCTTTTTCTCGGAAAAAAAAAAAAAAACTACATTGCACATCCATTAGCGTCGTTTCAATCCATGCACGGATTAATGACCGTTGTAGATGTAACATTGCGATGTTTGCGCAGAAAACTGCGATGTTGATGCGTTTCTTTGTCATGTCGATCGATCGAAAAGATCCTCTTGAATTTTCTGTAAAGTAGTATGACTTCTAAAATTATATATGTAACAATAACAAATGAGCTCAAGCTGAGTTTGCAGGAATTCAAAAGTGGCCTCTTTGTGACTTATGACATTCAGTTACTTTAAGAGTGGACTCGCTAACGATCTAGCGACGTCCTGTCATATAAAAGTAATGTCGAAGTTTTCCGAAGTTCCACAAATCACAAGTTAATTCCAGTCGTTCTGGACGCAGCTCACTGGGAGACCAACCTGATTTTCTTCATGAGGTAAGGTAGTGTTTGCGCGTGTTTGTATTTTCTTCGTTTGCAAAAATTAAACCGTCATACAAATATCCTACTGCTACACATTTTTAACATCATCAGCATGTATTTTCTTGTTTAATTCAACGGTAGGATAACACAAAATATAACATTGTACTATAATTTTTTTTCTTTCTAATATTTCCAGCTGCACTTATATTCGGCTCTCATACAAAATGTTCTGGTAGTGTTCTCCTAATTGAAGCATGGAAAACTGAAAACCAGAGATCAATGAAAACCGTCATTTACACAGCGGATTTTTTTTTTTTTTCACAGAGGAAAAATTCCACTCCTAACTACCTGATACTTCAGAACGTGTTTACCATGTTTACCATATATATGTAATAATATATATATATATATATATATATATATATATATATATATATATCCCTAGAGAAAAATGTACACACATAATTATATTTGTGTTTCTACATGAAATTATTCATTGGAATTTTTCTGTCAGAAAGGGTATGACAAGCTTCTGTTCAAAGTAACAAGCGTATACTGTATGTGAACGTCAATCACAAAACCAATAAAAGGTCGCACTCACTGATTTTACATGTGGACTCATATGTTCAGAAAGAGCGATTCTTCTATATCATGCTAAAGTTTGAGATCAGAACACGTAGGGGAAATATTGTGTTTTGAGCAGTTTTTTCTAGGACATATTGTTGTAGAATAGTGTGATTAGGTGTGTCGTAAGTCTCGTTTTCATTTCTGAAAATCCTTTTACACACTCATCACTCTCAACTGTAAAAAACACACCAAAAAACTAAAACTTTTAAAAGCATAGCGGTACTGCTTTTAATGTTGGAATTAGTCATGGACAAAATATGTTAATAGAGCAGGATCATTTTCAGTTACATCTGATAATCCCTTCAATATTGTCGCTGTGGAGTTTTTTTTTTTTTCCCATTCATTGCACACAGCATGGCGCTTGAATAGACCCTAATCTTCAGAACCTCTTTTCTCAGTACACACTTTTCCAAAGTGTGTACTATCTTTAATATCACTATTTAAGATAGGTTAGGAAAATCCATTTGAATTGAGTCATACATCATTTTAAAGCTTAAAGTCTGCTCTTTCAGAATCTGCCCTTAACTTAACACAGTTGTCTGCAGGCTTTTTGTTGGTTTTGTGATGCAAGGTCAAATATAGACATGCCCATATATGCTTCCATTATATTTTATATTGTTCAAAGATATACATTATTTTGAATTGATGAACGTCAGAAAAAAGGTATCATTTTTCCAGTTTTCAGTGTCATAAGGTAGACATACAACATCAAGCGCTATTTAATGTATTTATTCGATTTGTATTAAATACTCTGACATCAATGATTTAGAATATTGTGGAATACATTCGATATTACAAACTCATTATGTGCTTGCCCTGCTTTTATTCGTGGTAAACACAACTTGAAAGTGCTTCAAAATCAACGAAAATGAGAGAACTTGCATAGGAATATCTGTACTGAATAGTCAAAATGGATATTGGAATGCTCCTCATATCATTTACGGTAAATACAATACGCAGATTTACGTAAGCGTAATGTTAAATCAATTCATTGTCGGTATACAATTATATGATATGTTCATAATGACAAATCTTATGCTGAAAACTATAAGTAATTGTGCTCATCACATTGAATAATTTCCTGTGGTTTCCATGATTTTGAAGTGATCGTAATTTCATATCATACGATAAGGACATGTCATGTACTTTATCTTTTGTTTTGTACTTGCAGAGTACAAGGAATTGATTTTCAAAACAATGAATGCAACGCTTACTGGAATGTCGGCAAAACCACACTTTAATGAGGTAGTGACCGAAATGCTAACAGCCTCTTCCCAATCAACTGGCGATGAGGAATATACCAATGTTTTGTCCATGGCTGAGCAAAATCGAATCATGTGGTCTTGGAAAGTTATGACGTGGTCCTGGTATGTAATCTGCGAGCTTGTTATAGCAATAATTGGGATCGTCGGCAACGCTCTCGTCATCGCCGTCGTGTTCGGCCGTCGCTCGAAGGGTCGTTCAATGGATATCCTCGTTGGAAATTTGGCGATAGCTGATTTCCTCACTTCGACTCTTCTGGTTCCATACCCAACAGTCAATTCTATTCCCAATTCGTGGACGGGAGCATTATATTGTAAAGGTTTGGAAGGAGACTATTTGATGTGGGCCACGATTACGGCGTCGATCTACAGCCTGGTGGCAATGTCCTTCGATCGTTTCTTCGCTGTTGTTTATCCCATTCATTTTAAGCGTTTTGTCAATCGTCGACTAGTAAATTTCATTGTTTGTCTTATTTGGGCGATGTCATGCATCTTAACGGTTCAAATACCCTTAACCAACACTACGAACGTGGAAGTGGGAAAATGCATATATCAGCGACCGCCGCGAAAACTTGAAATCATCTACGGGATTTATATTTTTGTCGTCCAGTTCGCTCTCCCGGCCGTCCTTATGCTTGTGACCCAGATAGCCATTGTGCGCTCGCTTCGGCGGGAGGCCACCCGCTTCGAGTCAAATGAGTCTACAGCATCGTTCCACCAAACAGCCCGATCTCGAGTCCTCACGCTAACATTCGCTGTTGTCCTTATCTACTTCATCTGCTGGTCCCCAGACCAGATAGCCTATTTTTCTTTCAACCTCGGACTTACTCCTTCCTTTGTGCGTAGTCCTTTTGCTCGCGTAGTCACTGCACTCGCCATCTGTAACTCCTGCGTGAACCCAATACTGTACACCCTTCGTCACCCGCAATTCCGTGAAGCGGTTACGGACTTTTTCAGGAACACAAGCAAAGAAAACACACCAATATTTGAGGATCTGTAATCCCAATAGCGACCCAAGAAAAGTCACATAAACATTGACAAAGCTTAATTCTGCGTTTGCCATACTCACACCAGTTATCAATCTATCAGCATATTAAAATACATTCAAAAACAAGTACATGAAACAGCACATACCTAGCATATGGATACAAACAATGTTGTATTGACCTGAGATACAATGCACCAGACTTTCTTCACCTTTCTTTTGTTTTGTTGTACGGTTTCCTTCATAACACAAGCGTAAGTTTAAACATTGACATCTATCATGTTAAACGTTTAGAAGCCATCCTATAACATTACTTCTTGAAAGGACGTTTCCATTTTTGGGGGTGTTTTTTTCATTATTTCATTCTTATTATCGATTGGCAGTGTTTCCAAAAGAATCAAAACAGTATATTTTCAATCAAGCCGTTCTTGTTTATTTTCCTTTGTTTGGGTTGAAAAATTTTCAACTTCTCTAAATCTTTAAATCTAAAATCTGATTCTTCAGTTAGACGTGTTGGTATTTTTCTTCAAATGGAATAAAAGAAGACCTTAATTTTGCACTAATTTGGATGATTTATCCTGTTTTATCTTCTGCATTTGTTTGTTTAATCTGTTTCATTTTGCATTTGCTATGATACCACGATTCATCATAACGACAACGTATCGCGTGCACGAGTAAATGCTCAATGATCCTAAAAATATCTTATAACTTTGAATTTGGTGCCTGGTAACTTACTAGAATTATTGGTATTCTTTTATCATTTCAGTTCATTCATTTCCCACCCCCGAAAAAAAAAAAAACGAGTTTACACTATCATAAAAACCACAAAATTGTCACAATACAACATATTCAGATATGTGCATAAGCACCTGAATTGTTATATGACGAAGTAACATAATCTAAACTTAGTCATAAAGAATAATTAATTGATGTTGTATGAAATAATGAATAATCAAGTAGGCATTTAGAAATGGATGGGACTGCTTAAAACTCAGCTTGCGTATTGCAGTCCGCGTTAGAAAAAAATATAAAAAAGTAAGCCACCCTTGCTTCTTCATAAAGAACAGAAAAATGATAGCAAAAAGTGCGCTCTGAATGTGCTGCTTTCAGAAAAATTCAGAAGTAAATTGGGGTGAGAGGAGAAGATGAAATCTTAAAAGACATTACAAACAAAGGAAATACAAAACATCACAGTAGTTGACAAACCAGAAACAAGTGATATACACGATGTTCGCAGCGCGGAAAATGCTTGAGGGCTGTGAGGGAAAGGCAGTTTCTGTCTGAAAAGGGAAAATGTATGTATATCGTATCAAGCATACTGGTATCAACAGTGATGAGCCTCAGATGAGTCAGTTTGAGAGTATTAAAACTAAGTACATGTACATTATTTGGCGTTATTATCCAATGAAATCGATAAAACAGGGTCTCTATATAGAGACAAAACCTGATTAACAAAGTGTACGTGTCGAAGATACCGTAAATTTTTTGGATCGACATGTAGGGTATTTACAGACCGATTTGTTTATTTGTTTGTTATTATATCAAATACATGTGGTAATAAATTGTTGTTTAGTTCATAGACGAATTGCCTCAACTGAAATCGATGTAAATAATTTATCTTGTTTTCAGAAAATATTACATTAGTTTGTGATCTAGAAGGAACATTAGAGATATTAGGAAGTATTTTCTTTTGTAAGAGTAAAATTTGATCTTGAAATGCGAGGAACGCGTGTTGCCCCTCTCATGTACGCTATGATTCAGATACAGTAGAATTAAAGTACAGTATGACATTATCTAAATATGTGTAGGAAAACAAATCTTTAATTTTGTTGATAATATCTTGCGGGAAATAGTTCGGCATGTGCGGCTGCCAGGAAAAGTTGTTGATTCAAAATTTAATCCAAATATTTTAATGAATTTACCTCTTCTTTAATGTTGTTGTGGAATATATTAACAGGCAAAGTATTCGATATATTACTGAAGAAAATAAGCAGTATGTTTGTTTAACTTCGCGTTATGATAAGTTATTCCCGTAAATCCATTCTGATAATGTAGTCAATCCTGAATTTACTGTACATATGTGACTCTGCACCTCAAAACAAACAAAAAGTCGCCAGACATGAATTTTTAGTTAAGACCATATTCTGAAAGAGCAGACTTTAAGCTTTAAAATGATGTATAACTCAAATCAAACGGACTCTCCTAACCTATCTAAATATTGGAAAGAAAGCACAAACTCAGGAAAAGTGTGAACTGAGAAAAGAGGCTCTGAAGTACAGTGCCTGTTCATGCGCTTAATCTTTACCAAACCGTGCTGGCTGTGCGATGAATGGGACAAAAAACAGGAAGTAAACCACCAGAGTAACAACACAAAAGGGATTATCAGACTAAACTGAAATTAAGCATGCCTAATTAACACATTCTGTCCATAATTAATGCGAACTTTCAAAGCAGTAGCACTATCCTTTTAACAATTATTAGAGTTGAAAGTGAAGAGTGTGGACAAGGTTTTTCAGAAATAAAAAAGGGATTTTAAAGACACACCTAATCACACTATTCTACCAAAAAATGTTCGAGATAAACTGCTAAAAAAACACACTTTCCTGCCAGTTTTATGATACCAAATTTTAGCATAAAAGAAGACCCGCCCTTCCAGAAAATATGAAAAAGTCAAGTTAGGCTAGGTTAACCCATTTCACTTATTTTTTGTCCTCACGCAAAATCAGTGTGTGCGACTTTATGTTCGTTTTGAGGTGCACGGTCACATATGAAAAAATTGAATTGTCAGCAATTGCTAGCAAATGTGTGTATGAAGGGGGAAAAGGGCTATTATATATTGAATATTATACAGATATTGACTGGTACGGGGTGGAATATAACATTCTTTGGACCGCCAGGAAATTATATTTTCCCAAGGGATTATATTTTCCCGAAGCGCGCAGCGCTGAGGGAAAATATGATCACGAGGGAAAATATAACTCCCTGGCGTTCCAAAGATTGTTACATTCCACCCCCTACCAGTCGATATCTGTTATATTAGATGGCCTTGCCCTTGATTGTGCTTTACAGAAGAGCCTACACTAAACGACGTATAGCCTAACCGTTTATACGCTCATAGCCCGACCAGACGCTGTGTTACGTGTGCGCGCCGTCACGATTTTGTAGTTGTACATACAGCGGCGACTGGATGGACTGTGCCATGTAACTTGTTACTGTAGTTGCTAGGCTCATCAACGACAGGGTAGGCCCTACTATATAGTACTAACGTTAACATTTAGGCTCAAGTCAAGTAATGACGCTTTAGGGCCCTATAGTTAAATTAGGCTCAGGTCCAAAAGATCAGCAGATGTTTAGGGTCTACTCACAAAACAAATCTAACTTTAATAGGCCTTAAACATTATTTGATGGCCTACAACATGGGCAATTTTAATCATTTGACATTTGTTTCTACAGCCACAGGTAGGCCCTTACGTTAGAACCTATGTCTAGATTCTAATTATGTTACAGGAGGGCCTACTACTGATAGACTCTGTTCTAACGTTCGTCGTTAGTCCTAATTTAGATCTAACGTTAGGGAGTTCTAACGTAAGAATATAGATCTACACGGTCTAACGTTATTTGGCGTTACGTAAGTCTATGTTAGGCAAGTTTACATCTAAAACTCTCTAATTAATTAACGTTAAGTCTAACGTTAGAGTTAACCCTAATGTTAGTGTCTGTTTAGAAGGGCCTAGCTACATCACATGCGTCCAAATTGGCTCCCCAGTCCAGTGCATCATATTTTTCTAGGCCTACCCTGTGATTTTCAATCAATTTGTCTTGTGCCAGGACCGGTATAGACGTAGGCCTACCTTCTGTCATCATGAATCTGCAGCAATTTCAAAATCAGTCTTTTTCCCCTCTGTTGCAGAGATGAACATTGTAGAAACACAGTGATTTGCAAACCAGTCTGCTCGGTGTCGTAACAGTTAGTCCTCCACTTGTGGTTTGTTCGATGTAACGTTAGGCCTGGATCTAACGTTAGTCTAACTTTTAAGTTACGTCAATACAAAGATGCATGAATTGCCCTCGTTCTAAGAACTGAACTGAACAAAATGTCTCTAGACAATTAACTCGCTTGTTTTAGGCCATGTTAAGTGGAGTTAGAATCCTTATCCTCCAAAATATTATCGAGCTCGTCGTCGTTTATTATAGACAAAATGGGGTTCCATTTTGAAGTGTGAATCCAAACTTCGCAGGCCGAATGATACGTGCGTACGTAAACGGTACATTGGGTAGCCTAGCTTCCCGAATTCCATCCAGGCAGGCCTAGCGCATGACGCTACTCCGCGCCGCGCCGTGCCTTCTACTCTCTCACACGTATCGTGTGTGTGTGGTGCGGAGGGGGGGGGGGGGGGGGGTGAGTGGGAACAGATTATATCGATCCAGACTGCAGTTATCGATAGTAATCGTTTGCTCCTCCCAGTTACCGACGTGGTCCCACACCCTTATATTGGTGTAATTGTTTGTTTTTCAACCGTAAGAGGGCGACACACATGGAAAAAACATATTCAGTTGACCAGTTGGTCAATATAACGAGCTGGGAAAATATAACATTTGCGATCCTCGCAAACAGCATCACGTGATGAACTCTCGACCAATCACATACCAGAAACTGTCTAAGCCATCTAATATAATGTATTATGCATTGTTTATTTTAACATATTGTAATATATTATATATTACATATTATACATTATGATAAATATTCAAAATATTCAAATAAACTGTCCTAACCTATCTGAATATAGAAAACAAAGCACACAGTCTGGAAAAGTATATCCTATGAAAAGATGCTGTAAAGTAGCGGGTGCGTTCAAGTGCATAATGGTTACCAAGCCGTTCTCTGTGCAAATGAATGAATGGGACAAAAAAAAAAAAAAAAATAGGATGTAAAACTCCATAGCAAAATCAATGAAGATATTATTCGAATTAGCTGAAATTAGACATACTACATTAACGCATTCTATTCATGACTAATGCCAAGTTTTAAAGCAGCGGCATTATCCTTTCAAAAGTTATTAGAATTGACAGTGAAGACTTTGCAAAGGGTTTTTAAGAAATGGAAAGGGGCCTCTGTAAGACACACCAAAACACATCATTCTACAAAAAAAAGTGTTCAGAGAAACTGCTAAAAACACAATTTTCCATTCGTTTCAAGACCCCAAACTTAAAAACAATGAAGAAAAAGAATTGCTCTTTCATAAGATATGAGAAACTAAAATTGGCTGGTTGACCCATTTCACTTATTTTCAGTTCTAAGTTGGTTTCGCGAGGCGCGGTCACATATTATATATCATATTGGTAATACCCTGCATTTTTTCTTATATATTATATAACATACACCATATAGAATAATACTATATAATATACATTATATACATATGTGTGTGTTTAGTGTGAACAGTGCATGCTTTATCTTTATTTATTGCTTAATGTCTCTCTGATCTCACTGTAATCTTCGTAGAGATAAAACATAATACGTCACGTATACGTTACGTATTTGAAACTTTATTGTCTTTAAAAAGTTGTGACTGTATTGTCCCCGTGCATGACTGTCTGCTTTTATTTGGTCACGTGATTGCGTGATAGGGTTATGTAATGGTGCGAATTAGCCGCTTTTATCCCGCGCCGTCTTCATCCTCTACAGGTATCTCCTTCAAGAGCCAATTAGATAAGCTCCAAATTGTACAAGACAAAAAACAAACAAACAAACAAACAAACAAACAAACAAACAATAAATTTAGCGAATTCTGTATTCCCCCTTAAAAAAACCAACAACACAAAAACAAAAACGAAACAAAACGCAACAGCGAGAACAACGATATCTTCACTATTCAATACTAAAAAGAGAAAAACAAATCAGTGTAATGTTTACTAATAGAAAGTCTTCGTGGTATCGCCCATGTTCAGCAAAGGACACACAAAAGCTAGTCTTTACTAATATAAAACTCTGAATTCAATTTTATTTTCTCTCCTTTGAAAGAACTTTGTCAACATCACTGAAACATTTCGGTGAACACTTTAGTGAAAAATTTGGTTGAGGTTTAATGACATTTATTTTCAGCGAATATGAATAGAAATAGTACAAGTAACATGCTGGAGGCACATCTCTAGAAGTACAAAAAATTTTGACGAGTGTGCCCTCAGCAAAAATGAGTATTTAATTCCATAATGGGCACTATGCAGCATCAGAGTAAATATATAAAAAATAAAAAACCAAGGTAAGGACAAAACAACGACAGAAACAGAAACATAGACAACAAAAGAAACAAAGACAGGGACATACGGATAGGAACATACGGACAGTGACATTGACAGGAACACTAACTTCGACTTGTATAACAATAATAAGAGGGACATGGGAACCAACAAACGTGCTAAAGGCTATACAGTATACAAAGTGGACAATAAAACTAATTCCAATCTAAAATTAAAGGGACTGTACAGTACTGGATAATGAGAAACCTCTTATGAAATATGAAAACGGAGCATGTAATTTTAAGAAGGATTCAAGGTTTATTTGATGAAAATTGGTTTCCAAAATGGCTGAGATATCCAAAAAAGTGATGATAATAAAAGGAGACAGGCTATGCCTTTTATTAGGATCTCTTTGTTTCACCTTGTATTTGGATATCTCAGCCATTTCAAAACCGATTTCATCAAATAAACGTTTGATACCCCTTATAATTGCATGCTCTTTGACATCTCATAGAGAGGTTTCTGAATATCTCGTAAAACGTTAAAAGCTACATCCTCACCTCGACCAGAACTGAAAACACTCTTTAAATTCATTACATTGGAAATACATGTTAATAAAAGTAATTAAATCAAATTGATTAAATCCAATTAAATCAAATTAAGTTCATGTAACCAGAACTTTGCTTCATATGTGCCAAAGATTAGGTAGAAAGCAACATGAATTCTTATATATTTCATATAAACAATTGAATGTTCTAAAAGGGTTGAAAATATAAGACTATAGGTACTGCATTTCCCATACCAACACATGAAGAAGCTAGCTTACTATGCTTTTTGTAGATAGCGGAATACCGCTTATTGCAGAAAGGGGGGGGGGAGAGAAAAACAGGTTTTCAATGTATCATCGTATGCGCACGATCTATAGTACTATTTTATATCATGATAAATCGTTACTTTATCTTCTGCTTCTTCTTTTTTTTTTCTTGTTATCATAATTGTTGCTTTAAATATAGGAAATGAAACAAGAATTGCAGAGAGCGTAATGCAATTTTATGATAGCCAAGGGAGAAGTACAAATCTGAAAGCAAAGAAGATGACTTCACACTGCTAGAAAAGGCCGGAAACCAATAAAATGCCGAAGTACAGAGACTGGCGAGCATTCTGTAATGGAGGAGAGAAATAAAAACGGACAAAGAGCAGAGAGAACGAGTGACATAGACAGTTAGATATTTTTGTGCGCATGTCAGAGAGCAGGAGAGAGAGAAAGAAATAGAGAGAGAGAGAGTGAGAGCAGGAGAGAGAGAGAAGGAGAGAAAGTCAACAAGACAGAGATGCAATCTTTGCATGAATCAGTGCACCTAGGAACTCTGTCATAAAATTGATCTTTTCCTAACAAAAAAGCGGGGAAAAAACTCGAATGATCGATTTTTGTTTTCCTAAAAAAGAAGGAGAAGAAAAAAAGAAAACGACATTGCAATTTCACCGACGTTACTTCAATCCATGCACGGAGTAATGACCGCTTTAGATGTAACATTATGGTATGCTTGGGCAGAAAACTGCGACGTTAATGGGTTTCTTTGTTATGTCTATAGGAGAAAATTCTTTGATTGGTTTCGCTGTAAAATAGTGGAACTTTCTTTAGAATAATACAAATAAGAATAACAAATGAGTTCAAGCTGAGTTTGATGAAAATCAAAAGCGACTCGAAGGTCATTTCATAGATTCCACTCAACCCTTTCTGAATTGTGACATTCGATTACTTTCAGAGTGCACTCGTTATCAAAACGATCTAGCGATGTGCTTTCATATAAAAGTAGTGTCGAAGTTTCCCGAAGTTCCACTACGTCGTTCGGGAAGAAGCTCACTGCGATACCAACGTGATCTTCTTCATGAGGTAAGGCTATGTGTGTGTGTGTGTGTGTGTGTGTGTGTGTGTTTGTATTTACTCGTATGGTGATACAATTAAGCAATCAGTCATAAGAATATCATACTTATAAACAAGGTAGCTATCATCAGCAAATTTTACTTTGGAAATCAAAACGAAGGCTCACACTAAATGTATTATATGAGCTCCTTCGACAGTTTTCTTCTCTTGTTTCTTGTTGACCTTATGTTTCAATGTTTCAATTCAATTCAATTCAATAGTGATATTTTAGTTCCTTCTTCTACAGGAGATAATATAATATGTGACCGTTCACCTCAAAACGAACATAAAGTCGCGCTTACTGATTTTGCGTGAGGACTGAAAATAAGTGAAATGGGTCAACCTAGCCTAACTTCACTTTTTCATATTTTCTGAAAGAGCGGGTCTTCTTTTACATTATGCTAAAATTTGGTATCATAACACGGGCAGGAAAGTGTGTTTTTGTAGCAGTTTATCTCGAACATTTTTGGTAGAATAGTGTGATAAGGTGTGTCTTTAGAATCCCTTTTTCATTTCTGAAAAACTTTGACCACACTCTTCACTTTCAACTCTAGTAACTTTTGAAAGGATAATGGTGCTGCTTTGAAAGTTGGCATTGATTATGGACAGAATGTGATAATGAGGCATGCCTAATTTCAGTTTAATCTAATAATCCCTTTTGTGTTGTTACTCTGGTGGTTTACTTCCTGTTTTTTGTCCCATTCATCGCACAGCCAGCACGGTTTGGTAAAGACTAAGCGCTTGAATAGACACTATACTTCAGAGCCTCTTTTCTCAGTTCCCACTTTTCCTGAGTTTGTGCTTTCTTTCCAATATTTAGATAGGTTAGGAGAGTCCATTTGATGCTTAAAGTCTACTCTTTCAGAATATAGTCTTTACAAAAAAAATCATGTCTGGCGACTTTTTGTTTGTTTTGAGGTGCAGGTCACACATACAAAAAAAAAACTGACAAAAGATACTTGACTGTACCATGAAAATTACAGGAAATTTTTGATTTAAAAGCAATACATAGTTACATATAAACCTTGTTACATGTTAAATTAGCCATCCTCTATCTAAAGGAAAGAGGGGTCCACTAAAAGTCAGAGCTTGTATATCGTGGAGAACTCATTGCAGTCTCGTACAGAATGTTCCTGTAGTGCTTTCCAAAGTGAAGCATGCAAAATTGAAAACCAGAAAATCAGGGAAAGACCTAGTAATATACAAAACGGTTAAGACCCACGCCTAACCAGGTCTACTGGAACATGATACTCAGTAATGTATTTGCCATGTGTGTCAGATAGACAGAGTACAAAGACAAGTATGTATACACATATATTTGGCTTTCTATTAAGGTTATCTGAACCTTTTAGTCACAAGCGAAAAATAATGTCACCTATAGGCTTTTGCAAACACTTGTGGCAGGCTTTAAAAAAGAACAAGTGTATTTGCACATACACATATTGTATCCCCCCCAAAACAAACAAACAAACAAACAAACAAACACACAAACAAACAAACAAACAAACAAAAACAAAAAACAACAAAATATAAAGTACAATTTTAAAGCTTGTTCCAATTCTATTATAACTTTTTTATTCATCGTTTAGAAGTCTGTTTTGAATGATAAAAAAGTACCAATTCTCTTTTTTCTTTCTTTCACAATTTCATGCAAACAGCATGCCCTATCTTTGTTCGATAGCAGCGAGGTTATCTGCCAGACTGGTTCATTCAGTCTTCATCACCTCACAATATTCTGATATCAATAATGTTGGAAATTCAGGAATATATCACATCCATGTCCTTCATACAAAAAGTAACATGGTGTCAAAGGACAAATATTAGAGAACTAATAACGAAACTGAATAGTGAAGATTCATTATGTTCCTCTTATCTTGGCGGTAAATTTCCGAACACAAAGATTTACCGAAGCAGAATGTTAAATCAACTGAATCATTTTCGGTAATAGTTATATAACCGATTATCAACATCGTCATGATAATAAAAAAAAAACCCAACACACATTAAGCTAAGGATAATGAATTATCGTATATATGAAAGTGAACAATTTTCCGTGACCTCCATTACGTTGATTTACCCCTATAGAGGCTCAACTTAGTGAGACTTTTTTTTTAATTTTCTTGTATTAAACCATTCATATATACTCTTCTCATTTGATATTACAGGGAAAAAGGAATCGATTTTTTAAACAATGAATGCAACTCTTACTGGAGTGTCCTCAAAACTATACTTAAAGGAGGTAGGGACCGAAATGCTAACAGCCTCCTACGAATTAGATGCCGAAGAGAAATATAGCGATTTTTCGTCCGCAGCTGAGCAACCCCTGGTCACATGGTCATGGGAAGTTATGACGTGGTCTTCGTATGTGATCTGCGAGCTCGTCATCGCAATTCTTGGGATCGCTGGCAACGCTCTCGTCATCGCCGTGGTGTTTGGCCGTCGCTCGAAGACTCGCGGAAAGAGTCGCTCAATGGATATCTTCGTAGGAAATTTGGCGATAGCTGATTTTCTCACTTCAATCCTTTTGATTCCGTACCCAAACATCAAGTCTATTCCCAATTCATGGGCAGGAGCATTATATTGTAAAGTCTTGGAAGGAGAATATTTGATGTGGACCACGATTACGGCGTCGATCTACAGCCTGGTGGCAGTGTCCTTCGATCGTTTCTTCGCTGTCGTTTATCCGATCCATTTTAAGCGTTTGGTCAATCGCCGACTCGTAAATATCATCATATGTCTTCTTTGGGCGGTATCATGTATTTTGATGGTTCAGATCATCTTAACCAACACTACAGACGTCGTAGTGGGAAAGTGCGTGTATCAGCGACCACCACGAATCCTTGAAGTTGTCTATGGGATTTACATCTTTGTTATCCTGTTTACTATCCCGACTGCTCTTATGATTGGGACCCAGACAGCCATTGCGCGTTCCCTTCGACGGGAGGCCGCTCGCTTCGTGTCGAATGAGTCCACAGCATCGTTCCACAATGTCGCTCGATCTCGAGTCCTCACACTAACATTAACGGTTGTCCTCATCTACGTCATCTGTTGGGCCCCAGACCAAATAGCGTATTTTACTTTCAACCTGGGGCTTACTCCTTCCTTTGTGCGTAGTCCTTTTGCACGCTTTCTCGTCGCACTCGCCATTTGTAACTCCTGTGTGAACCCAATAGTGTACACACTTCGCCACCAACAATTCCGTGAAGCCGTTAAGGATTTCTTCATGAACAGAGGCAAAAGAAATACACCAATATTTGAGGATCTGGAATCACAATACCGACCCGAGAAAAGTAATCCTAGGATAAACATTGCGTAACTCTTTGATTGCCACATGTTGTCAATTTACTAGCATGCTAATAGAAGTATGGAATCATCTCTTTAAAACCGCGTCATAAGCCGCACCGTCTGCTCTATGGACGGATGAACCCCAAGTTTGTGAATTATTGGCACCAGACAAAATCTTCGTAGTGCATTTGTCGTTTTACATGTTGCTTTATGACGCAAGCGTACGTTTAGATATCAACCTTTCAACATTCTTTTGTTGTTGTTTTTCATACATGTGTTGCAGTTTATGACTGCGGTGGAAATATTGGACGTTACCACCATGGCACATACTTTTGTCACAAAAGTTTCTATTAGAAACCTTTCTATTACAAGACCTTTACAACCCTTCAATTTCTAGAAACCTGATTTCTGTTTTTCTGCTGTCTTTTTACATCTTGATCCTTATATTGATTGGCAGAGTTTCAAAGCAGTAAGAAGTCTTCATTAAAGCCTTATTCATGTTTGTATATGGTTATTCTTTGTCTAGGTCGAAGAATTTTCGACGCCTCTAAATTCTAAACAGTTCTATCAACTCTATGTCAATTAAACTGATTGTCAAAAAAAATCTAGAAGGTAAACAATGTCTGTATACTCTTGGGAATGGGATTATGATAAAAAGCCCCTCTTTTTTTTTTTTGTTCTGATTTCGAATAAATTGCAGAATATAACCTGTTCAATCTTTTTGTATTTGTTTTCTTGTTTGTTTCATTATATTTTGCGTTTGCTAATTTTACATTAATCGTCAACAACGTATAGCCTGCACTAATAGACACTCGTTATGACAATACCACAGTTAAAAAAAAACACTCACACACAGGATATCTCTCCTCTGATTCCTTTTATCTTCTCCTTGCTTGTCAAACTTAAATGAAATGCTTGGTATTTAATGTGGATGGATTTGTTTGTTTCTTTTAACATAGTAGTGTCAAATACATGTGGATATTATGTTATAGTTTAATCTATGCATGAATTGACTCACCTGACATAAATATAAATTATTTCGCTTTTAAGATTTTTTTTTCAGAAAATAATGCATTAGTGTGTGTTTTAGACGGAATATTACAGATAATAGGATGTATTTTCTTTCGTTAGAGAAAAAATTCGTCTTGAAATGCGTAGTAAAACAAGTTTTGATTTGTTGAGAATACCTATCTCGCGGGAAATTGTTTGGCATTAGCTATCAATGTGCGGCTGCCATCAAAAGCTGTTCATCCAAAATCAAACATAGAAATCTTAATTAATTTACCTCTTTTATAACTCTATCATGGAGCATATTAACAGGCATAGTAATTGATAGTATATTACTGAAGACAAAAAAACAAAAAACATACCTTTTGTTTAATTTCGATTCATGATACGTTAGTCGCGTTAATTTATTCTGATAATCTATTGTCAATTCTGAATTTACTGCATCTTTGAAAAAAAAAAATGAATCATCAACAATTGATAACAAATGTGTTGTTTGAAGGGGGCAAGGGCTATATATATAATATATCATATATTATATTACATGTCATAAATCATAATAACTATCATATATTTATCTTTCTTTGTTTCTTTTTTTTTGTCTCTTTGTTTCTTATTGTTGTCTCCATAAAGATAAAACGTTTACGTCAGGTATTTGAAATGTTGTTGTTTAAGAACAAAATTATAAATTGTGACTGGATAATACTCGTGCATGTATGAGCACGTGACTACGTGATGAACAATGACACATATTTGCGCTCTTCCCCCGCAGTCTTTATCCTCCACACATTTCTCCTTTAAAAGAAGCACCATTTAAAAAAAAAAGCACCAGCATTGCACCATAAAACAATAAATAAAAGCAAAAAAATGAACGAATTTTGTGCCCCTCCCCTGCAAAAAAGAAAAAGAAAAAAAAAAGAAAATCATTAATATCTTAACTATTACTGAGCAGAGAAAAAGTGAGATTTGCGTTTTACCCGGACTCTTTGCTGATCCTCTGAAAAACCAACGCATTGTTTATTAGTAGAAAATCTTCGTGGAATCATTAAGCACCATTTCAATACCATAATCATGTTCAGGAAAGGAAAACCAAAAGCTAGACTTAATGTGACACTCTGAATTCGATTTTCTTCCCTTTGTGAAAACTGTAAAAAAAAAAACATTTTGGTGAACCCCTTCAGTGATAGATTAGGTTCAGGTTCAATGACATTTATTTTCATTGAATATGGGAAGTACAAGTAATATGCGGCCAATTTGAAAACGCTGGGGCGCATCTCTAGAAGTACAGGAACTCTTGACGAGTGCACCCTTTACATAAATGAGTGTTTGATTCCAGAATAGACCCTATGAAGTATTATAGTAAATGTTATGTAGAAATGCAAAACCGAGGTAAGGACAAGACAAAGACAGACACAATAGACATAGACAAGAACAGAAACAAAGACAGAGGCACACGGGCAGTGACATCGACCATTGACAGGAACATTAACTTCGACTTGCATAACAATAATAACAGAGACACGGGACCCAACAAACGTGTTTTAGGCTATACAAACATATTCAGAATGGATAATAAAATCAATTTCATTGTGAAATTAAATTTTTTAAATGAAAATACATTTTAATAAAAGTCATTAAATCAAAATTGATTAAATCCAATTCAATCATATTAAGGTCATGTTACCTGAACTTTGCTTCTTGTGTGTCAAAGATTAAGTAAGATTTGTAAGATTTGTAAGATTTGTAAGATTTGTAAGATTTGTAAGATTTTATTGACTCTATCGACCCCCTCTCGGGGTATGAGAGAACAAACATATTTACAGTATATGAATACAAAAGTGTAAGTGATAATTTACATGTACATGTGAAAATAACAGATATAAATAAATGTGTTTACAAAACAAGGCGTAAAGGACGTTTAACTACTCTACCACTACATGCATACACATTCACATCTACTTTACTTTCTCCAAAACTATTGTCTTTCTTCTTTGGATCTGAAGAAAATTGAAACATTATCCTGAACAATTTGGCTAGTTTTTTTGTTTTTGTTTTTGTTTTTTTTTAAATGGCAAGCATTAGCTGAATTGAATAGTTTGGCCATATGTAATGCACTTGGTCTACTGGCAACATAAATTTCAATATAATCCACACAAACCACTGAATGTTCTAAAAGAGTTGAAAATATAAGACTATAGGTACTGCATTTAACCATGGTTAAACATGTACAAGTAGAAATTAGCTTTCTATAACAAACGTTTTTGTAGATACCGGTATAATGCTTATTGCAGAGAGTGAAAAGCCAAAAACAAAAACAAAATCACGCAGGTATTCTTTGAATTTATCGCATGCGCATGATCTATAATCTTTTATTATGATTTTTTTCTATTTTCTTCTTCTCTTTTTCTTCGTCTTATCATAATTGTTGCTTTTATTGTTGCTTTAAAAGAACAAGAATTTCAGAGAGCATAGTACAATTTTATAGTAGCCTAGTTAGGAGCACAAATCTGAAAGCAAAGAAGACGACTACACACTAATAGAAAAGGACTGAAACCATTCAGATCTGTAATGGGGGAGAGAAAAAAACGGACAAAGAGCAGAGAGAACGAGTGAGAAAGACAGTTGGATATTTCTGTGCGCATGTCAGTGAGCAGGAGAGAGAGAGAAAAAGAAAGACAACAAGACAGAGATGCAATCTTTGCATGAGTCAGTGCACCTACGAACTCTGTCATACCATAGATCTTTTCCTAACAAAGAGGGGGAAAAAACCCGAATGATCGATTTTCGATTTCCTCGGCAGAAATGAATAAATGAATAAATAAAAATACTATAAAAAGATTATTGCACATCTATCAGCGTTAATATAATCCATATATGGATTACTGACGTGATATTGTGGTATGCTTGCGCAGAAACTGCAAAGTTAATGCGTCTCTTTGTTATGCCCATTAGAAAGATCTTCTTGAATTCTATGCAAAATAGTGGAACTTTCTTAGAATACTATTATACATAACAAATGAATTCAAGCTGAGTTTGCAGGCAATCAAAGTGGCCTGAAGAAATTTTATTATCGTCTACTACAGAAGATAGCTATCATCAGCAAGTTTGACTTTGGAAATCCAAACGAAGGCTCAAACTAAACTTATTAAATAAGAGCTCCTTCGACAGTTTTCTTCTCTGGTTTCTTGTTGACCTTATTATTTCAATTCAATTCAATTCAATTCAATCTTGATATTTCAGTTGCTTCTTCAACAGAAGATAATCATTATTATATCCAAGAAAAGAACTGACAAGAAATGTAACTGTACCATGAAAATTATAAGTAACTATGAATTTAAAAGAAATACAACGTAACATGATAGATTATCCATCCTCTATCTCAAGAGAGAGGGGTCCACTAAAAATCAGAGCTTTGCATTATTATGGACAACTCATTTTACTCTCGTACAAAATGTTCCTGTAGTGGTTTCAGAAGTGAAGCATGAGGAATAGAAAATCGTAGTATTTTTATAGCGGATAATTTGTTTTTATTAGAAATAAAATCCACTCCTAGTCGAGTTTACTTTAACATGAAACTTCAGAATGTGGCTGCCATGTGTATGAAATAGAGCACAAATACATGTATACACGTATATTTGGCTTTCTATCAAGGTTATTCATCTGAACCGTTAAATCACAAACAAAAATTAATGCCAGGCTTTTGCATGAACTTGGGACAGGCTTTACAAAATAGCAAGTGTATTGTACAAAAACACACACACATGCACACATCGTGTCCATACAGACAAGAAGATATAAAGTAGTACAATCATAAAGCATATTCCCATTTTATTTGTGTCTTTTATATGTATCTTTATCGAAGTCTTTTATTAAAGACAAAAAAGTACCAATTCTCATTTTTTGTCGCAATTTCATGCAAACAGCATGCCCTTTATTATGTTCGATAGCAACAAGGTTATCTACCAGATTAGCTTATTCAGTTTTTATTAGCTTACCATAATCTGAATCATTAATTTTGGAAATTGCGGAAGATATCACATTCAGGATCTGAACTTTATGTCCTTCATACAAAAAGTAACATGGTGTCAAAGGAACGAATACGAGAGAACTAATAAAGGAACACCCATACTGAATAGTGAAGATTCATTATGCTCTTCTTATCATTGGCGGTAAATGTAATGTTTCCGAACACAAAGATTTACCGAAGCAGAATGTTAAATTAACATAATCATTTTCTGTAATGATTATATAACTGCTTATCAACATCATTATGATAATGAAAAAAAAAAGGCTAAGGATAATTAATTGTTCTATGTATGAAAGTGAACAATTTTCGGTGACCTACCTTATGTTGACTTAACCCCAGGGGCTCAACATAGTGAGACTTTTTTATTCACTTGTTTTGAATTATTCATTAATACTTTTTTTCATTTGATGTTACAGGGAAAAAGGAATCGATTTTCGAAACAATGAATACAACGCTTACTGGAGTGTCCCCAAAACTATGCTTGAAAAAGGTAGGGGCCGAAATGCTGACAGTCTCCTTCGAATTAAATGCCAAAGAGAAATATAGCAATTTTTCGTCCGCAGCTGAGCCACCCCTGATCACATGGTCATGGGAAGTTATGACGTGGTCTTCGTATGTGATCTGCGAGCTTGTCATCTCAATTCTTGGGATCACTGGCAACGCCCTTGTCATCGCCGTGGTGTTCGGCCGTCGATCGAAGAGTCGCGGAAAGAGTCGCTCAATGGATATCTTCGTAGGAAATTTGGCGGTAGCTTATTTTCTTACTTCAATCTTCTTGATTCCGTACCCAAACGTCAAGTCTATTCCCAATTCATGGACGGGAGAATTATATTGTAAAGTCTTGGAAGGAGAATATTTGATGTGGACCACAATTACGGCGTCGATATACAGCCTGGTGGCACTGTCCTTCGATCGCTTCTTCGCAGTCGTTTATCCGATCCATTTTAAGCGCTTGATCAATCGCCGATTCGTGAATATCACGATTTGTCTTATTTGGGCGGTATCATGTATCTTGATGGTTCAGATCATCTGAACCAACACTACAGACGTCGTAGTGGGAAAGTGCGTGTATCAACGACCACCACGAATCCTTGAAGTTGTCTAAGGGATTTTCATCTTTGTTATCCTGTTTGCTATCCCGACCGCTCTTATGATTATGACCCAGGCAGACATTGCGGGTTCCCTTCGACGGGAGGCCGCTTGCTTCATGTCGAATGAGTCCACAGCATTATTCCACAATGTTGCCCGATCACGAGTTCTGACGCTAACATTAATGGTTGTCCTTATCTATATCATATGCTGGGCCCCAGATCATATATTGCATATGCCATTTAACCTGGGACTCACTCCTTCATATGTGCGCAGTCCATTTGCACGCTTTCTCGTCGCACTCGCCATTTGTAACTCCTGTGTGAACCCAATAGTGTACACCCTTCGCCACCAACAATGTCATGAAGCAGTTAAGGATTTCTTCATGAACACAGGCAAAAGAAATACACCAATATTTGAGCATCTAGAATCACAGTACCGACCCGAAAAAAAATTAATCCTAGGATAAACACTTGATTCTGAAAAAAATTATACAAGTTGAATAATATAATTGTTTCTTTCTTACAGTGGGATGAAGAAACAAAAGACTCTTTCTGATTTCGTGCTAATTTGGAGACTTTAGTCTGCTTCACATTCTGCTTTTGTTTGCTGGTTGGCTGATTTTATCTTATCTTGCATTTGAGACCACCCAGCTAAAAAAAAAAAGCCCCCAAAACCAAAAGTGAATGGACTTAAAATGATAATAACTTGTTAAAATTGGACTATCCTAAGCAATAAAAACGACTGGCATAATAAAGACAGTTAGGAGGTGCAGTTTCATTTAAAGAAAGGGACAAAAGATGATTTAAAAATAGAATTAGGTTCACCCAGGCGTGCTTTGCAGAAGAGTATTTCACATTGAAAGCAGTGCATGTCCAAAAACAACAACAAGAACATCAACAACAACAAGGAAAACAAATTATATTGCTCCAGAAAGAACGGCTCACTTGTCATTTTCAGTTTTGTTAAGCCCTCAAATTTCGACAGTATAGGAAGAGAAAAGATTAGTTCCCCTAGTATTAATGACAACCTTCAACGATTTGATTCGGTCAACCCAAAGTGCATGATTTGTTCGATTACAGAGAACCTTCAGGTGCGAGTTTCTTCACTTTGTCTCGCTCTACAAATTAAATTTGTTAATTTGGCTCTTTTTTTCCGACATGTTTGTTAATTTACAGATCAGCAGTTGAAATCTTAACAAATTTAATCTGTAGAGGGAGACAAAGTGAAGAAACTCGCACCTGAACCTTCACCCCTCTGAATAATATATTTCTCTCATACAGAGAACCTTATTTTGCCGTTTTTGTTTTTGTTTTTGTTTTGAGCCGGACGGTCGCATTTGGTACCTTCCATGAGTCATCATGGTTATAACGTATTGCCTGCACTAATAGACAATCAATGGTCATAATAACACCTCAGGATATCTTCCCTTTTTCTTTCTTTCGTTATAGTACGGGCTCTCCATGACCTGCTCAATCCCCCCCCCCCCCTCCGTCATGACATTCTTTGACTAGCTAAGGTGCAGTATAATGGGTAAAGTCATAATCCATAACAATAACAAATCTCCCCTAATAGTATTTGGTACCTTCCATGAGTCATCATGGTAATAACGTATTGCCTGCACTACTAGGCAATCAATGGTCATAATAACACCTCAGGATATCTTCCCTTTTTCTTTTCTTTTTTCATAGTAAAAGCTCTCCTGCTCAATCCCCCTCCCCCCCCCCCCTGTCATGACATTCTTTGACTAGCAGTATAATGGCTAAAGTCATAATCCATAACAATAACAAATCTCCCCTAATAGTATTTGGTACCTTCCATGAGTCATCATGGTAATAACGTATTGCATGCACTAATAGACGATCAAAGGTCATAATAACACCTCAGAATATCTTCCCTTTTCCTTTTTTTTTTCATAGTTACGGGCTCTCCTGCTCAATCCCCTTCCTTAATTTTCAAAGCGAAAAAATATAGCTACAAACGGCGATTGAAAGAAAAGCAAGAATACGTCCATAGATGATAAACTTCTGTATAGTGAGATTTTTTGAGCTATTTCCTTTATTTTGTCGGTGCCAAACACGAATCGACCTATTGCCATATTTCTAAATGACATCTTTAGCCGTTGCCATGGCATCAAATTATTTTCGTTGAAATAACATGTATTTTTCATTAAACATCACAAAAGCATGCTAAAAACACCAAAATAAGTCACTATAAACATATCACGCTTCAATCAAATTAAAACTCACAATTTCCGACTGTCACAGCAACGTCATAGCAATAACGGTTGCCATGGTAACAGCTAATTTTTAAAAGAAAATGATTTTTTTTCATCAAAAAGCATGAAAAGATGAAAAGTTTGAGTAGCATACTCATTACAAATTGCTATGATAATTATCAGCTTTTTCCCCTACGTTCATGCCACATTATTATCGTTGCTATGGCAACAACTTTTTTCCCTAGAAAGGAGAAGTACCCCAGTAAAAGAAAAACTAGATAAATAAATAATCAATTTTTGTACAGTTTAATTTGTCGGCCCTTTTTTTTTTACTCTTTTGGGGATGCTGAAAAGGAATCCACCTATGGCCACTTTTCTAAATGATGTCTTCAGCCGTTACCAAGGCAACAAATTATTTTCTTTAAAAGAACATGTGTTTTTCATTCTAAAACAGGAAAGTTTGATCCTACGTTGGATCCTATGTCTATGCTCTCCTCATTTCTTTATCTTCTGCTTCTTCTTCCTCCCCTCTTCTTCCTCATTTTCTTCTTCTCATAATAAATGTTGCTTTAAGTATGGAAACGAAACAAGAATTCCGGGGAAGGTATAATATACAAAGTTAACCCTCAATATCCTTTTAAGAAGCGCAAGTTTGAAAGCAAAGAAGATCACTTCACACACTGGTAGACATGTACAAAACACCAGAAGAAAATTGAGAAGTACATCGGGCCTGCACTGAAAACCGAAGTATCAAGGAAAATGTATAGAAAAAAAATCGAATAAACAGTACAGGGAACAATTGAGATAGACATGAGAACATTTCCTCGCATACTTACGTCAGAGAGAGAGAGAGAGAGAGAGAAAAACAGACATGCAATGTCCTCATAAGCTAATGCCCACAGGAACTCTGTTACACCATTGATCTGTTCCTCACAAAGACCCAAACATCGATATCCCTTTCTGTCGCAAAGGAAAAATAGTATTGCACATCCAGCGTTGGGCACTGCAATTCATGCATGGATTAATGCCCGTTATAAACGTGATATTGCATTTCATTAGCGAAAAAAAAAAATGTTGATGCGTTTCTTTGTCATCTTCACCTGAGGAAATCTTCTTGAATTCCCTTCTTAAAACTTGAAAATATGACAAATGAAAGAGAGGGAGAGAGATAGGGAGAGATGAGTTCAAGTTGACTTTGCATGAACTCCAAAGTGGCTGCAAGACTAGATCAGAAATCCCATTCAACCGTTTCTGCTTTTGTAGCGTTCTAGTATTTTCGGAGTGCACTCCCCAAATGATCTTTTCCTATAAAAGTAGTGTCGAAGTTTTCCGAAGTTCCACTACGTCGTTCTGGATGTTCACTGCGAGATAGACCGGATCTTCTTCATGAGGTAAGTGTGTTGGTCTCTCTGTGTGTGGGTGTTTGTGTCAGCGCTAGTGTTGTTATAAATTGAGCAATCATGGAAACAGTGTTCTACTATCAAAACAGGCTAATATCGTCAACATGATTATTTCTTTAGAAATCCGAAGGCAGGTTCGCACTATTTCTTCCATCTCTTGCTTTTGTATAGTAGCCCTTAATTCTGACTATCTTACAATTAATGTTCTGACAGTCCTTTTCAAGAAAATGGGAAACCTGATGATAAACGTAAATTCTAGCCATATACGCAGGGGACTTTTCTGTCCCAGTCATGGCCCAGCTAGCACGGCTTGGTAAGATTAAGTGCTTGAATAGAAGCTATACTTCAAAGCCTCTTTTCCCAGTATGTACACACTTCCCCCGAGTGTGGCTTCATGTCCCTTGTTCAGATAGGTTTGGAGAATATTTTTTAATTGAGTTATACATCGTTTTGAAACTTAAAGTCTGCTGTTTCAACCCTTTCAACTAAAAAAATCCTGACTTTTTGTTGGGTCTTGTCATGCAGGGTCCCAAATAAAGAGATTACTAGTGTAAAGAACTGTGTGTTGATATGCGTATCTATTTTTTCTGTCTAAAGTTTACCCATTTCAACCTTTCAGCAAGAAACGAAAATTAAAGTGGCATGAAGCGTCCTGCGTGTAAGTGTGAAAGGCTTTTCAAAATAACAACTTATAATATACATACATTTTTTTCAAAGGTTTGTTTTCAAGAATAGCTTAAAGACACTTTTTTTTTAATAATCGCAATTTCATTAAAACATGAAATTGTACTTTCACCTAATAAGACCATGGTTATCTAAGATACCAAATTTCAATCCTTTGTACAATTATAATACTCAGACGTCTATAATTTTGGAATATATCATAGTTTTGTCCTAATCTTTGTCTCTGCTTTACAACATGACAAATCTTCAATATTTATTCAAAACAATAGAAATGAGAAAGCAGGTATAAGGACATCCTCATTGAATAGAAAAGATTCACTATAATGTTCTTGTTATCAATGGCGGTAAATGTAAAGGTCCGGAAAACGCAGCTATAATGAAGCACAATGTTAAATCACATAAATTTAAGGTAACTATATACACATACTCTTGATAATGATATATCTGAATAATGATGGAATGTAATCATCAGACTGAATATTTTACTTTACTTTTTTGTTATCGTCACAATGTTCTTTTGATCCGAAAGACATTAAATGATAAGACATAGTTGTATCTTTTATTTCATTTTATTTCACTTTGTTTCTTGCTTTGTTTTTTTTTTCTTTCTCTTGCCAGTAGTGACAGGCTATACAAGAAATTCATTTTGAAAGCGATGAGTGCAGCACCTATTGGAATGTCGGCAAAAGTAGATATAGATGTGGTGGTGACCGAAATGCTTTCGTCTGTGGTTGGGCAGGAACTAATCTCGTGGTCTTGGGAAGCTATGGCATGGTCTTGGTATGTGATCTGCGAGCTCGTCATCGCAATTCTTGGGATCACTGGCAACGCTCTCGTCATCGTTGTCGTATTCGGCCGTCGCTCCATGAATCGCTCAACGGATATCCTCGTCGGAAATCTGGCGATCGCTGATTTTGTCACCTCCGTCTTCTTGATTCCGCACCCAACAGTCAACTCGATTCCAAATACGTGGACGGGTTCATTATTTTGTAAAGTCATGGAAGGCGAATATGTCATGTGGACTGCGGTTACGGCATCGATCTACAGCCTAGTGGCAGTGTCTTTCGATCGCTTCTTCGCTGTCATTTATCCAATCCATTTTATGCGATTCGCAACTCGTCGGCTCGTCAATCGCATCGTTTGTCTTATTTGGGCAGGATCCTGTGTCTTTATGGTTCGAATCTTCTGGACCAACACTACGGACGTCATAGTGGGAAAGTGCGTGTATCAACGACAGCCACGAAGCCTCGAAACCGTCTTCGGGATTTATGTCTTCGTGGTTCATTTCGCTCTCCCGACCGTCCTCATGGTAGTGACCCAGATAGCCATTGCACGTTCTCTCCGAAGAGAAGCCGCCCGCTTCGTGTCGAATGAGTCCACGGCATCGTTCCATCAAATCGCTCGTTCTCGAGTCCTCACGCTAACATTGACGGTTGTCCTTATCTACGTCATCTGCTGGGCCCCAGACCAAATAGCATTCCTCTCCTTCAACCTAGGTCTCACTCCTTCCTTTGTGCGTAGTACTCTCGCACGCGTGGTCATCGCCCTCGCCATTTGTAACTCCTGCGTGAACCCGATAGTGTATACCCTTCGACACCCGCAATTCCGTGAGGCCGTGAGGCACTTCTTCAGAAACAAAAGCAAAAGGAATACACCAATATTTGAGGATTTGGAATTGCAACACCGACTCGAGAAAAGTCATTTAAAGCATCGGCAAAAATCAAATCTTCGTTTGCCACACGCGATCGAGTTGTCGATATGCCAACACGCCAACGTGGGATCAGCTGATTAAAACTACGCAGACCTCCACAAGCAGCATACATCTATGAGCAGCAAATACTGGCAGGAGATACAATGCACCAGACTGATCCTTGCACTTTATTTTTTTCACGTCTGGTTTCAATTTAGTTTTCATTATTTTAAACATCGGAGTCTTTGAGAGCAGATTAAAATATATTTAAATCAATACGCCCGGGTCTGTGAATGCGGCGGAATGAAGCGGATTGACCATCGCGGCGCAAAAGAATGTTAAACGGTTAGAAGTCATCGTATGACAAGACTTGCAAGTCGTCAGCTTTTTAAAACCACATTTCAGGTTTTCGGTGCTTTGTCCTTTTATTTGGTTATCAATATTCCCTTTCAGCGTTTTGAAAGAGTAATTCTTTGAAAGACCTTTCTTGTTTATATCGCCTGCCAGCACTCATCTTTATTGTCCGTAGATGTATGCCTCAAGGTTTGGAAATATTTGCCAAATACAGTTCGTAAATCCACATCGTTTGAAACAGTCAAATAATGTCTGTAACCTTTTCTGCTTTACTCCACCACTTATCAGTTTGATTTTCAGTAAGTAATTCTGATTTTCGTAGTGCTTGTTCAGTTGTTAAAGCATTTTCATAGCGTCAAAGTTATCCATGCTTATTGACTTGGAGTATCAAATTTACTGCAGTTAAGTTTAAGTAGGTGTATGCATATCTATTGTAAAACGCTTAGAAATGTTGGTATTATCCGTTATATAAATAGGCTTTCTTGCAATTTATCACATATGTCTATATACACACATATATGGATGGGGGGGGGGCATGGGGGGGGGGGGGGGTCAGTTGCAGAATCTTCATAACTTCTAAATTCTTAAATCCGTAACATGTTAGTACTCTTAATAAGAAAAAAAAATCAGTTTTACAACATTGTAATCAAGGAAAATAATGTGCTGTGAACTGAAACAGAATGCATGCTGTGACTTTAAGACAAATGCCGAACCAAAATTGATTGAGGATTGAGGGTTGTACTTTGCAATTTCCTCATAAACAATAATTGATATCTAATTGCTGAAACAGGATTAGTAAAAGAAAGAACAAAAAGGCCAAAAGGATTACACACACAAACAAACGAAAGGCAGCTTTGTACTGAAAAAAAGAAAGAGAGCAAATAATAGTGTCGAAGGAATAATGGGAAGAGGACGAAGAAAAGGAACGAATGACGAGGGGTTGCACGAGATGCATTGGTTCATCGAGGTATAGAACATACATTTTACTAAAAGGCAATGAACGATTATGATTTAAAAGAGATGAAATCAGGGCTAACAAGGGTATAATTGATACTGTTATAAGGAAATTTCTGAAGAAAAAAAAATCTCTAAACTCGAAAGTGAAAGTATTAAAACTTCAAGCTTCTTTTTATTCTGCTATCAGGGGAACTCCAAAAGTAGGGCCAGAAATGCAAATCAGGCCAAAACATTGCTCCATTCAAAGGCAAGTGAAATTGATTACATTGCCAGGTGATGGACATTGTTTTTCTTTTTATTAACATGGGATGGAATACAAGAGGGAGAAATGGTTGTAAGTTTGTACATAAGTTTCCTTAAGCGCAAAATGTAGGCCCGACAAATCATTGATCTTTAAAATGTTACTTTCATGAGATAAAACAGCAATATGACGTATCTATGTCACTGACTCCTTAGCAATAATGAGGTTATTTTTTTTGTAATCTTATTTCTTTTTTCTAACTATGAGGAATTATGCTATAGTTAGAGGGACTGTACAGTACTGGTTAAGGTGGGGATTCATGTTTTAAACATTCCGAAGTGAGATAATGAGAAACCTCTTATAAAATATGACAGAACATGTAATTTTTAAGAAGGATTCAACGTTTGTTTGGCGAAAATTGGTATTCAAATAGCTGAGATATCAAAAAGAGTTATAATAATAAAAGGCGACAGGCCACGCCTCTTATTAGGATCTCTTTGTTTCACCTATTTTCATCAAATAAACTTTTGATATCCCTTAGAATTGCATGCTCTTTGACATTTCATAGAGTGGTTTCTGAATATCTCGCAAAACGTTAAAAGCTACAATCCTCACCTCAACCAGAACTGCAGGCTACACACCTTTTAGAGTAAGGGAAAGTAAGGGAATAAAAAAGGTAGAGAATAACAGCAAAAGATAATTTTAGGAAGACAAAGTTATACTCTCTTGAGAACACACACACACACACACACACACACACATATATATATATATATATATATATATATATATGTGTGACCCGCTACAACAAAAGGATCCTAAAGTCGCTGATGGCTGAGCCGAGAAAATCGAGTTTGAAGTCACATAATCAAAATTAATCAAAACAATCGGATTTCTGATTTTGACATAATTTTGTAGTCTTATGTTTTGTCTGTCATCTGTCATCGAAGCTAAATGATCAAAGGAAAGGCAAGAAATCAGCATTTTGGGGGGCCATGATTTTCTGACTTTCAACATAACTGAAACGTGTCCGAAGATTTGGATTTAGCGCCGCAGCTAGACTTCGCCCCTAGCAATGAGGGAGTGATCTTATTGGTCAGTGCGTGGCATCCTGATTACTGATTGGTCGTGCGTAGACCGCTGGAGCTAAGCTTGAATGAACATCGCGGAGGTCGCTAGGAGCATACCTTCTATTGTCTAGCGGTGAAAACTGTCTCGCCTTCCCTTGATCATGATAGCGTCGCAAGAAAAACTTTGAGGGCGTTTTTCTCGAAACTCTGATTTCCACACCCACTTGACATGCGCTCATAGAATTCATCGATATATCCGCAACCAAGTACGTTTGTAAGTTGTGCTATATATGAAATTAGAGTAGAAGAGTAAGGGGAAAATGTCATGCCATATTAAAAAAAAAATGTCCTATCCCGACTTTCGGATCCTTTTGTTGTAGCGGGTCACACACACACACACACACACACACACACACATATATATATATATTTTTTTTTTCCTTAAAGTGTATAATCAAGGAAAATATACCTTGGCAAATTTCCAGGAAATTAATTAAAACAAAAAATTGTCTCTTTCTTTTTGGTTAATTTATTGACATTTTATGGTCTTATCCATTCAAGTAAATTCGTCAATTTCATGTTTATAGACAATACATCTGAATCGGATTTAGATGAAAACACATCAGAAGCATCAGCTAATTGAAATAAAAAGAACGAATCTTGATGAATTCCACATATCGTTGATATGAAGAACAGACAAAAAACGTTCCAATTAAACTTTTTTTTTTTTGCATAATAGATGCATGGCCATTGATAAAACTGTTTGCGATTAGCAAGGAAATCCCTGAACGACTCCTCCTCCTCGTGCCTCCTCGTCAGGTATTCACGATTGAGAAAGAGAAGTCTGCGAATATCCTCCAATTCTTTCCCTCAAAAGAGGAGGGGGACTTCGGCACAACCTTATTCTCCAGCGTACAAATCGGTGATCCGGGAAGCATCCTACAATAAAGGCACTAATAAAGGCAGTGACATCACGGGTGAATGTTCGCATTATGTTCACCAGCCAGTCAGAGCTTACGGAGCGAATCGGACGAGTCACGACACTGTAGGCCTACTCTCCAAATATTTCAAGATAAGTCAAGTCAAACAGACTTGATCAAAAGGTTTGATCTGTCTTCTTCTTGTTGTTGTTTTTAATGTAAGAGTTGTTCTGCTCAGTCCTGCTATAACATCCTTTGACTAGAGATGCAGTTTCATGGTGAAAGTCGTATTCAAAGACAGTATCAAGTGTTAGCCTCATGTAATGAGCAGAATTTCTCTTTACCCTACTGCAAATACAGAGTGAGGGAGGTTCATGATGCAGATTCATCAGTGGTTCCAGGAAAGTGTACTTTAATAATAATTTAGTTCAGGGTTTGTTTATTCGTTTGTTTGTTTGTTTGTTTTTTTTTCTGGATTCCATTTTCACTAAAGCAAAACGAATTGTAAAGTTTTTGGCATCATTATAAGAATTACATACGTCTTTACACGTTTTAATTATATGTAACGATCGTAGGAAAAACATAGAGAATAAAGATACGAATGTCATATTGAAAGGAAAAGCAATTTGAATAAACGTTTTAGAAAACAACATTAAATAATGCAGGGGACCATCTGCATGGGTAGAGCTTGACTATAGCAAGATGGTCCAAGGAAATGTTTCAACAAACTAGACTATTATAACATGATTTATAAATGTTGCCACTTACTGAGTGAACAGCAGTGCAGAGGGTGTGCTGTGACCGTTGTAGTTTTCTCCACCAATAATGTGGATTTATCTCCCCTTAAAAGAAAAAAAATGGCAAAATCGTACGTGAAACTTTCTCGGAGATTGAAAGTTTTTCAGTGTATACCACTATCTTTAAGTTCATTGACTCAACCACATGAGTCATTATGAACTTTTTGAACTTTATGAACTTTTTGAACTTGACTGGGATATAAAAATGAAATAACAAACACAATATAGTGTGTGCACATGCACGCTTATACACACACACACATCACACATCACACACACACACACACAGACACACACACACATTTATATATATATATATATATATATATATATATATATATATGTGCCCATGCACCACAAAACGAACAAAAAGTCGCACACAGTGATTTTGTGCGAGGACTGAAAATAGGTGAAATGGGTCAACCTAACCAATCTTTAGTTTTTCATATTTTCTGAAAGAACAAGTCTAGTTCTATTATATAAAAGTCTCGGATCACAAGACAAACAGGCACTTGTGTTTTGAACAGTTTTTCCTGAACATATTTTGGTGAAATTGTGTGATTAGTCGTTTCTCATAGAACCCTTCCCATTTCTCAAAAACCCTGTGTCCATACACTTCACTTTCAACTCCAATAACTTTTGAGAGAATAATGCTACTGGATTGAAAGTCGGTATTAATCATTATACAGAATGTGCTAATGAAGCATGCTTAATTTCAGTTTAATCTAATAATTCCTTCATTGTTGTTGCTCCAGTGGTCAACATTATGTTTTTGTTCAGTTCATCCCACAGCTAGCATAGTTTAGTAAAGGTTAAGTGCTTGAATACACCCTGTTCTTCAGAGCCTGTTTTCTCAGTTCACACTTTCCAGAGTGTGTCCTTTCTTTTCAATATCTATATAGATTAGGAAAATCCATTTGAATTGAGTTAAACATCATTTTAAAGCTTAGAGTCTGGTCTTTCAGAATCTACTCTTAACTAAAAATCCATGTCTGGCGACTTTTTGATTGTTTTGTGATGCAGGGTCACACACACACACACACACGTATATATATATATATATATATATATATACTCCAAGATGGGTCATTTGGAAGACATTTCCATTTGTTTTATATGCAAATTTTAAAATACATGTTCAATGGCAATTTACGCAATGGAGACACAAAAATTGTCTCCTTAATGACCAGTTGTCTCCATAATGAAGACACTTCCCCCAATATGTCTCCCTAAGGTGCCAACTAGGGATATATATATACATATATATATATATATATATATATATATATATATATATATATCTTTATGTGCAATGGTGGAAACCTCCCGTGTGCCACGTTATTTTGAGACAGGAAGGTAGTCATGCTTTGAGAAAGAATTCTGTTTTTTCAATTTGTATAACTTCTACAAATTTCTGCTAAGAAGGGCATAATAGTAGGCAAAGTTAAAGAGGAATGCCAAGTTTTGTTTCGATATCAATTGTATTACGAATCTATTTTTTTTTTTTGAATGACCAGTTGCTACATTACTGTATCCAAGGCATGACTTTTGCACATAAAACCGTGACAAAAACTTAGAATGTTCGAACAAATCTAGTTGGGAACACCGCTAGATAGTCAATCACCACATACAATGTAGAATGCAAGCCGTATATGAGAGGAACAAAAGCACGAGAAACGCCTTCACTGTGACGCCGGATTAGCAGTGATTAGTGATTTATCGATCGGTTTTGGCGGCTTTGTTTGTTGAGCAGAATATGCGAAGTTGGCACGCCGTCGACTGAGTCGGACGTGCGAACGTGGCACTTGAAGATATATATATATATATATATATATATATATATATATATATATATACAAAGTGTATATTCATAGAGAGAGAGTATGCTTCAAGAATGTAAAACTTTGAATTCGAAAAAAAGTAGGGCCAATCTGCTTATTTCTGTGTTTGCGTGTGATTCTGTATCATATAATAGTATGTACATATGTCAAAATACTATAATAATACATAAGCATTGAAAACATTTCCATGCGATAAAATGTCATGTTTCCCGAGCTTCAACTTCCAGCTCCAATATCGCACAAAATCCAAAACAAAGAGACAATCAAAGGAGAATGTTTAAACATACGCCCTCTGTATTTTTTTACCTTCGTTTTCTCATCGTTATTGTCAATCTAAATATGGATAAGAAACACACATTCCTGAGAGTAAAATGTAAAATCATAATAAGCTATTGAAAAGCGCAAGCTTGAGAGCTAAAAGGATCACTGCACACTGGTGGAAATGTATGAGAAAAAAACCCAAGAAAATATAGAGGAAAACAGAGATCAGCGAAAAACTATCAAGAAAAAAAAATACAGAAGGATAAACAGGAGACATAGTAGAGGGAACAGTTGAAACACAGATTTGTGTATTTCTGCTCGTAAGTACGTCCGATAGAAATAGAGAGGGAGAGAGAGAAAGACAGATATGCAATCTTTTCATCCCTTAATGGATCCAGGAACTCTGTTACATCATTGATCTGTTACTGACAAAGAGCAAAAACGAAAAACATCGCTCTCCTCAAGAAAAGGGAAAAAATTGCATATCATATAAACTGCATATCCATTAGCTCTGGGCCTTGCAATTCATGATTACTGACCGCTAAAGATGTAAGGTTGTATCCTATTTGCGGGGGAAAATGCGACGTTGATGCGTTTCTTTGTCATCGTCATCTTTAATAGAAATCTTCTTGAAATATGAAAAAAAAAACATGAAGAGATGAGCTCAGGCCGACTATTAATGAAATCCCAAGTGGCTTGAAGGTTAAATCATGGATTCCCTTCAACCCTATCAGACTTCCGGCATGGAATTACTTTCAAACTCACTCGTCAAACCATCTAGTGATGTGTTTTCATATAAAAGTAGTGAGGAAGTTTTCTGAAGTTCCACTTCGTCTTTTTGGATGTTTGCTGCGACACCAACCTGATCTTCTTCATGAGGTAAGTCTGTGGGTCTGTGTGCAAGTGTTCGTGATATGGTGAATTAAACAATCATACACATAGTTTTCTACCATCAAAAGAGGGTAATATCGTCAATTTGAATTTTTCTTTGGAATTCCAACGCCATAGCTCACCTTTCTCTTGTTTCTAGTTGACCTATATCCCCCTATCTTACGTAATGTTCCTCTAGTGCTTTCAACGTTGAAGTACAAAAAATTAAAACTAGATGATTAAATTAAATCTTAATATTAATCTTGATCTTAATCTTATACTTAAAGGATGATTCTTGCACTTGTCATTATCGAGGACTATTCTTTCGTTATGGCCTTCATCAGGAGCTGCCAAGAGAACGCATTACAATATGTGACCGTGCACCTCAAAACGAACATAAAGTCGCACACAATGATTTTGCGTGAGGACTGAAAATAAGTGAAATGGGTCAACCTAGCCGAACTTGACTTTTTCATATTTTCTGAAAGAGCGGATCTTCTTTTACATTATGCTAAAATTTGGTATCATTAAACGGGCAGGAAAGTGTGTTTTTTTTAGCAGTTTATCTCGAACATTTCTGGTAGAATAGTGTGATTAGGTGTGTCTTTAGAATCCCTTTTTCATTTCTGAAAAACCCTTGTCCACACTCTTCACTTTCAACTCTAATAACTTTTGAGAGGATAGTGCTACTGATTTGAAAGTTGGCATTTATTACGGACAGAATGTGTTAATGAGGCATGCTTAATTTCAGTTTAATCTGATAATCCCTTCATTGTTGTTACTCTGGTGGTTTACTTCCTGTTTTTTGTCCCATTCATCGCACAGCCAGCACGGTTTGGTAAAGATTAAGCGCTTGAATAGACATTGTACTTCAGAGCCTCTTTTCTCAGTTCACACTTTTCCTGAGTTTGTGCTTTCTTTCCGATATTTAGGTAGGTTAGGAGAGTCCATTTGATTTGAGTTATACATAATTTTAAAGCTTAAAGTCTGTTCTTTCAGAATATGGTCTTAACCAAAAATTCATGTCTGGCGAATTTTTGTTTGTTTTGAGGTGCAATGTCAGATATGATTGTCTAGATGGCATAATGTGCCATGATATAGAAGGCACAATATCATACTGGGCAATATCATATAACTATTTAAAATAAGATAATTAAAAAATGGTCTGAAGTATCACCTTTGCATAAATCAGCAAAACATTTAAACACGGAGATACAGTCTGCAGTCAACAGAAATGTGTTCTGTATCATACAAAAAGAAAATAGATTCAATTCCTGTATCAAACTTCCGAAGTACAATAATCACACTTTACCGTCGTTTTAAACATAAAGTGTACTACGGTGATTAATGTCATATATATATGTATATATATATACATATATATATATATATATATATATATATATACATATATCCCCGGCGGAGACCAATTTTTCAACTCTTGCGCTTTTCCAAAAAAGAGGAACAGTAAGAGGAATAATGATGTCAAAGCTACGCACCGATTTCTCCTCATTTCTCATATCTCATATATATATATATATATATACATATATACATACATATATCCTATCTAATGTTATTTTTAAGTAAGCATATGACATATTTGGATATCAATAATAAAAGGTAATAACTAAAACAACTTCTGAACTATGTCTACTCTCGGATCAGGTATGTTTGTGGTAACACTTATGATGATAATCATCTGAAATTACCTTGGACATTTAAGTGGTCGGGGTATGGGGCGTCATGCACCACAGCAGTGTGTGGGTATGTACAACGTACAGACTCATGATTCTGTGAACATTTTGGAAATCACAGCCTTAAACTTTATTTCTTCCACATAATTATTATGCTTCACAATGAGACACCATCTGTATGTTTCGGTCAGGATCGACCTCTCGCATAATGTACAAAAACATGTGACCCTCCATCACAAAACCATGAAGAAGTCGCCACAAAAGAATTTTTAGTTCAAGGCAATGATTCTCATAGGGCAGATCCTAAGCTTTAAAATGATGTATAACTCAATCCAAATGGACTCTCCTAACCTATCCAAATATTGGAAAAGAAAGCAAACACACTCTGGAAAAGTGTGAACTAAGAAAAAAAAAAAGGCTCTAAAGTACATGGTCTCTTTAAGCGCTTAAGCTTTACCAAGCCGTGCTATCTGTGCGATGAATTGGACAGAAAGCAGGATAAAAACCACCGGAGCAACAACAATGTAGGGATTTTCAGATTAGGCTGAAATTAAGCATGCTCTATTAACACATTCTGTTCATGATAAATGCCAACTTTCAAAGAAGTAGCATTATCCTTTCAAAAGTAATCAGGGTTGAAAGTGAATAATGTGCAAAGAATTTTCAAGAAATGAACAGTGGCCTCTGAGACATAATGATTACACCACTCTACAAAAAAAAAGGGTTGTAGAAAAACTGCTAAAAACACACTTTCCCCATTTATTTTATAATCCCAAACTAACAAATAATTCAGAAGAAGAATGACTCTTTCAGAAAATATGAAAAACTCAAAATTGACTTGATTGACCTGTTTCAGCATTTTTGAATCCTCACGTAAAATCAAGGGGTGCGACTTTTTTTTTCTGGTTTTGTGATGCACAGTCACGTATATATAATGTGACCGTGCATCACAAAACCAACAAAAAGGTGACACGGGTCAACCGAGTCAATCTTGAGTGTTTCATACTATCTGTAAGAGCTATTTTGTTCTTCATTATTTTTCAGTTTGGGGTCATAAAATGAACGGGAGAGTGTGTTTTTAGCAGTTTTTGTACAACCTTTTTTGTAGAGTAGTGTGATCAGGTGGAGGTCCCTTTTCATTTCCTGAAAATCCTTTGCAAACCTTTCAATTTCAACTCTAATAACTTTTGAAAGGAAAGTGTTACCGCCTTGAAAGTTGACATTACTCATCTACAGAATGTGTTAATAAAGCATGCTTGATGTCAGCTTAATCTGGTAATCCCTTTATTGTTGTTGCAACGATGGTTTACATCCTGTTTTTTGTCCCACTCATAGCACAGCCAGCACGGTTTGGTAAATATCAAACGCTTGAATTGACCCTGTATTTCAAACCCTTTTTTTCCCAGTTCACACTTGTCCAGAGTGCATGCTTTCTTTTTAATATTTCCATAGGTTAGGAGAGTCCATATTATGAATTGAGCTATACATCCTTATAAAGCTTAGAGTCTGCTCTTTCAGAATCTGCCCCTAACTAAAATTCATGTTTGGCAACTCTTTGTTGCTTTTGTGATGCAAGGTCACATATAATATTTCTATATATATATTCATACATTATTTATCTACGGTATATATCTATAGACCCTACTTAATTTATTTTAGATTAAAACTGTGACAATGAAAACGACAGAAACTCAAGGAGGATCACAATTTTCTATAATATTTTTGTCTTCAAAGAAAAATGTTTTTGACAATTGACATTTGACAATTTCAGTACAATGTTCTATATCTTATTCAGTAACAGCAAGGCTATTTCGAAAATCCCTTCATCAAGACCGTATCAATTCCTGTAATATAAATCTTTCTTGTTTGATCATAACTTTGTCCTATTACACAGAGTTACAATGTTTAAAGTCAACGCAAATGAAGGAACTAGTATATTGGCGTCCGTAATGAACAGTGAGGATTTATTGGAATGCTCTTCTTAACATTAGCGGCAAATATAAAGTTTAAGAAAATGCTGTTTTATAGAAAAAGACTGGTAAATCACATAAACTTAAGTTTATTATATTGATATCCTAATAATGATGATATATCTGACTGTAGCATGTGTCTACTAATAGACAATGAATCTTTGTATTCATCAGTTCGAATACATGTCTGTGATTTTGATGACGTTATCTTTACCGATGATATAACATAACCTCATGCATAATAAGCCATTATGTTGAGTAAATACCTTACATTGCATTATTTTTTACTTACAGTGTCAGAATACAAGGAACTGATTTTCAAAACAATTTGAGTGCAACGGTTATTGAAATGTCTGCGGAAGGACATTTAGATGTAGTGGTGACCGAAATGCGAACAGCCACAGCTGGCGATGAGGAATATAGCTCTTTTTCGTCAGTGGCTGAGCAAAATCTGATTACGTGGTCTTGGAAAGGTATGGCGTGGCCTTGGTATGTGATCTGCGAGCTCGTCATCGCAGTTCTTGGGATCACTGGTAACGTTCTCGTCATCGCTGCAGTGTTCGGGCGTCGTTCGAAGAGTCGCTCAACGGATATCCTCGTGGGAAATCTTGCAATAGCTGATTTTGTCACTTCGATCCTCTTGATTCCGTATCCAAAGTTGAACTCCATTCCCAATTCATGGACTGGCGCATTATTCTGTAAAGTCGTGGAAGGTGAATACTTGATGTGGACCACCGTAACGGCATCAATCTACAGCCTAGTGGCAGTGTCCCTTGATCGCTTCTTCGCGGTGGTTTATCCGATCCAGTTTAGACGCTTCGCAAATCGCCGACTGGTCAATCCCATCGTTTGTCTTATTTGGGTGGGATCGTGTGTCTTCATGGTTCGAATCTTCTTAATCAACTCTACAAATGTGATATTGGGAAAGTGCGTGTATAAGCGAGAACACAGAAATCTTGAAATAGTTTATGGGATTTATATTTTCGTCGTCCAGTTCGTCCTCCCAACCGTCCTTATGCTTGCGACCCAGGTAGCCATTGCGCGCTCACTCCGGCGGGAGGCCGCCCGCTTCGTGTCGAACGAGTCGACGGCATCGTTCCACCACATCGCCCGATCTCGAGTACTCACGCTAACATTGACGGTTGTCCTTGTCTACGTCATATGCTGGGCTCCAGACCAGATAGCGTTCTTCTCTTTCAACCTGGGACTTATCACTCCTTCCTTTGTGCGTAGTCCTTTTGCACGTGTTGTCACCGCACTCGCCATTTGTAACTCCTGCGTGAACCCGATACTGTACACCCTTCGTCACCCGCAATTCCGTGAAGCCGTTAAAGACTTTTTCAGAAACACGAACAAAACAACTACACCAATATTTGGGGATCTGGAATCCCAATTCCGACCCGATAAGCGTCATCCCAAGATCGAAATAACTTAGATTTTGAATTGCCATACTTGCGCGCTGGCAATTTGCCAGCATTATTTAAAGGTAGAATCATCTCCTAGAAATTCGTTGCACATATTTGGTACACAAATCTATAAGAGTCTTAAGGGGTACCCGTATCACGCATGATCATCATGTGACAGAATGAGTCAGACATGAAACACATGCCATTCTATGATAAGACCTGCAGCGCATCAAGTTTTTGAAGTCCACATCTTGGTTCTTCGTTGTGTTAGCGTTTACGTTGTTCTTTACAATTTTCACTGGCATCGTTTTGAAAGAGTAAAAAAGTCTTCATTTTATTCCTTTCTTGTTCATACGATTTTTCTTTATTTCAGTTGCAGAATTTTCTAAGCTTTTAATCTCTATGACTTTAACAGGTGATTTAAAATTACAACAAATTCTAGGCGATCAAAATGCATGATTCGTCATAACAACGACGAATCGCCAGCATGAACATGAAAATACAGTGTAACGCATTTTTGGAAACCTCAAGATTTCTCCCCTCTTCCCTCAGGCTCCTTCTTTTTCTTTTGCCAGGATTCATCCTTCTAAGGTGTACTGCTATTTTAAGCATAAAAATGCTGGTGAAGACATTTAATTAAGATGTTAATACTGAAATATCTGAAATGTCCAAATATCAACTGATTAGTAAAATGAGCGTGGAAAGTCTCTGTTCGTCTCTTCATGCTGCCGTTTTTCATTGCTGGTTCCTTCTACTACATACGGATCATTTAAATCCAATGTCTGCCCGTTAGCTATCCGCGGAAAATCGCGTGAAAAACACATTATCTTTTTTGAGTGGCATGTAATATAACACATCGTCAATCTTTGTTATGAAGAAGGCAGCGATGATCATGCTATCCCGCAGCACCTCTTTGAATCACGGGTCCGTGTACATGGTAACGAAATATTGATGCTATTAAGATAAGATAAATATAACATTTTAGTTTATTCTTTTAGTGTTATCAGTAATTAAATTCATTTTGTCCTCCTAATCTGTATTTGAGAAGAATATGCTATATCCTCAAGTATTTATTTTTTTTTTTGTTGCTGCTATCTATATCTTGGTCCTATGTTGTATCCGTGTTCCTTATCTTGATATCTACACTTGGTTCAATACTGAGGCCTACTCTTAACAAGCTTCCTCCTAAGTAGGTTTCGTCATAACGATTATTTATTTAGCATTTACACTTAGATTCTATCCTTCACGGATTGACAACCATATGTGACCCTGCACTACAAAACCAACTAAGAATTTCCTGACATGGATTTCTAGTTAAGGCCAAATTCAGGAAGAGCAGACTTTAAGCTTTGAAATGATGTTTAACTAAATTCAAATAGCCTTTCTAACCTATCCAAATATTGATAAGAAAATCCATATCTGGAAAAGTGTTTACTGAGAAAAGAGGTTCATATTAAGTATAAGTCTAATCAAGGGCTTAACCTTTGCTAAGCTAGCTGTGCAATGAATGGGACAAAAACAGGACATGAAACGCTGCAGTATAAACAATGATGGAATTATCAAATTAAACTGAAATTGATTTTGCTTTAATCGCACATTCCATCCATGATAAATACCAGCTTTCAAAGCAACAGCATCATCTTTCCAAAAGTTCTTTTTTTATGAAAAGGAAATCTATGACACATCTAATCACACTATTATAGAGAAAAGCGTCCTAGAAAATCTGCAAAAAAACACAATTTCCCATTTGTTTCTTGATCCGAAACCATACAATAATGTGGATGAAGTTTTGCTCTTTCAGAAAATGATAATGAAAAAAAAAAAAGATTGACTAGATTGACCCATCTCACAAATTTTGACACCTGACACAAAATCAGTGTGTGCGACGTCTTGTTGGCTTTGTGATGTAATAGTCTATTGTGCATCCTAGCTGGATATCATGTATCATCTTTTTTGTTTTAATTATTTGATGTATTTTTCAATGAAAAGAAATGAAAATAGAAATTGAAACTACGAATGTAAAATGTGTATGCGGGGATTGGAGTCATAAGCTTCATGTAGTTTCAAGTTTATTTCTTGTTTCACGGCCAGCATTGCCGATTATTCGATTATTTGATTTTTCTCAAACTTCACTATGAAAATGAATGTTAGCGAATTTACTGAATCCACGAAATATATATGTATGATATATTCATATATCTATATATATGAGATACATTCCCCTTCGAATTTCGTATATAGAGTAATCACGTTGATTGTCGTTGTGAGCATAAATTGATATCTTGCTATCCTCGTGCGTTACTAAGGACACTTTGTGTTGAATTGAGAAATTATAGAATAACATTTCCACATCTATACATAAGCACACACACACACAGGCACAGACACTGATACACAGACACGTATTTTGCATAGGCTTATACAATAGAGCATGTGTGTGTGTTTGAGTGTGTACCGAGCAAGTTTTATCTTTTGATTTTTTTTTCTCTCATTCTCTCCAGAGGGATAGATTATGCTTAGTATACATAAATCGTTATTGTTTTCCACCTTAAAAAAATAACAATAGTACGGTAAACTGCTCAATTCGGTCTGTGTCTGTGCTTAATCACGTGATTGCGCGAATGATAAAGAGGCAAGTTTTGTTGCATGCGATAATAATACATTTTTTGTTAAATCTTATTTTTGTTTTATTTTCCTTCCTCCACTACAGTTATCTCTCTAACTCTTAATATGCCACGTTCGCACCTCCGACTCAGTTGAAGGGGGTGTTATTCGTTATTCCGAAGGTTCGCTATTCCGAAGGTTCGTTATTCCGAAGGTTCGTTAATCCGAAACACACAAATTCCTTATACCTAGAGGTTCTTTAATCCGAAAATAAAAAAGGGTTCGTTAATCCGGACATTTGTGGAGTTATTCCGAAGGTTCGTTATTCCGATGATTTGTTACTCCGAAAATGAAATTCGGATTAACGAACCTTCGGAATAACGAATCTTCGGACTGAAGAGCCTTCGGAATAACGAACATTCGGAGTAACGAACCTTCAGAATAACGAGCTATAACCGTTGACGGCGTACCAACTTCGCATATTCCGCTCAAACGCACAAACCCGCCAAAACCGATCAATAAATCGCCAAATGCCACAGTACAATGAAAGCGTTTTTCCGTTCCTCTCGTCTATAGCTTGCATTTCATGTTGTGATTTACTAACAAGCAGTGTTTCACACTGGTTCTGCGTGCAAATTATAAGTTTCTGTCACTGCTTTGTGTGCAAATGTTATTACGGTAATGTAAATGCTGGGCATTTCAAATAAAAACAGTTATAGATTTTTCATAGAATTTACATCGATGCAAATCTTGGCCTTTTTTTTCTTCAAATTTGCTCATTTCCTCTACTATTAAACATAAATCTTTCTAAGTTATACAGATTCGAAAAACAGAATGTTTTCTCAACGCATGACTACGTTGGTGTCTCAGCATAATGTGGCATACGGGTGGTTTCCATCATGGCACATAAAGAGTTAAAACGCAAAAGTTAATAATCTCCAGAATTGTAAAATGCCTACAAAACAAGGTTAACTGTAAATTATACATAATAGCCTTTATCTTGATTTACTGCAAGCCATTTTGACTTCTTTTTGTTCTCCTTCCTCTTCATTTTTTTTTTAATTCTTCTAAACATAATATTGTTGATTATAATAGGCCTATGGACAAGAAACAAAATGTTCCATTGAAATAATGAACAAAACAATCATGAAATGTGCTACTGGTATATACAAAACAATTTTTGTTATTATTATTATTATTATTATTATTATTATTATTATTATTATAATCAGTATCTTTATATTTACAATTTGGGGCATAGGGTGAATTTCCATGTGAAAACCAGGTATCCTAAGGGGAATCCGTCCTTTGGGCGAAATATTAGATTCCCCTTAGCGTGTTCAATGCTTGTTTACGAGTTTTCCTGTACCCCTACACTCTTGAAACTGCGCAAAATGAAATGTAGAGGGCAGCAGAGAATATTGCACAATAGGAGAGTTCTCCTAATGCACCATATATTTTGCCACATGGATTTGTTATATATAATTCACCTTAGCGCATTTTAATGCACTAAGGGAAATTGTTAATATGTGACCGTGCACCACAAAAAAAGTCGCCAGACATGATTCTAGTTAAGATCATATTCTAAAAGAGCAGACTTTAAGCTTTAACATGATGTATAACTCAAGTCAAATGGACTCTCCTAACCCATCTAGATACTAGAAAGAAGGCACACACTCAGGAAAAGTGTAAACTGAAAAAAAGGGGCTCTGAAGTACAGTGTCCATTCAAGAAATAATCTTTACTAAGCCGTGCTGGTTGTGCGATGAATGGGACAAAAACAGGATGTAAACCACCGGAGCAACAACAATGAAGGGATTATCAGATTAAATTGAAATTAAATATGCGTTATTAACACAATCTGTCCTTAGTTAATGCAAACTTTCAAAGAAGTAGCATTATCCTTTCAAAAGTTATAGGAGGTGAACGTGAAGAGTGTGCACAAAGTTTTTAAGAAATGTAAAGCAGCCTCCAAAGACACAATTAGTCACACTATTCTGCCAAAAATGTTCGAGATAAACTGCTAAAAAACACAATTTCCTGCCCGTTTTATGATCCCAAATTTTCGCATAATGTAAAAGAAGACTTGCTCTTTCAGAAAATATGAAAAAGTCAAAATCGGTTCAGCTGACCAATTTCACCTATTTTCAGTCCTCATACAAAATCAGTGTGTGCGACTTTTTGTTCGTTTTGTGGTGCACGGTCACATAATACAAAAAATCTATGATGCAATATTAATCATACACATACAGCAAGTGAAATCATATCCTTTGGTTATACAGCAAAGTTTAGATAGGCTACTAGTTTTCATTGATCAATTATGGGATTAGTTGTTTCATTAAAATGTTTGTTTTTGTCTTTTTTTATAAGATTCTCCCTTATTTCCAAATTATCTAAAAAAATCTTAACAAATTATGGAATTCTTCATATGTCCCAAAATAGCGTTGTATATAATAAATGTTATTATGAGCATTATTATTATCATTATTATCATTATCATTTTTATTTTTCCTTAAAAAAAATCACTGCAAATCCATACCAGCCGAGGGAGAAAAAACATATCAAAAAGCAAACAAGATTACTACTCTCTACTATCAAAATCTTAATGAAAAAAAAAGCGCAGAAGTATAAAAGGACTGACGATCTATGAACTGAGGGAAAAACGGATAAACAGCATAGAGTACAGTTGAGATAGAGATATCTTTATTTCTACGACTATGTTCGAGGGAGGGAGAGAGAGAGAGAGAGAGAGAGAGAGAGAGAGAAAGGCAGACATAAAATCTTTTCATGAGTTAATGCACCCGGGAACTCTGTTACACCATTCATCTGTTCCTGAAAAAGAGCACGAATTAAGAAAAAAGAAGAAGATTGATTTCCGTTTTCCTCGAAAAAAAGAAAAATGTTGCCCAACCATTAGCGTTGGGATTGTAATTCATGCATGGACTTCTTGATCGTTATAACGATAGATGTAATATTGACTTGTAGTAGCGAAAAAAAAAATGCGATGTTGATGCGCTTCTTTTTAATCTTCATATGAGGTCTGTTTGTTTTCTATTGCCTTAGTGAAATTTTTGAAATATGACAAATAATAAGACAGATATGAGGCAAAGCTGACTTTGCAGGAAATCCAAAGTGGCTTGAAGGCTAAATCATAGATTCCATTCAATTCTTTCGGACTTCTGGCATTTAATTACTTTCAAAGTGCACTCGCCATCAGTCTAGTGATGTGCTTTCATATAAAAATAGTGTCGAAGTTTTTTGAAGTTCCACTTCGTCTTTTTGGATGATCACTGCGAGACCAACCTGATCTTCGAGAGAGGTAAGTCTGTGGGTCTGTGTGTGTGTGTGTGCGTGTGTGTGTTGTGATGAATTAAACAATCATACAAATAGTTTTCTACTATCATTAACAGTAGACAAAACAGGCAAAAGTCGTCAATATTAATATTTCTGCCGAAGTGCAAAGGCAGGATCACTCTTATTTTCTTTCCATTGGTTCTAGATGCCCTCATGTTTGACTATCTTACATTATGTTCCGCTAGTGCTTCCTAGATAAAGTACAGAAAATGGAAAACCAGATAATTAACCTAAATCTTAATCATTATACGAAACGGACAGTTTTTGTTTTCACAGAAATGATCTCCAATCCTAACATTTCTACATAAAAGTACAAAAAAATGGTTTCCGCAAAACAAATAAAAAAAAATGATACAGAAATGTATACCAAAGTTGATTTTCAATTAATATATTAATTTCAAAGTTTTGAGCCAGGAGTGAAATTTAATGTGACATGATTTTATAAGCTTTTTTTTTAGGTGTGACACCCTTTTCAAAACCACGGAAACTATATATACTTATATATGTATATATAATCATATGCATTAACAATTGTGCACGTGAACATGACAAGAACAAAAGGACAGTTTCGTGTTTATTTTTTGTCTTTTAGACAATTAGTTTTAATGAATGGATAAAGACAGTTCTATAAGATTTCATGAAATTATTGTCCCTTTTTTGTTGAACAAAAAGGTTATAAAAAAATTCGTTCATTTTATATGTACCAGTTACCATTGTTTTCATCAACAATTCATAATTTTGTAGTAGACTTTGCCTCTGATACACAATGCGATAATGTTTAAAAATGTTCAAATGAGAGAACATCATAGTATTTAACGGATATCCGTACTGGAAAGTGAAAATTCATCCGAATGTTCTTCTTGTCATTGGTGGTAAATACACAATTTCAAAAATGCAGATCTATGCTATCTATGCTAATGAGAGACCTACTGATTATCTGACCGTAGCCAAGGCAGCATGTGTCTTAGGATAAGAAATCTTTGTATTCATTAGATTTAACATATTTCTGTGACTTCCATCATGTTATTTGGAGTCCATCGAAATAAAGTAATAGACATAATACTGATTTAACTTCTATTTTTGCTTATATTAGCAGAGTACAAGGAACTGATTTTTCAAAACGATGACTGCAACGCTTATTGGAATGTCTGAAAAAGGACATTTGGATGTGATGGTGACCGAAATGCTAACAGCCTCCCCCGAATCATCTGGCGATGAGGAATATAACACTTTTTCGTCTGTGGCTGGGAAAAATCTGATTACATGGTCTTGGAAAGGTATGACGTGGTCTTGGTATGTGATCTGCGAGCTCGTCATCGCAATTATCGGCATCACCGGCAACGCTCTCGTCATCGCTGTCGTGTTCGGCCGTCGTTCGAAGAGTCGCTCGACAGATATCCTTGTGGGAAATCTGGCGATAGCTGATTTTATCACTTCTGTTCTTCTGATTCCGTACCCGACAGTCAACTCTATCCCCAATTCATGGACGGGCGCATTATTTTGTAAAATATTGGAAGGAGATTATTTGATGTGGACCACGGTTACCGCATCGATCTACAGCCTCTTGGCAGTATCCCTCGATCGCTTCTTCGCTGTCGTTTATCCAATTCATTTCAGACGCTTCGCCAATCGCCAAATCGTCAATCTCATCGTTTGTCTCATTTGGGCAGGATCGTTTGTCTTTATGGTTCGAAATTTTTTGACTAATACAACGGGTGTGATACTGGGGAAGTGCGTGTATCAGCGAGAGCAGAAAAATCTTGAAATACTTTACGGGATTTATATCTTCGTCGTCCAGTTAGCTCTCCCGACCGTTTTTATGCTCTTGACCCAGGCAGCCATTGCGCGCTCACTCCGGCGAGAAGCCGCCCGCTTCGTGTCGAACGAGTCCTCGGCATCGTTCCACCTGACCGCCCGATCTCGAGTCCTCACCCTAACATTGACAGTTGTCCTCATCTACGTCATCTGCTGGGCCCCAGACCAGATAGCGTTCCTCTCGTTTAACCTAGGACTCATCACTCCGTCCTATGTTCGCAGTCCCCTCTCACGTATAACTACCGCACTCGCCATTTGTAACTCCTGCGTCAACCCGATAGTGTACACCCTTCGTCACCCTAAATTCCGCGAAGCCGTAAAAGACTTTTTTAGAAAAACAGGCAAAGGAAATGCACCGATATTTGAGGATCTCGAATCACAATTTCGATCGGACAAATGTCAAACTTGGATCGACAAACCCTAACCCTTCTATATTTTCCATACAATCGCGCGTGGTTAATTCATCAGCATATCATGTGCACTTAAATTTCAGGGGCACGAACGAGATGCAAGTCGATAGAGCACAAGTATTTCACATAACGCACTTTTTATCTCTTTGAGGACGCAGGTACATGTAGTGGTTAAACAGTGACTGCTCTGAGGGCAGTTGAAAAATTGTCTCATTCCTGGATTAAAGTCTGATACCGCGATGGAGGAAGCGGGTTACCATCATAGCACTAAATGGGTCAAACGTTTAATACACAGAATCCATATCATGACTAGAACTGTAACCCAATATGTTTTTGAAACCGGATTTCTTGGTTTTGATGCTGTGACGTGTTCAAATTTTCTTCATTAGTACACTGAGAGCATTTCAAAGGAGTTATGGTATAAAAAGGCTTTATTTTCCCCTTCTTGTTTGTGTATGCTTTCTTCTTTGTTTCGGCATCAGAATGATCAAAACCTCTAAACTTTGATTAAAAGGAGATTCTTGAAATGATAACATTTTCTAGAAGATCGAAATGCCTGTGTTTCTCTTTCAAAGTGGCATACAACAAGTTTCTTGACATATCGATATGCAGTGTCATCTTTTCTGTCTGCTTAAAGGGATTGTATAGTTTTGGTTGAGACCTAACATTAGGTTTCTAACATTTTTTTGGTGAGATAATGAGAAACCTCTTATGAAATGTGACAGAGGATGTAATTCCGAAATGAATTCCATGTTTATTTGATGAAAATTGGTTTAGAAATGGCTGAGATATTCAAACTAGAGAGATTGTAGTAAAAGGTAAGGATCTACCTCTTATTACGATTGCCTTATTTTACTTTGATTTTAGGATGTTTCAGCCATTCTAATCCGATTTTCATCAAACAAACTTTGAATTCCTCTTAGAATGGTATGCGTGGTATTATTTCATCAGTGGTTTCTTGAAATATCGCTATAATTTCAAAGCCCAAACCTCATCTCCTCCAATAATCTCTTTAATATATTTGCATTTGCTCCCTTTCCATAGTTTGTTTTAATAACAACGTACATCATGAACGAGGTACACACTCAATGATAATGAAAATTCGCAGTTTAGGAAAATACATGGTTTCTCTTCTCAAGCGTAATCCTCCTGCTTTATACTGGAAAGCTACAAATAACAGTGGTGGTGATAACAATTAACATAGTTAACACTGAATTAATAATATTCATGACGACGGTATTTATTTAGTCACAAGAATGTCATTATAGAGTTTGATTCATCCAGGTAGTAGAACACCACCATGGTAATTACATCCAATAGTCTGGACTTACTTGTAAAATTCACGGTAAGTAAAGTTTCAAGATTCTTTCTAGTTACTTCCTCAGCTCAAAACGGTGCCCAATTTTAATAATCGAGGTGCATTGAAATCACTAATTCGATTTTGACAATGAATAACGACATTTTAAGGACAGTGTAATTTAACAGCGTTTTACAGTGTAATTGTCCTCACAACACTCCACTTGAAGTTAAGTAGTAGAACCTAATGTACTGCACTGTTCCATTTATGTTTGAAAACTTTGTTTTTCGAGTGTATCAGATTCTGTCGAAGAGTGTTGGAAGGTTCGAAAAAGACAGGAATCCGATATGCACTGAGGATCCGTTGGACCAGAAACACCTCTGACTGAATTATGACTATGGATGCTCGGTCTTTCATGTCGCGTTTGCAATCTGGGTCAACGTGAAAGAAATCATAATTACGTTTTTGTTCATGTGAACAACACTGCGCTGGGCATCATTTTAAGGACAAAAAAGTTGCTATCATTAATACGAAAGTCAAATGGTTCGAAAAAGGAGTCCATGAAGAGAATTATGCGAACGCTTAAAGTCTTTCCCTAATCAGAGGAGGGGGAATTCGGCACTACCGTTCTCTATAAAGATACATATCGGTGATCCGGGACAGTAAAGACAGTGATATCACCCGCTCAACCTTTACGGATGAATGTTTGCCAGGCAGTCAAAGCTAACGGAGTGACTCGGACGAGACAGAAACTGTCCTTGCCATGAATTTCCAAAGTAAGTTCATCAATTAAATAGACTTTATTACGAGTTGCTTTTGGTATGATAAATTGTCTTGCTCAGTCATGCCATAACATATTTTGACTACCTTTGAGCAATAAGGTAGTGACGGTTACTATCCAACCCATCGATGAAGATTTAAGGGAACTATAAAGTAGAGTGCATTTCATGCCAGGTCATGTACTTTGCCGGTATTCGTAATCTTCCCCAACCCAAGTGACAATCAATCCATTTAACATGTTCATAACATCTGCCCCACAGAAAGAAGTTTTGCTTATCTGAGATTGTCAATACTTTTAAACAAACAAATGAATATACTTTCAATTCTTCCTGCGAGGGTCCCCGCGTTCTTTCCCCGGACAAGCCCCCAACTGTTACGCGCTGTCATCCATCACCAAATCATTATCTTACCATCCATCCATGACCACTGCGAATGGCGCATATTTGTAAAGTTGACCAAATTGAACCTCATCTCGTGTACCTAAACATTGTTCGTTCCCTTCTTCAACTCACGTGACGAGCTTTTCGCATATTCATAACAAGTTCAACTTTCCCTTGGTATTCCTTACTTTGTCATTCCTCAATACAGAATTATAAAATTGAAGAAAGCTTTGGATAACAAACAAAACATAACAAAACTGAACCATCTGAATCAATATGTAGACGAATTTTATGTCATAAAATCGCAGGAACAAAATAAAAAAAAATATATATACATGTAAAGGAATTGCATTTCATGTGGAGCCACTTCAGAATAGATGTTTGGATATTAATTACAAATGTAGGGAACCATGTCGAGCTCGACCAGGAAGATTAAACTAGGTGAAATATTGTAAACATGAAATAAACTATCTTCAAGTACAAATTAAATCTTCCATTTCAATGAGTGAACGGGTGATGTTTGTTATTCTAATTCGTTAATCCAAAAATGAAACAATTTCCCCCTTTCGAAGGTTTCTTATGCCAAAACACACAGGATCCGTATTAATCAGATGTTCGTTAATGAACGGATTGTACGTACCAACGAACCTTCGCAATAACAAATGTTGTTTAGTTTTGGGATTAACAAACCTATAGGGAATAACATCAACCAGCCTTCAATCAGCCTTTGGAATAACGAACTGCAACCGGGTGAACAGCAAAGCAGTGCAGTATGGGCTTGCGGTGAGGTGAGATATGCGCTGAGTGATAACATTGATCGGTACTATGTCAGTGTGATGTCGGAAACACATCGTATCGTGGCCGTAATAACCTATTGTTTACAGTAAATTGGAATACAAATATGGTACGAGTTTATAATAGGTATGTGGGTTTTTTAGGTCTCTTTTTAACAAATTCAACGAGATACACTTTCGCACCTTTAGAAGCGAAAAATTCCACACATCCGGCCAATTATGTTTAAATGACTTGGGGGCTAGAGTGTTCTGGGGTTTCAAGAATGTAACCGGACTACTGACACGTTGGGAATGGCTGAATTGCGGAGTTTGGAGTGAAAAAAAGAAGGAGATAGAAACAATAATCTTAGAAAGAGGGCTGAATGCAACATTCAGTTGGCAGTAATTTATAATGCTTTTAATTGTTAAAAGAGGGTTTGGAAGGGGTTTAATAAGGGGAATATTATTAAATTCCCCGGAGCCACATAAATGTTTCTACCACAAGGTAATACATTGGTAGATAATGGGAATTTTAAATGCTGAATTATTCTGTCTATGTAAATTTCCACTTTTCCAGGCAGATCGATCCCTTGGAAATGAACGCCACTTGCAAAGTTGGATTAAACAGATTAAAAAAAAATGGATAATACATTACATGAATTTGGATACTGCATTACATTCAATAATCAATGATCAAAATGATGTATTCATTTGTGCCATCGGCATCATTTTGTGTGTGTGTGTGTGTGTGTGCACAGTGGAGCAGAAGCAAATCTGTTGTAGATGGACAATATCATGTGGCTTTATAATGAATAGGGGTGAACGTGGGACTAATCTCATGGACTGATAAATGGGTCAGAAATACACGTTTTGCATTATGACAAAATCACACCAATTTATTACTATAACAACATAACAAAAGGGCAACATGATTGAGAAGGCTATAGTCAAAGCCTGCAAAGGACCGCGGGAAAAATGTAATCAAAAATGTGCATGTCATCTGAATGAACACGACCCTTTCGACATTTAAAGGTACACGGTCCAGGGATTGAAAAGGGCGATGTTGCATTGATTCCGTTTCATGCATCTGCGATTTTTTTTTTTTTTTACATATCCGAACGAAACCTGTTTAATTATGTCAGGGGTCAAAATAGCGTCAATTTCAGTTCATCTCTTGATTCGAACGTTGTCCACTAATGTTTCCGTCTACTAATACGGATCCATATTAAGACACAACAGCGCTCTCTTGAACCCCACGTCCACATGTGACCGTGCATCACAAAACGAACAAAAAGTCGCACCCCTTGATTTTACGTGAGGACTCAAAAAAAGGTAAAACTGGTCAACTAAGTCAAAACTGATTTTTTTTTCTGAAAAAAACTATCTTCTTCTCCATTATTCTTAACCCATTCACTTCGGGAACCTGGTGGTTTGTGTATTAAGTCTATGGGGATTTCAGAATTTAGTATGGAACGGGTTAAGTTTGGGATCGTAAAATGGATGGAAGTGCTTTTACAACAGTTTTTTTACAACTCTTTTTTTTTTTGTAGAGTAGTGAGATCAGGTATGTCTTAGAGGCCCCTTTCATTTCTTGATAACCCTTTGCACACTCTTCAATTTCAAGTCTGATAACTTTGGAAGGGATAGTGCTACTGCTTTGAAAGTTGGCATTAATCATGGTCAGAATGTGTTAATAGAGCATGCCTAATTTCAACTTAATTTGATAATCTCTTCATTGTTGTTGCCACAGTGGTTTACATCCTGTTTTTGTCCCATTTATCGCACAGCTAGCACGGTTTGGTAAAGATTAAGCGCTTGAATAGACAGATAGACCGTATACTTCAGACCCTCTTTTCTCGGTTTCCAAAGTGCGTGCTTTCTTTCCAATATGTATGTGACAGTAACGAACCATCTAGGCTATTCAATTGAAATGAAAGCGGATTTTAGTTTACTCTTACAGGTTTAAACATGTCATTACGAATACAACGTGTGTATGCGGGCGATTGGCGTCATTAAGTTCAAGATCGTTTCTTGTTTTACTGCCAACATTGTCCGATTATATTCGATTATGCAATTTTCCTCAAACTTCACTAAAATCTATGTATTCATTAAATCTACGCCAAGTATGTTTAGGATAAATTTCCTTTGTGTAATGTCGTTGATTGTCCTGAAAATATTAAAATCGATGGCTTTATATCCTCATCATTGTGTTACTATAACACTTTGATTTCATGGCTCAGCATATGTATCCATACATAAACACACACACCCGCACAGCCACACACACACGCACACACATTATGCATACGCAATAGAGCGTGTGTTCGAGTGGGTATAGTATGCAAGCTTTATCTTTCTTTCCTTTTTCCTTTGTCTTTCTCTCTCCATTTCTTTCTCTTCCTTTCTCTCTCCTCTCTTCGTCTCCAGAGATACAGAGTGTGCTTTGTGTATATAAATCGTGTTTTTTTTTTTAAAGAAAAGATAATACTGTAATCTGCTCAGTTCTGCCTATGTTTGTGAATGATAATGAGGCCAGTCATTATTATTTTGCATGTGATATGATGTATTTTCCGATCTCATTCATCCTCCATTACATATATCTTTTTAAATAGGTAAATAATCCTCAACATTTCAAAATGCATACAAAACAGAGATGACTTTACATTCTACATGCACGCGTCATCAGCAATTCTTTACCGGAAGCGTTTTGTCCTTCTTCTTCCTTTCCTTCCTATTTCTTTTTTCTTAACATAATTGTTGATTGTAGAATAGAAAGATCGATGCAAAGGAAGAAGTACACATTTGAAAGCAAAGAAGATGACTACATACCACTAGCGAAACCTTAATGAAAAAAGCAAAGGTATAAGGAGACTGAAAAAAAAAATATAAAGGAAGGGAGAAAACATAGAGAACCGTTAAGATAAAGGTTTGTTTACTTTTTTCCCGAGCATATCTGAGGGAGGGAGATGGTGAGAGAGAGAGAAAGAGAGAGAGAGCAAGAATGAAATAGAGATTAAAAAAATAAGACAGACATGCAATCTCTTCATGAGTTAATGCATCCAGGAACTCTGTTACAGCATTGATCTGTTCCTGACAAAGAGCACAAAAAACATCATCGATTTCTGCTTTTTCTCGAAAAAGAGAAATCTTGCTTATCCATTTAAGCCTCGGGCTTTCTGCATAGATTTTATGATCGTTATAGATCTAATATTGTAGCATATTGGTGCCTACCCCCCCCCCCCCCCCCGAAAACAGGGCGATGTTGATGTTATTCCTTTTAATCTTTATATGACAGTTTTTCTTTAATTCCCTTATCAAAATTTTATCATATTTGACAAATAGTCAGAATGACATGAGCTCAGGCTGACCTTGCAGGAAATTGACTTGAAGGTTAAATCATCGATTCCATTCAACTCTCTTTTTTTTCTGATTTGTTAGAATTTGGTCACTCTAAAAGTGCACTCATCGAAAGATCTAACGAATGTGCTTTTATATAAAAGTGGTGTGGAAGTTTTCTGAAGTTCCACTTCGTCTTTTTGGATACCTACTGCGAGACCACCCTGATCTTCATGAGGTAAGTAGATGGGTCAATGTGTGTGTGTGTGTGTGTTTGTGTGTGTGCTCGTGTTGTGATAAATGAAACTAGCATGGAAATGATTCCCTGTTACCAAAATAGGCTAATTTCATCAACAGTAACTTTCATTTGTAAATTCAAATGCAGCCACGCATCTTATTCCTTTCTCTTGTTTTTGGTACGCCTTGTAGTCAATTGTCTGATATGATGTGCCGGTAGTGCTTTCGAAGTCTAGAATGATAAAACCACATGATCAACCTAAATCTTATTCATATATACATAATTGACTTTTTTTCCCACATCAATGAGTTTCAATCCTAGCACTTTTTAACATGAAACTACAGAAAGGGATTAGCATGTTTGTTAAATAACAGATGATGCAGAACTGTTTATGGACACACGATTTGATTTTCTCTCAAGAAAAAGATTCATTATGAAACCTGCAGCCAAAGGCAAAATTTCATGTGAATTATATGCTGTCTTATGTGTGACAGGCTTTTCATGATAACAAATTCAATATGTACATTTATACACATGCATTACAGATTGTGTCAACGAAAATGATTTTGACTTAGATTATTACACAACAGTCGTGTGATTTCCTTTTGTCTCTTAGAAAACACAAGAATCGATAAAAGACAGCTTTATCTCGATTTTACGAAAGTATGTTTAACAGCTTGGATAAAAAAAAAAATGTCATTAAGAAAATCTCAATTACTATAAATAAACCATCAGTTACTGTGATATTTATATGTATGACTATTTGTGACCCTGCACCTCAAAACAAACAAAAAGTCGCCAGACATGAATTTTTAGTTAAGACCATTATTCTGAAAGAGCAGACTTTAAGCTTTAAAATGATGTATAACTCAAATAAAATGGACTCTAAATATCTAAGTATCTAAATCGATCTAAATATTGGAAAGAATGCACAAACTCAGGAAAAATGTGAACTGAGAAAAGAAGCTCTGAAGTACAATGACTATTCAAGCGCTTAATCTTTACCAAACCGTGCTGAATGTGCGATGAACGGGACAAAAAAAATGGGAAGTAAACCACCAAAGTAACAACAATGAAGAAATTATCAGATTAAACTGAAATTAGGCATGCCTCATTACCACATTCTGTCCTTAATTAATGCCAACTTTCAAAGCAGGAGCACTATCCTTTCAAAAGTTATTAGAGTTAAAAGTGAAGAGTGTGGACAAGGTTTTTCAGAAATGAAAAAGGGATTCTAAAGACACACCTAATCACACTATTCTACCAAAAATGTTCGAGATAAACTGCTAAAAAACACACTTTCCTGCCTGTTTTATGATACCAAATGTTAGCATAATGATAAAGAAGTCCCGCTCTTTCAGAAAATATGAAAAAGTCAAGTTCGGCTAGGTTGACCCATTTCACTTATTTTCAGTCCTCACGCAAAATCAGTGTGTGCGACTTTATGTTCGTTTTGAGGTGCATATTTACAAATATATCTATGCCTATATATATATATATATATATATATATATATATATATATATATATTATATGCATATTTGTAATGAATATTGGAGGTTCATCGGAACGTTTTTGTCGTAAACAATAGTTTATATGCAGATTTAAGGAAGAATAAGCGCTAAAATTATACATAATGTTGATACACTAGTGATTATGATATATCTCACTCAATACAATTCAATTCAATTCAATAGTTTATTTATTTCCATCATCACAAAGAAAAGAAAAGAAAAAGTTGACTTAATCCAAGGTGATACAATTTTTTTTTCATTTCTCTTACACTCGTCTGATAAAGGATTTTTTTCAATACAATATAAAGTATATTATACACGAATGATGTCGTAAGCATGTCTCTAAAGATAAAGAAACTCTGTAATCATCTGATCTAATACTTCTCTTTAATTTTGATTATGTCATTTCGATCCGATAGATGTAACATACAACTTGTAATAATATTGATTTAACTTGTACTTTTGCTCATGTATTGCAGAGGACAAGGAATTGCTTTTCAAAATAATGAGTACTACGCTTATTGAAATGTCTACAAAAGGACATTTTGATGTTGTTGTGACTGAAATGCTAACACCCTCCGAAGAATCAGCTTTGAATGAGAGATATAGCGATGTTTCGACTGTGGCTGAGCAAAATCTGATTACGTGGTCTTGGGAAGGTATGACGTGGTCTTGGTATGTGATCTGCGAGCTCATCATCGCAATTCTTGGGATTACTGGCAACATCCTCGTCATCGCTGTAGTGTTCGGCCGTCGCTCGAAGAGCCGCTCAACGGATATCCTTGTGGGAAATCTGGCAATAGCTGATTTTGTCACTTCGATCCTCTTGATTCCGCACCCGACAGTCAACTCTATTCCCAATTCACTGACGGGAGCTTTTTATTGCAAAGTCATTGAAGGCGAGTTTCTGGTGTGGACTACCGTCACAGCATCGATCTACAGCCTGGTGGCAGTATCCCTTGATCGCTTTTTTGCTGTCGTTTATCCGATCCATTTTAGACGCCTCGCAAGTCGCCGACTCGTAAATCGCATCGTTTTTCTGATTTGGGCTGGATCGAGTATATTAATGGTTCGAGTTCTTTTCAACAACACTACGGGCGCGACAACGGGACGGTGTGTGTATCAGCGACAAGAGCGAAACCTGGAAATCCTTTATGGGATTTATATCTTTGTTGCCCACTTTGCTTTCCCGACCGCCCTCATGCTTACAACCCAGATCGTCATTGCACGCTCTCTCCGAAGAGAAGCCGCCCGCTTTGTGTCGAATGAGTCCACGGCATCGTTCCACAATATCGCGCGATCTCGAGTCATCACGCTAACATTGACAGTTGTCCTTATCTACGTCATCTGCTGGGCTCCAGACCAAATAGCGTATTGTCCGAACTATGTGCGCAGTCCCCTCTCACGCATAGACAATGCACTCGCCATTTGTAACTCCTGCGTGAACCCGATAGTGTACACTCTTCGTCACAAGCAATTCCGTGAAGCCGTGAAAGATTTTTGTCGAAACGCAACCAAAAGAAATACACCAATATTTGAAGATCTTGAATCACAATTCCAACCCGAGAAAAGTAATCCTAGGATCGAATTATCCTAACTTTTTTGTTGACGTATTCGCGCGTGTTCTCAGTCCACGGGCAGCCAAGACAGAATCATCTATTCGGATTTCAAGTGCACAAATGTTATATAAATCGATGGAGTATAAGCATTAAATCAACGCACAATTAACATTTCTTTTTTATTTTTGAAAGGATATCCTGATTTTTTTATTGTTTTGCTTTTCTCATGTACATTAACATTCACTGGCTGAGTTTCAGAAATGTAAAAAGGTCTTGATTTTCCATTCCTTCTTGTTTGTATATGTGACCGTGCATCACAAAACCAACAAAAAGTTGCACCCCATGATTTTGCGTGAGGACTCAAAAAAGGTGAAATGTGTCAACCGAGTCAATCTTGATTTTTTCATATTTTCTGAAAGAGCTATCCTTCCTCTACATTATCCTTTAATTTGGGATGATAACATGAAGGGGAAAGTGTGTTTTCATCAGTTTTTCTACAAGCTTTTTTTTTGGGGGGGGGGGAATAGAATGATCAGGTATGCCTAAGAGTACCCTTTTCATTTCTTGAAATCCTTTACACACTCTTCCATTTCAAGTCTCATAACTTTTGATAGATAATTCTACTGTTTTGAAACTCGGCATTAATCATGGACAGAATGTGTTGATAGAACATGCTCAATTTCAGCATAATCTGATAATCCCTTCATTTTTGTTGCTCCAGTAGTTTATATCCTGTGTTTTGTCCCTTTCATTGCGCAGCTATCACGGCTTGGTAAAGATTACACGCTTAAATAAGCTCTGTACTTCAGAGCCTCTTACCTCAGTTCACACTTTTCCAGAGTGTGTGCTTTCTTTTTACTATTTAGAGAGGTTAGGGGAGTCCACTTGAATTGAGCTGTACATCAGTTTAAAGCTTAGAGTATGCTCTTTAAGAATCTTCCCTTAATTACAAATCCATGTCTGGCGACTTTTTGTTGGTTTTGTGATGCAGGGTCACATATGACCTTTTCGTTTTTTCGGTTACAGGCTTTCCAAGGCCTCCGAATATTGTTTTAGTCTACAAGTGATTCTTAGAGTAGTTAAAATTTCTAGAAGATCAACATGCTTTTCTGATTTGGATTTTGGAAAGGTTTGACAAATAATTGATCGTTTTCGGGGTTTTTTCTCTCTTTTTTTTAGTTGTTTGATTTTGTGTTTCCTTTCCATGAGTCGTTATACTACACAATAGTGCATTGTTTCTACTAGTAGACACTCAATAATCATGAAAATGCCACCTCAGGAAACCATCGGATTTCAGGGAAGTCTTCTACCAAGTACTGCAAAAGCTACGAATGATAAAGGTAGTATAACGACAATTAACTCCTTGTGTGCCACGTTCGCACGCCCGGCTCAGTCGACGGAGTGCCAACTTCGCATGTTCTGATCAAACGTACAAACCCGCCCAAATCGATCGATAAATCGCAAAATACCGCAGTACAATGAAAGCGTTTCTCATGATTCCTTTCCTCACATGATAGCAGCACTTCTTGTATTGCATATTATGTGGTGACTGAATAGCGAGCGGTGTTCTGTACTTTATTTGAGTGTAGATTTTAAATTTCGCTCACTGTTTTGTGTGCAAAATCATGCCCGTACAACATTGTGGCTACCGGTCATTTGAAAGAAAATCAGTTATGTATTTGTCACAAAATTTACATCACAGCAAACCTTGGCATTTTCTGAAGAACTTTGCTCATTACATATGAAGCTTAACAAATATCTGTAAGATTTGCATAGATTTGAAAAAAAAAACCAAATGTTTTCGCAAGGAATTACTACGTTGGTGTCTCAGAATAATGTGGCACACAGGGGGTTTCCACCTTTCCACCATGGCACATAAAATTGTTAAGATAGTAACACTGAATCAATGGGTGGACAACGGCATTTCTTTTCGCATAAGAATATCTTTGTAGATTTTGATTCATTCGGGTACTAGAATAACATCTTACGACTACATATATTTGTCTGGACATGTATAATAAATGAGCAATGGTGAGTAGAGTGTCATGATTCTTCGGAGTCATTTCCTCAACTCAAAATGGTACTGCTAAATTCAAATGTATGATTATGGCTGATTCGATTCCAGCTGACCTCGATCTGCAGTTTGTTTGGTATCACATGAGTAATGTAAAAAAGTGAATGAAACGAAAACCGAAATAACACATTATTCCGATCGTGTTTTGACATTTGTTTTGGGGGTGTACCCGTTTCTGCCGAAGAGTGTTGGAAGGCTTGAAATAAATAGAAATCCGTTATGAAATGAAATGAGAATCCGTTGGATTGTGAATCAATTCTTCCTGCGAGAAGGCCCTTGCTCGTTTCTGGACAAGCCCCCAATTTTTACGTTTTAGTTGTTCTTCAGTCAGCCACACACTGAATTTGACATATTATTAGAGTCTGACATGTCTTCTATCATCTGTCGAAATTTTGAAGCAAAATGATAAAAGGAAAGACCAAAAAATAGCGTTTTTCTGGGCCATGTTTTTTTGGCGTTTCAACGAAGCAGAAACTGGTTCGAACATTTGGATTGAGCGCCACACATAGGCTCCGCCCCTAACAACGACCAGAGTGATCTCATTGGTCAGTTTGCTGCTTGCCGCTAACCGAAGCGTGAAGCTCGCACACTGCCCAGTCGACTGGTGCGTGCGGGCGGGTTGCGCTATGCCTAGACGTTTCTCCTGACATCCTGGTCACTGATTGGTCGGTGAGGAGACCGCCGACGCTGTGTTTGAATGAGCATTTCGGGGGTTGCTAGGGCTTAACTTCTATTGTCCGGAGGTGAATACTGACTTGCGTGTCTCTTGATTGTGATTGCGTCGCAAGGAGAACTTTTAGGGCGCTTTTCTCGAAACAGTGATTTCCCAGACGTCTTGACATGCTCTCTTTTAAACATCGATATCTCCGCAGCCCATTATTTTTATGAGACGTGTTATATATCAATTTAAAGCAGAAAGATTACGGCCGTAATCTGGCAGAACTCCCTAAGTCGATTTTGGTCGATTTTCAGGTTTTGAGTGTTTTGTGTGTTTTTTCTCATGCTCTTTCAAGTGGGCCAAAAAATAAGTTGTGAATCGGTACAGAAAGTTATTTTTAGAAAGTGATTTTGGCAAAATTCCTGAGGAGAGAGGGCGATTAATCTGGCAGAACTGCGTAAGTCGAGATTCGAAATGAATTTTCCGATGTTAATCAGGCAGAACTGCGTAAGTCGACTTACGACAACGCTTGGACCAAGGTGTTCCTGCATCCCGCACGGACATGGTATATCTTAACACGCGCGTGCGTGACCTTGGTAGTGACGAACGCGCTGCGCGTTCAGGCTAGCAGTGCCTGCCTGCGCCTAAACTAGCTAGCTAGACACGTCGTACGGCTACGTGTATTGTACACGACGACAGTCACGCTAAAGCAATAACCCTCGTTACTCTTGGGGGAAATTGCCACTTTCTTTCCCTTCATAGACTGGCAGGCTTCAAAACAGGTCAATATGCGGTATGCCTTACTATTAAGTTTTGCTACAATCTAGTGTTTTTTAAGCCTAGAGCATTTCTAGATCTAACAAACGTTATAGTTTGCATCTTGTCTGACATCACGCTCCAGTCAATTTTAGGCCTACTTAGTACTGCTGCAGCACTTGTCCATTGTTAGTGTACGTGAAATCAATGTACTGTGCGGTAGCGTAGGTCACGCGAACAATAATATCTGTAATCCATTGACCATAGCTTTTTATTTTATTTTTCATTGTAATAAGCGGTTAGTGGGCTTGGATCTATGGGATTGATCTCGAGAAGTTTAATGAATATCTAGGATACCGTCCATAACGATGGCATTTTCGATCCAATCCTACAGACGTCAGAAATTGACCAATACTAACACTTAAATTACAGTTTACTTTTTAATACCGGTACCGTACCGGTACTCCCAGTAGAGTTGTGCAGTAGGGGCCTACTACTAGTAGCATGTTAGACTACTGGGGCCTACCGTTACTTAACTTAGGCTGAATCGCCGGTTATTCTGTCTTTACTCAGTTTTCTATTTTTCCAGATTTGATTCGGCCAGACATTCTTGAAGTCTGTAATATGAAGAATCTAGAATCTACAGGTTAAACGCTAAATTATAAACATTTAGCCCTAGAAATAGATCTGAAACTTAGATTTAGATCTGTGTTCTATTAAACAGTTATACATTACTACTAGTCTAGTACTACTACTAGACATTATAGGTTATAGACTTTATACACTTACCGTTAGTCATTATAGATAGGCAGGTTAGGCTTTACGTTGTTCTTAGATCTACTGTAACATTAGTACCTTCTAGGCCTAGATCCCCAATAAACAGTCTAGCTGTAACGCTAGATTTAGCCCCTACCTGGATATAGAGTCTAGCGTTAGATCTAGAGTCTAGACTAGAAAATCTAGAAACTAATTTTCATTGATCTACTAGTCTGTTATAATGACGCCCCAAAATAGACGTCTGGATGTTACATAGACCTAGACAATCGAGTAGACAGAGTTCGAGAGTTCTCGTACGTTTTTAATAGGCCTGCGTAGATAGTAACGGTTAGAACACTACTACCCTAACGTTAGTACTGTAGCGACAATAAGGCCTACAGTAGGAGTCGACACAAACGAGAACTAGGGTCTATTTTTTTATTTTCTAATAAAACTGTAAATAAACTTTTAGTCAGGCCTAGCTCCTAGTATTCTTTAGTTTAAATAGAGTTTAGGCCTTCAGCCAAAAGGGTCTAGGCTTACTCTTACTTTGGGCATAGAGTAGGAATACTAGGATAATGATGAGATCAGTAGGCCTATCGTATGCAGATTCCTACGTACCGCTCTACTACTCTCTAGACGTCTAGTGTATCGTTAGGCCTGAAAAGACTACGGTCTAGACGGTCTACAGTGTAGTTCCTGTAGTCTTGATGAACAATATAGCTTAACATCTAGAATCTAGTCTAATATTATTCTTAATCCAAATGCAATGCTTCACGAGATCGACAATAACCCAAGCAGCAGCCAGGCTTTTGATGTAGCAGTACTTCTTGTGCCGCTAAATAATACTGAAACATGAACACAGACTGACAACATTTGGGGAAAGCAAGTTATTTTCCTCATACAAATGAATGGATAAAATGAAATTAAATGTGAATCAATGATGATGACTTTATACAATACAAATATTTCAAAAAAAAAATTGTACTCAATCTAAAATATTCATTGTTTTGACACTGCATCCGCTGAATAGTAAGAGGGTGGATGGTAAAATACGATAGATAACCCGCAGAAAATAGACCGAGATACGTAGTTCTGGTTGATAAACCACGTGTTTATCAGCCAGAACTGCGTATCTCTAGGAGATACGCAGTTCTGGCTGATAAGCACGTGGTTGACGACGAAAAGAGATACGTAGTTCTGCCTGATGAAACACGTGCTTATCAGGCAGAACTGCGTATCTCCTAGAGATACGCAGTTCTGCCTGAAAAACCCCCCGCATGGCCAAAAACTTACGCAGTTCTGGCTGATCAACCCGGGCACGTGACCAGAGATACGCAGTTCTGCCAGATTACGATCGCAAAAATTTGGCGACGATTAATCTGGCAGAACTGCGTAAGTTTTTTAAATTGGTAATTTTTGCTACTTAAAAAGGTCAAATTGTCATTTTTTTGCTGGAAATAAATTCTTTAGACCAATTATGACCGAGAAAAGAGGACAAATGCAACTCATCGTATCTCAGTTTAGAAAGGTGTAACATTGAATCTTTAAACCCGATTTCTGGCGTAATGTGTTAAAGGAGATACGCAGTTCTGCCAGATTACGGCCGATTAGGGAATTGTGTCATGCAATTTTCAAATAATCGACCTCGCCCGACTTTAGGATCATTTTGTTGTAGCGGGTCACAAATGAAGTAAGGTCCTTTGTTATGAAAGGTCATTATAACAGAACTCGTAAAATCCGTACACATGGATGTCCGTTAACCCGAAAATGAATACATGGTGCGTACTAAATAACCTTCCGAATCACGAACCTTATTCCGATTTCGAAAAAGACAAATTACGCAAATCTACGTGCGATAGAAATGCAGGAGATCAGCGTCATATCAAAGTTTATGCTTCACGAAGATAATGGCTTGAAAAATATACACATTAATAATAGACAAATATGAGAATAAGAAGTATAGCGGCAACATGGGGAAACGGTTTCAACCAAACGATCTTGAGGGCTATAAAGCGACCAAATGGCTGCGGGAAGAAAGTTTCAGAGACAGAAATGTCGTCTCAATACTCCACATATTCCCAAGGTACACCACCGGGAATCCAAAAGGACCCTATTGTATTGATTCATTCCCGTTCACTAAGATACATATCGGTGATCCGGGACAGTAACGGCAATGACGTCACCCGTTCATTCTTTACGGATGAATGCTCGCCAGGCAGTCAAGGCTAACGGAGTGACTCGAACAAGACAAAAGCTGTCTTTACCATGAATTTCCAAAGTAAGTTCATCAGTTTAATAGATTTCATTACGAGTTGATTTTGGTATGATACGTTGTCTTGCTCAGTCGTGTCATAACATCTTTTGACTAGCTTTGAGCAATAAAGTAGTGACGGTCACAATCAATGGCAAGAAACCCTGTCACATTCGGTTATGAGCAAGTTGTTATGAGCTGGACAGTCATCCACAACACGCTCACCATCCAACCCATCGATGAAGATTTAAGGGATCTGCAAAGTTGAGTAAATTTCATGCCAGGTCATGTACTTTGCCGGTATTCGTAATCTTTCCCAACCCAAGTGACAATTAATCTAAATTTATTTAACAAGTTCATAACATCTGCCCCTCAGAAAGAAGTTTTGCTTATCTGAGATTATCTGAGATTGTCAATACTTTAAAACAAATGAATATACTTTCAATTCTTCCTGCGAGGGTCCCCGCGTTCTTTCTCCGGACAAGCCCCCAACTGTTACGCGCTGTCATTCATCACCAAATCATTATCTTACCCATCCATCCATGACCACTACGAATGGCGCGTATTTGTAAAGTTCAGCAAATTGAACCTCATCTCGCGTACCTAAACATTGTTCATTTCCTTCTTCAACTCACGCGACGAGCTTTTCACATGATTATTCATAACAAATTCAACTTTCCCTTGGTATTACTTTGTCTTTCCTCAATACAGAATTACAAAATTTAACAAAGCTTTGGAAAACAAAACAAAGCATAACAAAATTGAACCATCTGAAATCAAGATGTACACGACTTTTATGTCATAAAATCGCAGGAACAAAATGAAAAACATACATGTAAAGGAATTGCATTTCATGTGGAGCTCGACCAGGAAGATTAAACTAGGTGAAATAGGTAATAGGTTGCCAACATGAAATAAACTATCTTCAAGAACAAATTAAATCTTCCCTTTCAATGAGTGAACGGGTGATGTTTGTTATTGTAATTCGTTAACCGAAAAACGAACATTTTCCCTCTTCCGAAGGATTCTTATGCCAAACACACAAGCTCCGTATTAATCAGATGTTCGTTAATGAACGGATTGTACGTACCAACGAACCTTCGCTATAACAAATGTTGTTTAGTTTTCAGATTAACAAACCTATAGGGAATAACATCAACCAGCCTTCAAGCAGCCTTTGGAATAACGAACTGCCATCGGGTGAACAGCAGTGCAGTATGGGCTCGCGGTTAGGTGAGATATGCGCTGCGTTCGGTACTATGTCAGTGTGATGCCGGAAACACATCGTCTTGTGGCTGTAATAGCTTATTGTTTATAGTAAATAGGAATACAAATATGGTACGAGTTTATAGTAGGTATGTGGGGTTTTTTCAGGTCCCTTTTTCACAAATTCAACAAAATAGACTTTGGCACTATTGGAAGCGAACAATTCCACACATCCGGCCAATTGTGTTTAAATGACTTGGGGGCTAGAGTAGGCCTATTCTGGGGTTTCAAGAATGTAACCGGACTACTGACACGATGGGAATGACTGAACTGCGGAATTTGGAGTGAGAAGACAGAAACAATAATCTTAGGAAGAGGGTTGAATGCAACATTCAGTTGGCAGTAACTTCTTATGCTTTTAATTGTTAAAAGAGGGTTTGAAAGGGGTTTAATGAGGGGAATATTATTAAATTCTCCGGAGCCACATAAATGTTTCTACCACAATTAGGTAATACATTAGTGGATAAGGATCACATTATAAGGTATATGGGAATTTTGAATACTTAATTATTCTGTCTATGTAAATTTCCACTTTTCTAGGCAGATTGATCCCTTGGAAATGAACGCCACTTGCAAAGTTGGATTAACCAGATTTAAAAGATTTGGATAATACATTACATGGATTTGGATACTGCATTTTCTATCAATAATCAATGATCAAAATGATGTATTCATTAATTGTGCCATCGGCATCATGTGCACAGTGGAGCAGAAACATAATCTGTTGTGGATGGACAATATCATGTGGCTTTATAATGAATAGGGGTGAACGCGGGACCAATCTCATGAACTGATAAAGGGGTCAAAAATACACGTTTTGCATTATGACAAAACCACACCAATTTATTACTATAACAACATAACCAAAGGGCAAAATGATTGAGAAGGCTATAGTCAAAGCTAGCAAAGGACCGCGGGAAGAATGTAATAAAAAATTGGCATGCCATCTGAATGAACACGACCCTTTCGACATTTTAAGGTCCACGGTCCAGGGATTGAAGAGGGCGCTGTTGCATTGATTCCGTTTCAGGCATCTGCGATTTTCTTTATAAACATATCCGAATGAAATCTGTTTATTTATGTCGAAAGGGGTCAACATAGCGTCAACTTAAGTTCTTCTCTTTGTTCGACCGTTGTCCACTAATGTTTCCGTCTACTAATACGGATCCATATTAAGGCGCAGACACAACAGCGCTCTCTTGAATCCCACTTCCCATAATTATGTATAGTAACGAAATATCAAGGCTATTTAAAATGAGATGAAAGGAGATGTTGGTTTACTCTTTTAGGTTTAAAAATGTCATTACGAATACAACGTGTGTATGCGGGCGATTGGCGTCATAAGGTTCAAGATCGTTTCTTGCTTTACTGCCAACATTGTCCGATTATATTCGATTATGCAATTTTCCTCGAACTTCACTAAAATTGATGTATTCATAAACTCCACGCAAAGTATGTTTAGGATAAATTTCCTTTGTGTAATCTCGTTGATTGTCCTGAAAATATTAAAATCGATGGCTTAATATCCTCATGTGTTACTATAAACACTTTGATTTCATGGCTCAGCATTATGTATCCATACATAAAAAAAACATACACAGCCACACACACGCGCGCACACACATTATGCATATGCAATAGAGCTTGTGTGTTTGAGTGGGTGTAGTATGCAAGTTTTATCTTTTTTCTCTTTTTCCTTTGTCTTTCTCTCTTTCTTCGTCTCCAGAGATACAGAGTGTGCTTTGTGTATATAAATCGTTGTTTTTTTAAACTCTTTATGTGCCATGGTGGAAACCCCCTGTGTGCCACGTTATTCTGAGACAGGAAGGTAGTCATGCTCTAAGAAATAATTTTGTTTTTCCAATTTGTATAACTCCTACAAATTTCTGTTAAGACGGGCATACAAGTAGACAAAGTTAAAGAGGAATGCCAAGCTTTGTTTCGATATAAATTGTATGACGAATCTATTTTCAATTTTTCTTTAGAATGACCAGTTGCTACATTACTGTAGAGGCATGACTTTTGCACGTAAAACCGTGACAGAAACTTAGAATGTACGAGCAAATCTAGTTGGGAAGGCCGCTTGATAGTCAATCACCACATATAATGCAAGCCGTATATGAGAGGAACAAAAGCACGAGAGACGCTTTCATTGTGCCGCGGGATTAGCGGTGATTAGTGATTTATCGATCGGTTTTGGCGGCTTTGTTTGTTGAGCAGAATATGCGAAGTTGGCACGCCATCGACTGAGTTTGACGTGCGAACGTGGCACATAAAGAGTTAAAGAAAAGATTACACTGCAATCTTCTCAGTTCTGCCTATGTTCGTGCTTGAACACCACAGCGAGAATGATAATGAAGGAACTCTTGTCGGATGCGATATGATGTATGTTCAGTTCTTTTTTATCCTCTATATACATTATCTCTTTAGATAGGCAAATAATCTTCAACATTCTCACAATGCATAGCAAACAAAGATGACTTTACATTCTACATACACGTTTTATAAGCAATTTTTTTTTTTTACCGGAAGCAGTTTTTTCCTTCTTCTTCCCCTCCTTCCTTTATTTTTATTAACATAATTGTTGATTATAGAATAGAAAGACCGCTGCAAATCGATACCAACAAAGGGAGAAGTACAAATTTGAAAGCAAAGAAGATGACTGCATACTACTAGCGAAATCTCAATAGAAAAAGAAAAAGAAAAACCGTACGCAGAGATTGAAAAATATAAAGGAAGGAGGGAGAAAACAGAGAGAACAGTTGAGATATAGGTTTGTTTACTTTTTCCCGAGCATGTCTGAGGGAGGGAGATGGTGAGAGAGGGAGAGAGAGAGATAGAGAGAGAGAGAGAGAAGGAGAGACTAAAAAGAAAGACAGACATGCACTCTCTTCATTAGTTAATGCATCCAGGAACTCTGCTACACCATTGATCTGTTCCTGACAAAGAGCACAAAACAACATCATTGATTTCCGTTTTTTTTTTCTCGAAAGGAGAAGTATTGCTTATCCATTAGCCTTGGGCAATGGCATTCATGCATAGACTTTATGATCCTTATAGAGCTAATAATGTAGCATATTGGCGCCTACCCCCTCCCCTCCCCCAACAAAACGGGCGATATTGATGTTATTCCTTTTAATCTTTATATGACAGTTTTTCTTTAATTCCCTTATCAAAATTTTATCATATTTGACAAATAGTCAGAATGACATGAGCTCAGGCTAACCTTGCAGGAAAGTGACTTGAAGGTTAAATCATCGATTCCATTCAACTCTCTTTTTTTTTCTGATTTGTTAGAATTTGGTTACTTTTAAAGTGCACTCGTCAGACGATCTAGCGAATGTGCTTTCATATAAAGGTAGTGTGGAAGTTTTCTGAAGTTCCACTTCGTATTTTTGGATGCCTACTGCGAGACCAACCTGATCTTCATGAGGTAAGTATGTGGGTCAGTGTGTGTGTGTGTGTGTGTGTGTGCGTGTGTGTGTGTGTGTGCTCGTGTTGTGATAAATGAAACAAGCATGAAAATGATTCCCAGTTATCAAAATAGGCTAATTTCATGAACAGTAACTTGCCTTTGTAAATCGAAATGCAGCCACACATCTATTTTCCTTCTCTTGTTTCTGGCAGCCCTTTTAGTCACTTGCCTGATATAATGCTTAGCTAGTGCTTTCCAACTCAAGCAAAATTAAAACCATGTAATCAGCCTAAATTTTATTCATATAAACACTGTGGGGGTATTTTCACAGCAATGAGCTCCAATCCTAACACTTTAACATCAAACTACAGAAAGAGCTTACCATGTTCTTCAAATAACAGATGTAGACTTGTATGCGGACAACACACATTTGATTTTCTCTCAAGATTTTGACTATCGCAAACCCTTTAGCCAGAATCAAAATACAGTGTGACATAATAATGCTGTTTTAGGTGTGACAGGCTTTTTTCTTGTGACAAATTCAATATAAACATATGTCCATATTGTTTATATACAATACATATATACGTGTATGTATATATGCATTCATATTGTGTCAATGAAACTTGATAGAACAAGAGTATCACAAAACAGTCGCCGATTTACCTTTTGTCTTCTACAAAAACGTAATTTTTCAAAGAATTGATAAAAAGGCAGCTTTATCTCGATTTCAATGAAAGTACGTTAAAAAGCATGGTTAAAAAAGGATTTATTCAATTTGCATCAATTACTATGATATGTGTATGTATCGCTTATAACTGTTTACATTTCTATATGTGTGTATCAGTGTGTGTGTATTTGTGTGTTGTAACATTTCACAATAATTTGTCATAGTCTTTGCATGTGCTTCAAAAAGTAATACAGGTTTTCCCGTCCAATTTCATCAGATTTGCATTCGATTTAAGGAAATTCAAGCGATTTTGGTCACTGATCTACTCCCATGGTTCATTTCAATTTTACGAGCATTCCGATTCGTTTCATACCATCCCATTTAGATTCTTGTTCATTCACTTCAGAGAGAAATTCATTCGATTTAACGACTAAAAGTTGGCATTCAATCTTTCGCCAGCTGGATAGACGTTCTATTTCGCCCCAAATACCAATTTCAATTTCATTTATAGGAACATAACTTAGCACTTTGAACGTTTGGATTCAATTAGCATAGTTCCAATGCGTTTCTACGAATCTTTTTTTCCCCTGTGATATATTGGGTTATAATTAATTTTCATTTCAAAGTTTCACTTTTTAATCTTAATTGCATTTGATGTAGGCTTCACCGTTTTCTTTCCTGTCGACCTTTATTCCACTTTCAGCTAGAGGATAAATTGATGTAACACTAATTTTACAGCGAATGGCCATAAATCGTAATTTATTTGCTATATTATGGACACATCTGCACTGAAAACAGAGTAGTGAAGATTCATGGGAACGTTCTTCTTGTAAATATGTGACCGTGCACCTCAAAACGAACATAAAGTCGCACACACTGATTTTGCGCGAGGACTGAAAATATGTGAAATGGGTCAACCTAGCCGAACTTGACCTTTTCATATTTTCTGAAAGAGCGGGTCTTCTTTCACATTATGCTAAAATTTACTATCATAAAACGGGCAGGAAAGTGTATTTTTTAGCAGTTTATCTCGAACATTTTTGGTAGAATAGTGTGATTAGGTGTGTCTTTAGAATCCCTTTTTCATTTCTGAAAAACCTTGCCCTTCACTTTCAACTCTAATAACCTTTGACAGGATAGTGCTCCTGCTTTGAAAGTTGGAATTAATTATGGACAGAATGTGTTAATGAGGCATGCTTAATTTCAGTTTAATCTGATAATCCCTTCATTGCTGTTACTCTGGTGGTTTACTTCCTGTTTTTTTTGTCCCATTCATCGCACAGTCAGCACGGTTTGGTAAAGATTAAGCGCTTGAATAGACACTGTACCTCAGAGCCTCTTTTCTCAGTTCACACTTTTCCTGAGTTTGTGCTTTCTTTCCAATATTTAGATAGGTTAGGAGAGTCCATTTGATTTGAGTTATACATCATTTTGAAGCTTAAATCCTGCCTTCAGAATATGGTCTTAACTAACAATCCATGTCTGACAACTTTTTGTTTGTTTTGAGGTGCAGGGTCACATATATCGTTTCGAAAACGCAAATCTAAGGACAAATAACTGTTAAATCACACAAAGTTGATGATTCTGATTAAATTGATATATTTGGTTAAAGTGTGTGTCTAAGTAGGATAAGAAGTCTGTGCATTCATCAGATTAATACCTTTCTGTAATGTCATGTCATTTCAATTCGATAAATATAACACATGAAGACATAATATTGATTTAAATTGTATTTTTGCTTACGTCTTGGCAGAGGACAAGGAATTGATTTACAAAATAACGAGTACTACGCTTATTGGAATGTCTGCCAAAGGACATTTGGATGTTGTGGTGACCGAAATGCTAACATCCTCCTCAAAATCAGCTTTCGACGAGGAATATAGCGATATTTTGTCTGTGGATGGGGAGACCCTGATCACCTGGTCTTGGGAAGTTATGACGTGGTCTTGGTATGTGATCTGCGAGCTTGTGATAGCAATTCTTGGAATCACCGGCAACTCTCTTGTCATCGCTGTGGTGTTCGGCCGTCGTTCGAAGAGTCGCTCAACGGATATCCTCGTGGGAAATCTGGCGATAGTTGATTTTGTCACTTCGATCCTCTTGATTCCGCACCCGACGGTCAATTCTATTCCCAATTCACTGGCGGGAGGTTTTTATTGTAAAGTCATTGAAGGCGAGTTTTTGATGTGGACCACCGTCACGACATCAATCTACAGCCTGGTTGCAGTATCCCTTGATCGCTTTTTTGCTGTCGTTTATCCGATCCAGTTTAGACGCTTCGCAAACCGCCGACTCGTCAATCGCATCGTTTGCGGGATTTGGGCTGGATCGAGTATCTTAATGGTTCGAGTTCTCTTCAACAACACTACGAGCGTGATAGTGGGAAGGTGTGTGTATCAGCGACAAGAGCGAAACCTTGAAATTCTTTATGGGATTTATATCTTCGTCGTCCACTTTGCTCTCCCAACCGCTCTTATGCTTGCAACCCAGATAGCCATTGCTCGGTCTCTCCGACGAGAGGCTGCCCGTTTCGTGTCGAATGAGTCCACGGCATCGTTTCACAATATCGCCCGATCTCGAGTCCTCACGCTGACACTAACGGTTGTTCTTATCTACGTCATCTGCTGGGCTCCAGATCAAATAGCGTATTTGTCTTTCAATCTGGGACTCATCAATCCGAACTATGTGCGCAGTCCCCTCTCACGCATAACCACTGCACTCGCTATTTGTAATTCCAGCGTTAACCCAATAGTGTACACTCTTCGTCACCCACAATTCCGTGAAGCCGTCAAGGATTTCTTTAGAAACGCAGCGAAAAGAAATACACCAATATTTGAGGATCTTGAATCACAACCCGACAAAAGTAATCATGCGATCGAAATACAAACAAAATCATCTATTCAAAATACAGGAGCACACAATATGTGACCGTGCATCACAAAACGAACAAAAAGTCGCACCCCTTGATTTTATGTGAGGACTCAAAAAAGGTGAAAAGGGTCAGCCGAGTCAATCTTGAGTTTTTCATATATATTTTCTAAAAGAGCTATCGTATTTCTACATTATTCTTTAGTTTGGGGTCATAACATGAATGGGAAAATGTGTTTTCAGCAGTTTTTCTAGAATCCATTTTTTGAGGGAGAATAGAATGATCAGGTGTGTCTTAGAGTCCAATTTTCATTTCCTGAAATCCTTACACACTCTTCACTTTCAAGTCTAATAACTTTTGGAAGGATGAATCTACTGCTTTGAAAGTTGACATTAATCATGGACAGAATGTGTTAATAAAAGATCTTCAATTTCAGCTTAATGTGATAATCTCTTCATTGTTGTTACTCAGGCTTTATGGAGAACCTGTGTGGCCATTGAATTGTCCTTGCGAACTTTCTCTTGAAAATAAAATCGAAATAATGATTGTTCCGTTTTTGTTTTGAAACTTTGTTGTGAGGTGTATCCTTTTATAAGAATTTTGAAAACTCGAAATAAACAGGAAACCGACAAAATGAAAATTCGTTTGATTTTCTCTGGCAGTCATGAATTTCATTTCATTTATTTCATCTCTTAAGAATATAGTAATAAAATTTTTGTAATACAAATAAGGACCCGACAAGCTAAAACAAATAAAAACAAATAAATTGCCGTGAATGCCGTGAATATTTGATGGCAAATGTAATTTTGGATATCTATCATGCCACGTTTGCAGTCCTGGTTATTAGGGAACAAATCAACTTTTTTTTTTGTCACCTGAATAGCACTGGACACCGTTTGGAATACAAAGAAGATACCATCCTTAATTAGGAAGTCAAAATTTTTGGTTAGAAAGATGAACTCAATTAATCTGTAAATTCCTTCCGTCAACAGAGGAAAGGGAATTCGGCACAAACTTTCGCTAACATGCAAATCGATGGTCCGCAAAAGTCCGAACAAAAAAGACAGTAACGTGACATCGTTCATTCACCCATCATAGGTACAAGTTCGCCAGACAGTAAGAGCTGATGAAGTGACCCGGAGTAGTAATGAATTACAGAAGTAAAGCTAGTAAAACAGAATTAATCACTAATCATTTTGACATTATGAAGTTGTTTTGCCCATTTTTTTTTTTTTTACCACAATAACATTTTTTGACTAGCTTTTGGCAATAGGCTCTATAGTAGTGAAGGTCACTGTCAATGGCGTAATAAGTGCCACCCTTCTTAACTCTTTATGTGCCATGGTGGAAACCCCCTGTGTTCCACGTTATTCTGAGACAGGAAGGTAGTCATGCTTTGAGAAAGAATTCTGGTTTTCCAATTTGTATAACTTCTGGGCATAATAGCAGGCAAAGTTAATGAGGAATGCCAAGCTATGTTTCAATATAAATTATATGACGAATCTATTTTCAATTTTTCTTTTGAATGACAAGTTGCTATATTACTGTAAAGGCATGACTTTTGCACATAAAACCGTGACAGAAACTTAGAATGTACAAGCAAATCTAGTTGAGAACACCACTTGATAGTCAATCACCTCATATAGAATGCAAGCCGTATATGAGAGGAACAAAAGCACCAGAAACGCTTTCATAGTGCCGCGGGATTAGCAGTGATTAGCGATTTATCGATCGGTTTTGGCGGCTTTGTTTGTTGAGCAGAATATGCGAAGTTGGCACGCCGTCGACTGAGTCGGACGTGCGAACGTGGCACATAAAGAGTTAATGACCTTAATTTCACGGCAATATAAGATGAAGCAGGCAGGTTGTATGACACAGATGAACCAAATATTTTCAGAAAGTGCACTGGACTGATAGTTCTGATCAAATCAGTCTGTTTCGAGCCGGGCATTCAACCGTCACCGTCCAACCCATCGATCGATGTGGAATGTTGGACAAATTTTTTGTCATCTCGTGTGACAATCCTTTATGCAAATATTATATTCATAACATCCCCCATTGCAGAAAGTTTTGCGTATCCGAGATTGTCAATGTTATCCAACAAACACAGGGATGAAATTGTACATCAATTCTTCCTGCGAGAAGGCTTTGGCTCGTTTCTGGACAAGCCCCCTATTTTACGTCTTAGTTGTTCTTCGGTCATCCATCATACTGTCACCATCGACAGGCCCGTAGCCAGGATTTTTCAAGGGGGGGGGGGGGGGTGCGGTCACTAAAAAAACGGACCTTCGGTACCAATACCAATGATGACACACACACACACACACACACACACACACACACAATTATATATATATATATATATATATATATATATATATATTCTTTGGACGACCGAACTACAAAAGTTGTATAAGAATTTGCGCGCGAAGCGCGCCGCAAATTGTGAATTTTGACTGTTTTAATGACGTTTTAAAGTCTCGAGGAAATTTGTATTTTTGTCTGTTGCATGCAATCGCGTTACGGTATTTCATCTAGGAAATAGTAAAAACTCATTTTGCCAGGAAGTTGCAAAGTTTAATTGTGTTAGAGACTCTGCGCGCGTAGCGCGCCGCAAAATTGAGAATAGTGATTTTCCTGGTGTTGTTTTAACTTTTATTTTTTTCTATTGTATACCCGCGTTAGCAGGCCTGAAGCCAGGATTTTCAAAGGAAGGGGGGATTGCGTTAATTAACAAAACGGTCCTTTGATACTGTCCCGGGAGGGGTAGCGACAGTTAAAAGATGGACACCATGCTCATACATTAACTTTCAAAATGGCCCCTAAACGAGTAATGATCATATGATTTTTTCGGGCCTTAAAAACAAGTATTCCTTAAATGTTTCCTGCACCCTAAAGAAGTACTTCATCATGATTGAACAATATACCATTTTCCCAAATTTCGGCCTTTTTGATACCCTTTGATTATATACGCTCGTACATCACACTTTCTATCTAATCCGTGAGAAAAAACGACCCCTATTACGCGTTTTCTTTAGCGAGTACGGTCACGGTGTCCACCTTTCAGTTGGAGTTTTCCATCCCATTGGATGCTGTTTGGAAGATGAAACATTCACTTTACTATACAGTATATCAACCGTTGCTATGCGAGTTTGTCAAAAACGAAAATAAATAAGAAAATTTTTAAAACAAAATGAATTGTAAATGTGAACCATTTATATTTTGCCTCCTTGTGGTAGGATATTTCCAGCATTTCCGAACTTTCAAATAATCATTTTAGATTTAATAATATTAAAGGTAGTAGATCCGATTCACAAACATCTCCAATATCAGTCAAATGTCATATCAACCATCATGCTAAGAAGGTTTTCTTTGTGAAATTTGGAGGTCAGTGAAATTCAAAAATTAAACATCCGTTAGCCATTGGAAGAAGTTGAGTGCAAATTCAGACCTCAGGCTTAGTGCTCAGATGTTTTCCTATTTGATTTGATCTGTCTTACTGTGCACACTAAGATACATACTGGAATTGTTATTTCTTATTTATTAAATTATAGTAGCATATTTGGTTACTAGCCGTCTCTAGGCATTTTCGAATTTGGGCTGCAAAGAGATCCACTACCTTTAAGTTAGAAGAGAGATAAGTAAATAATGGTAAAATAAACAAACAAAAAAGAATGAGTTTCTTTTGTAATACTATCTGACAAACTTTTTACTTTACCATTTTACTTCATAGCTCAGCACTTTCCATTCTCTCTCATACCCTCTTACCCATTACATTTAAATGAAATACAACTAAAATGAGTTTGCGTGCCTGCATAATACTCTTTGGGAATTTAAGTGAAAATGTTCTTAGGTTTTGGCTCACTTTAAAATGAGAACCAATAGAACTGTCATAACATGAGAAAATGTATAAGTAATAATCAACACTACGTTTCCGAACTTGGCCTGCAAAGAAATCCGCTACCTGTAAGTTAGAAAAGAGATTAGTAAATAATGATAAAATAAACAACAAAAAAGAATGAGTTTCTACCGCCGTATCCAGAACAGAGCCTGAAACGGTGCAGGCTCAAGAAATCGTTTGTACTATAATACGTCTTGAAGTACTGTGTGATACTGTTGACTCAGACTTCTACAAAGCTGTAAGTGAGAATTGTAATCCAATCCGACTCATTACCTGAGATATTTATGAAAATATATCAATAAAGAAGGTAAATTAACGATGCGTCACAATGCAGTCTAACGCTCTCACAATGCTATCATACATAGGGTTTTTCACTGACTGTTTTTACTCTGGAGCTCTTGCAATATTCAGGCTTTTGGAATACTATCTGACAAACTTATTACTTTACCATTTTACTTCATAGCTTAGCACTTTCCATTCTCTCTCATACCCTCTTACCCATTACATTTAAATGAAATACAACTAAAATGAGTTTGCGTGCCTGCATAATACTCTTTGGAAATTATAAGTGAGAATGTTCTTAGGTTTTGGCTCACTTTAAAATGAGAATCAATAGAACTGTCACACTGCTGACAACGGCAGACAGTGAAGGTCAACGGCTCAAATTTTCGTTGGTAGTCTCGTCACGTGATAGTTCTGTATGGATTGTACACGTTCCCTATGACAGCAATTGTGAATGGGTAGTCTAGCTTTACTGCAAATTTGCGTCAGGACTGCTCAACCAATGGACAAGATTCTTATGTCACAAAAATGGGCAGAACCTCTACTCTCTGAAACCGTGCGCCCCAAGTTTGTGCGATCTTCCGTTCTCGAGATATCCCGTCTGGAAGAATTGCAAGACGGCAAAATATGCTCAAATTCGTCAAATTTGGACTGTTCGCCATAGACAATTCTACTCATAAGGTACTTTTCTGATCTAATTTGCGTCACTGCTACAAATGTTACAATAAAGATATATACACATAAATAATCCCTAAAGTGTCCACTTTCACAATCCGGGCGCCCCAAGTTTGCTTCTTAAACAGCTTAAAAGTTATGGCAGATTTTGTGGAAAAATGCGTCGATTTTTGACCCGTTTTACGTGTTGTAGCGTGTTGAAGCGCGGCTTCGCAGATGACCGAAAGTTTTCAATATGTAATAGCTCGCACAAATTGATACATAACATTAGTGTTTGTGTGCATGGGGACGATCCGATGGTTCATACAACAAAAGGGTTTCGTACAATTATTTTTAACATTGTTAAACGTACTCTTCCACATTTACGTAGCATGTAATGTGTCTTTATATTTATTTGGATTGTTATCTTGAGAATTGCTAAAAACCGTTATTATGAAAAAGTGGACCTTTCAGAATTGGGGGGGGGGGGGTGCGTACGCACCTGACGCACCCCCCCCCCCCCCCCCCCCCTGGCTACGGGCCTGATCGAATCCATCCATCAATGACTAAACACAAATGAAGACTTAACCAATTCGAAAGCGGATTTGTAAAGTTGAGCAAAATATGACGTCAACTCGTGTGGTAAACCATTGCGCAGAACCTTCTCCAAGTAAACCTTTTGCATATCAAATAACAAGTTCAGGTCTGTTTCTGCATTCATAACTTTTTTTGAAACAGTATAACACAATCGAACAGTTTGGGCAAAGGTACTTAAAGTGTATGGGTCAATATGTCCAATATCATCATGTAATTTACATGTAGTTACATGAAAAACGTGTTACAAAGCAATGGATTAAAAAAATGAGAAAAATGATTAGAAATGTATTGGACCATCTTCATAAGCGAGCTCAATGACGAAAATGGCCCATCCGAAATGATACATGATGAAATAATACATTTTAAAACTCCTATATCAATGAGTGAACAGGTGATGTCCAGAATTCTCCAATTTCCTAATCCATAAATGAAACAAGGTTCTTTATTATGAAAGTTCGTTATGCCGAATCGCGTAAATTCCATATACATAGATTTTTTTTTATTCGAAAATGAGAAGAAGGTGCATACTAACAAACCTTCCGAATTACGAACCTTAATTCCATTTTGAAACAGACAAATTAAGCAAATCTATTTGTGATAGAAATGCAGGAGACCAGCGTCAGGTCAACTTTGATGATTCACGAGGATGCTGGCCTGAGAAATATACACATTAAGAATAATGACATAGATGAGGATACGTACTATAGTGGCAACATGGATATATAGCTTCATCCAAATGATCATGAGGGCCATAAAGCAATCAAATGGCTGCGGGAAGAAAATTTCAGAGACAGAAATGTCATCTCAACACATATTCCCAAGGTACACCGGAATCCAAGAGGGCACTATAGTATTAATTAAATCTCAAGCATCTTGAATGTCTGTCATGACTGACTGAAATCTACTTGTAAAGTGAATACGTTGCAGATGGTCAAAACATTGTCAATCTCAGGTAGTCTCTTGATTTGACAGCTGTTCATTGCTGTTTCCGCCTATTAAATACGGTTTCTTTAAGCTTAAAGTTTGCTTGCTATCTACCCGCGGAAACTTGCCTGTATTACGTGATCTGTATTACGTTGATTCACACTAAATCCCTCTCGTCAACCTTCGTAACGGAGACATAATGGAAATCAAGGCGATTATCAAGCTGTCCAAGAGCGTCCTCCTGTCCGTTACAGGGTATCGAGGTATTTAGCCTTGTAAACGAAAGAAAAAGAGTTTGTGATCCACTCCTTCAGGCTTATCAGGCATCACGAACACAACGTGTGTGTTAAGGAAAGGATGAAGTGGGGAGAGTACAGTAATAAGCAAGGTTCAAAGGTGTTTCTTGTTTTATTGATTGCACTGTCGCATCCTACAATTTTCAATTCAAGCAAGACACACTTTTTTTATTGAACTAGACATCTAATATGAACACAGGTTTTGCGCTTTATGATATTAATTGATATCAATATTATTATTATCATCATCATTACGATTATTTTGGAAATAGCCAAATGCATCTGAAGGAGAGCGTATAATGGTCAGAAGTGTCCATCAAAGTTTTCAGGAATAAATTATGATTTTTTTTTGTGCTTCGTTTTAGTGCAACATTAGGGCTTCAGCCGCGCTTGAATACAAAGGGAATACCGTTAAACCAGACTCAAAAAAATAATAAAATGAATAAAATAATCATCTCAGTGGAAAGTACACATTCCTTCACTTATGACATACATTGAGGTTGTATTATTCCCGTTGTATTTGAAAAGAATTAGGTGAAATATTCCTGCTTTATAATAATGCTAGTAAAATTAAGGATAGTGCTGAATTCTGTTCAGTATTAAACATTTTTCTTCTTTAATTCATCTTGATATCGTTGTCGCACTACGATATCACGGTATGTAGTACTTTAAAATCTCGAATGATGACATGTTTTAACTCAAACGTTAAAGGAAAATAAATGCCTTTGAACGGATTATCTGAGTTTTCTCAAACTTCAGTAATTATATGAATTTACTGAACTCTCATATTGAGGTGAATTTCTCTTTTGTATAATTAATGATTAATGAGTAATTACACTGATTGTCGTAAAAATAAATTGAGGATTCATCCTTGTAAGTCACTTTGAACACCTTGAGCTTGATTGAAAAGTTTAGAAATTATGAACAACTGTTATATCTTATTTTATGCATACACTAAAGAAATACACACATACACACGTACGCACATGATATGTATAGGTTTTCCCATTCATTTTCAAACTTTTTTCATTCAATTTCACACATTTTTACTTCAATTTCGTCGCGGGAGTCAGAAATAGGCAAATCTTACTTTCAAATTCGTCTTTCGTCTTTTATTTTCAAATAAAGCCCATTCAATTTAGTCATTTGGCATACATTTTCGTCATTTACAGATCAAATTCGTCAGTCTCACTCGCAGTACTCAAAACAGCAAGATCAATTTCGTCTTTTGTCAATCATTTTCGTTAAATTTTCATTCATAGTCGTTTCATATTTCTATCCGGTGTGATTTGCCAGTCATTCATGTATTTTTTTTTCTGTAACCGTTCACATTTACATTCAGGAGTTAACATACACACAAGTGTCCCCCCCCCCCCCCAAACACACACACGGAACCACAGATACAGACACACACACAAGCAATCCGAGTACACACTGATACAAACAGACGTCCGTCTCGCATACGACAACATCTGGCTATTAAATTTGAATGAAAAAGTCATGAGATTGTGCGAACAAAAACGAATTTGATCTTCACATCCTGCGATCCGCCAGCTTGAGGGATTAATTTGAATGACAATTGACGATTTTGAATGCTATGTCTTCGAAGATATTTGACGAAAAAGGTATTACAATGACAACTGACAAAATTGAAGTTAGGATTTGCGTTCCACGTGCTTCTCGGGACGGAATTGAATAATACATCTTTGAAATTGAATGACAAAAGTGCGAAAATGGATAGGAAAACCTATATTAAACAACACGTATATTCAATATGTGTGTGTTTTTTATTGAGATGTCAGGTGCGTCCTGTTTAAAAGACACATTTAATTATAGTGAAATCTACGTGTAACAGAAATGCAACAGACCATGACCAAAATGCAACGATAATAGTATCGAAGTAACATGATGAAATGGCTGCGAACAAATGTCGAGAGGGACATTCGATGGCCGAAGCAACTCAAAAGGCCGCTGGGATAACCCAATCAGAGGTAGAAAAGTTATCTGAACAAAATAATGTCATAACCTTTTGATAAAGGCACACCGACTAGGGATTCAAGAGGGCCCTGTTGCATAAATCCACTCAGATTCCACTCTCCCGATTGCATCCACGATACATTATTATTTCGAACGTCCGAATAAATTAAAAATGTAGAAAATGGTTGAAATAATAGTCCAGTCAAAATACGACAAAAAGTGGGTTAACCCACAACTAATTGCAACAGAAACGATTCCACTTGCATTTGACCCGGAAGAGCTATTAAAATAACTTATCAAAAGTTCCCTAAAATTCGAGTGGTGAATCAGTGTCTAATTTGCATAAATTCAAAATGGCCGCCATACAACCTATTTATGCCTATATCTCGGGATATATAACCCGCAGAAAGTAAATTCCGGTGTCTAAACCTATGTTTTTTAGGTCAAGGAATACAAATATGTTATCTTTAGCAACTTTCAAGTATCCCTTCACATATTTTTTGCATATATTTGCATATAATTACATATAAAATGGCCGCCATATTGCCTGTGCAAGCCCGTATCTTGTACATCAGAAATGTAGTACACTCAGGAATAAATCGCTGTATATCTGGACATAAACCCCGCAGAAAATAGATTCTGGTGTCTAAACCTTTGTTTTTTAGGTCAAGGAATACAATTATCATCTAAGCAGTAACTTTCAAGCTTCCCTTTATATATTTTATGCATATATTTGCATTTGATTAAATGCAAAATGGCCGCCACAATACCTCTACAGGCTTATATCTCTATCTGTAAAAGGTAACCAGTGATGGTGTCTGTGGTCTTAATTTTACTGCTGAGAATCACTGATGTAGAATACGTTCCACTCAGGAATTACCTATATTTCACGTGGCCTCAATAATTTGGTCCCAGCCCAAAGGTGGCCGCACCTAGATCGGATTTGAGGTGCCTTTGGGCATCCTGTGGCCGGGTTTTTTTTTTTTAAGATGAAAGAGCGAAAATTGGTCCCTATTTGGCACTAGCCACAATAATCTTGAAAGTATGCTAATACACTGTACACTCACTGATGTATATTTACTCAATGCTCTCCTGGTTTTATAAAAGCAGCAACTCTAGATAGAGAGGGGGACATGAGTGCCCACATGTAAAAAAAAGAAATATATATACATATATATATATATATATATATATATATATATATATATATATATATATATATATCATAATGACGAAGTAGGCTGGTAATGCATTTCAGTCCAGCAGTGCTATTTATTCAGACCAAATCTTCGACGAACACATTTGCCTTCCTGAAGGTTGACAATGGCAATTCTGAAGAAAGACGAATGTATTCGTCGGAAATTTGGTCTGACTAAATAGCACTGTTGGACTGAAATGCATTACCACCCTACTTCGTCATCTTTTCTGTACTGGCACCAACACGCGGACTACAAGTATATAATGTGTAATATTTCGAAAAGAAGATAAAACTGCGAAACTTAAAACTATGCAGTCTCCAAGATATTCATCTTTGTACTTTTTACCTAGCTCTGTTATAACTGGTTTTACTTTGTCTGTGTGTGTGTGTGTGTGTGTGTGTGTGTGTGTGTGTGTGTGTGATTTTTTTTTTAACCCGTTGAAGACGAGTCCCGAGTATCCTCGGGCAGGTGTCTATGGGAAATGCGTGTTGTAGCAAAATCACACCGTCCTCAACGGGTTAATGATAGATTCCTTAATTTGGGGGTTCTGGGACCTTTTGGACATGGTGTCTATTTGAACAACTTGATGGTCTGTCATCCTTGGGATGCTACTTGCCTAGTTTGTTGAAAATCTGTCATACATGGGGTCTTAAAAGAGAATCTGAAAATGGTTTTTGAAAATGCATGCATGACTGTCGACGGACGCCAGACGATAATTGATGGCTATTTGCAATATTTTTTGCTGTCTTGAACCTTTGGCTAAGATGAATTTAAAATCTAATGAATCAAAGTCATTGGATTTCAAGAAAACTTTCTTCCGTTTCAAGTATATCATTTTCATTTTCTGGCTTGCGATAATACAGATACTTAAGGTATGTAATGAGATCTCTGAAAATATAGATCAATGATAAAAGTGTAAAACACGTAAACTCCCTCACACTCAAAGTGTTCTATGTGTTTACCACAAACTCTGGACTAGGATTGTGTGAAATTGCAGTTGATTAATTTAAAGCAAACAGGATCCTGGCTTCATTTCATACTGACGAAAAGGAGAGTGGTAAGTCTCACATTTGATGAATTTCAAAGTCTCACATTTGTTGTAAACTGTGTTGATGTCTTTCAAGAATGCTATTTATTCCTAGTCACCAATTAGAACAGCATCATCTGACTCCTCACATATCTTAGAAATACAACATTACAAGTGTCTGATCTATAATGGCCCGCATCTGCCACTGATATGGGTTGTGTGCAGTCAAATCTGTTTGCCCTGCAAGTAGTGATCAGAACATATTTTTGATTAAACATCTTCCTCAAATCGTCTCAATTCCAGTGATTGTATAATTTCCCTTCCACTGTTTAACTCGAAGAAAAGCTGCTGCTGAAGTGGAGGGATGGGACCTTTGGTAGTGTTAGGAACAGACAATGATGTTATGTATTTTGTTTTTTATTTGACTTCTGACTGCATTTTCGCCTGCAAAATGGAATTCAGCCTTCATGCTGCTTGCATTTCCGAAAAAAAAATGATTGTGTGGTGATGAAAATGTTATTAGTGCGAAGCCTCAATGCAATAAGAAACATTCCTTTTAATAAAGGTGCGAATAACACCATGAAAAATGGTAAAAGTAACACTTATCAGAATTTATAAGCGTTTAATGAGCTTGAAGCCAATGAGAAGGATGCTGTTTGTATTGATCGACTGATGAATCCAGAGTACTGGGAATAGAAATGTTAAGGCATTTCCTTTTTCTTTCTTTTTTTTTTTTTTTTGGTATCTGGCTGTTTTCTGTAAGTCACTGGGTGAAACCGCGCAAACAAAAGAAAAATCCACGTTCATACAAATTATCACGGTGATATATTGCTTATTGATAAAATGCCTTTGCCAAAAGATTTGCAACAAAAGACACAAGTATCGACTAAACATGGATACAAATCATCGCAGGAAAGGAAAAAGATGTTTGAAAAAATCTGCTGAATGATTTAAGACCAATTTTTATGTGGTTACACCTTAAGCACACTTTGAAAGCTATATGAGATATGACAAGAACATCCTCTAAACAAATTGTCCAAACTCAAACTTTTGTAGAGTAGCTTATGGATAATTATGATCTTGATGACTTTCCCCCTCCCCCCCCCCCTTTGCCCCCCCCCCCAAAAAAAAAGAAAAGTATTGCAACATCGACACTAGTATAAGCAGTAAACATGATGGCAAATTACACAATATAATACATTAAATATAATGCAATCATAACAATCTTTTTAACGATTCCTACTACATAATTCGAAACTTTGCTGTTGTGTACCCATTGAGCCCACTTTGGAAGCTAAGTTGAGATTACAGTTAAATAAATATATGTTCTATTCGATGCTACTTACAGTTGTTTTCTGTTCTGAGGCTTTATCTCAAGAAAATGTGAGTTTGATGTAATACAATACTTTTAATCAATGCAAGAATATAAAACTTGGTGTAAGGATAATCATTAAGGTTGTGAATGGAATTCTAACAATTTTGCCCTTGAAATATTGGATGTAGAAATTACAGTACAATTAACGTTCTGTACCTCGTATTCGTATATCTGAAATTATATTTACGATAAAATTTTAATAGATAAATATATGATAGATATATATATAATAGATGCATAAATAATGCTATGCAAATTTTTCGTGAAATATAGGTAATTATTCCTGAGTGGAACGTATTCTACATCAGTAATTCTCCGCAGTAAAATTAAGACCACAGACACCATCACTGGTTACCTTTTACAGATAGAGATATAAGCCTGTAGAGGCATTATGGCGGCCAATTTACATTGAAATAAATGCAAATATATGCAGAAAATGTATAAAAGGACGCTTGAAAGTTACTGTTTATATCATAATTGTAATCCCTGACCTAAAAAAACAGATGTTTAGACACCAGAACCTATTTTCTACCGGTTTTATGTCCAGATATATAGCGACTTATTCCTGAGTGTACTACATTACTGATATACGAAGATACGGGCTTGCACAGGCAATATGGCGGCCACTTTGTATGTAATTATATGCAAATATATGCAAAAACTATGTGAAGGGATACTTGAAAGTTGCTAAAGATAACATATTTGTATTCCTTGACCTAAAAAACAAAGGTTTAGACACCGGAATTTACTTTCTGTGGGTTATATATCCTGAGATATAGACATAAATAGGTTGCATGGCGGCCATTTCGAATTTATGCAAATTAGACACTGATCCACCACTCGAATTTTAGGGAACTTTTAATATGTTATTTTAATAAACTACCAACATTAGTCACTGTCACATTGTAAAATAAATGTTCAAGTTTGGATTTAACCAAGCGCTACAGGAAAAAAAAAATCGCTGTGCTCTGAAAAGGCCTTTCACTGCGTCAGGAACAGAAACTTGTTGAAACTTGTTGAAACTTTTTTAAGGGCTTTAAAATGGTTCTATTAGCGCTTAAACACAAAGAGAACCACCCCCCCCCCCCCAAAAAAAAAAAAAAACAAAAACAAAAACACGTTTTTTGAAATCATCTGAATGAACTATAAAACATTCTTTTGTTAAAATCTTGTTGTCTAAATCATTTTAATGAACTATATAATATCCGTTTATCACTACTATTTCCATTCCTTTTTTAAAAGAGGCAAGTCAAATATCCTTTCGTTATGATAGCAAACTAAAGAAACAATACTGAATTCTCTTGATAATTATTGCTTTTTTTTTTGTATTGATGTCATAACACGACAGATTATTGTGTTTTTGTTGTCCAGTAATGACGTAGTTTTAACTTAAACTTTAAAAAAGTAATAAAATCTGAGCGGATTATTCGAGTCTCCTCAAACTTCACTAATATTAAGAATACATTCATGATATCATGTAAATTAGGGATATATTCCCATTTGGATAATGTCTACAGCAGTGTGATTATGTTGATTGGTGTAAGGAAAAAAAATTGAGGATTCATCCCTGCGGGTCACTATAATTACTTTCAGCTTGATTAAGCAATTATGGAAAACGCAATACAATGCCATGGCTATATACACAAACACACACACACACACACAAACACAAACACGCGCGCGCGCGCGCGCGCACACACACATCATAATGCATGTTATATAACGCCTGAAGAGATCCTTGTCATTTGATCGGTTGTTTGACATTCATCATTCGGCCTATTTCACTAGGACGTCATCATCCGTGCAATTGTGGCTCCATTTACCGTGCAATTGTTGATCCATACGATTTGCTCCATTGCACGCTCGCTGAGAGTCCGACACATTACGTGTGTAAAACGCTTGCGTTTGTAGTGTGTATGCGACAGCGCGCTAGCGTAAAGCGCTCAGTGAAAACCCTCGCGATCTCATATTCTCTCTTGTTTCTAAATTAATAAAACATCAAAAGATAATGACAAGTATCTACTTTAGGCGTTATATAAAACAAATTATATATATTTTTTTCATTCGTGCAATGAAGAGAATATTTCATTCGCTGAAAGATAAAATGTTTGATTCATGCAAGTCTGCTGCCCCTCGTTGAATGGATCATTTCATCTTTCACCTCATGAAATATTCTGTCTATTGTAGTCATAAACATTCATTATTTGTATAATATTCATACAAAATAAAGCAAAGTGTGTGCTTGAGCGTGTACAGTGAACGTTTTATCTTTCTTTCCTCTCTCTCTCTCACTCTCTCAGAGAGATGGCGCATGCACGATATATTAAACATTATTGTTGTGTTGTGTTGTTTTGTTTTGTTTTAGTTTTTGTTTTGTTTTGAAACATTAGGCCTATTGGAATCTGCTCGGCTCGGTGTTTGCTTGTTTTTGACCACGTAATTACGCGAATGGCAATGGCGCAATGTGATGTTATTTCCGATCTCATACCCGCCATGCGTGCTCTCTTCATCTACAGCTAACTCTTCAAAGAGCCAAATAATCTCCAACATTGCACAATGCCTACAAATAAAGGTAACGATACATCTGCAATACACTATGTACGATCTATTTCGGGCATACATTCGATTTTTCGTCTCCCTCGTCTCCCTCTCCTTGTTTGTTTGTTGTTTTTTTTTTCCTTTTTCCTTCTTCTTCTGTAACATCATGGTTGTTATTTGTTATAGTACGGACAATAACCAATAGTATTCCCGAAGGTTCAAGGCAAATCCATACAAGCGTAGGGAGAAGCACGAATCTGAAAGCAAAGAAGATGACTTTACACTACTAGCAAAATCCTTCATGGTAAAAAGAAAAAAAAATAATGCAGAGGTATGAAATAGAAGAGGAAAAAAAAACGTAAAGAGAAGGACACAAAAGTCGAGATTTATACATCATTTCTGGGCGTATTTTTGAAGGAGGGAGAGAGATAGACAGAGAGAGAAAGAGAGAGAGAGAGAGAGAGACAGACAGAGAGTAACATAAAGAAAAGAAATGAAGAAATAGAGACATGCGAGACAAGTTTATGCACCCCGGCAATCTTTTACACTATATTGATCTGACAAAGAGTAAAAAAAAAATCAAAACATCGATTTTCGTCTTCCTCGGAAGAAAATTGTATTGCACATCCATTAGCTCTGGCACTGTAAATCATGCATGGATTGATGACGATTACTAGTATAAATTTGATATTGTATCATATCAGCAAAAAAAAAAAAAAAATGAGATGATGATTATTTGTCATCTTCATGTGAGGAAAATCTTCTTGAATTCAATTCCCTTCGTGAAACTTTATAAGATATGAGAAAAAACAAACAAACGAGATAGAGGTGAATTCGTGCTGACTTTGCAGGGAATCCAAAATGACTTCAAGGTTTGATCAAAGATGTCATTCAAGTCTTTCTGACTTCTAGCATTCTAGCATTCAAGTATTTTACTTTGCGATGTGCTTTCATATAAAAGCAGTGTTGAAGTTGTCCGAAGTTCCATTTCGTCCTTCCGGATGTTCACTGCGAGACCAGCCTGATATTCGTCACATGAGGTAAGGTTTGGTGTCTATGTATTTGTTTTTGTTGCGATGAATTAAACAGTTATCAGAATATATTACTAGTACACACGGCAGACGTTTTTAGCATTTTTTTTTTTGTGAAATGCAAAGGCAGGGGCACACTTAATTTTAAAGAATTCCTTTGACAGTTTTCCTGCTCTTGTTTCTAGTTGCCCTAATATAATTTATTTCCATCTCGTGCAAACTATCCCTGCGGTGCTATCAAACTATGTTAAAGCATGGAAAGTTAACCAGAAAGACAATGGAAACCTTTAGTCATACACACAACGGATTGTTGTTGTTGTTGTTGTTTTTTAATAACCTACAATTCTGAATAGCTGTACTCTCACATGATACTCGAGAATGTGGTGACCATGTGTATCTACTTGGCATAGAGACGTGCGTGTACGCATATTATATTATGGTTTTCTATCAAAAATATTCAACTCAAATTTTCAGTCATAAACGGAATTGATATGACAAAGCTGGTAGACTTCTGCATATTGGTGTGACAGTCTCCCCCCCCCCCAAAAAAAAACACCCAAAAAGCATGTATGTACAGACACATACAAACACACATACAGATAAATATGTACTGTGTCCATAAAAGTAAGAGATTAAGGATGTTGATACAACATTCTCCCATTTAATTTTGTTCTTTAGAAGATTTGTCTCGAAGGATCGGTGAAAGACAAAAGAAAAAAGAAAATCCATTTTCTGAATCTCAGTTCCATTTCGAAATTTCACCACAATTGACATGTCTTGTATGTGGTTTTATAGCACAAGACTATTTTTAGAGATAAACTTTATAGTCAGCCTTTACAAATTACTTTGAAATCAATAAGTTTGGAAATTGTAAATGTGTCACAGGCTTGTTCTAAACATTATATACCCTATATGCACAAAATAACAAGTTTTCACAGCAACGAACATCCCCACTGAATAACGAAGATTCATTGAAATGATTTCTTGTTATTAAGACTAGTGTCCTTGGTTTTTGATATTACGATTCAAACACTTTTCAAATAATGTGTTATAACTATAATATGAATGTCACCATGCTTATAAAAAAATCACGTAAAGGATGAAGATCGAATGTAGTGAGATCGAGTGATTGTAGTGATATGCATGATATTGAATATTGAAAGGCATAACAACAACAACAACAAAAAAAGAGAAATGATTTGTCTTACGCTGTACTTTTACACTTTGCTTTGTAACTTCAGATCACAAGGAATTAGCTTTCAAAACAATGAGTGCATCGCTTACTGCAGTGTCTGCAAAACCACACTTCAATGGGGTATGGACCGAAACGCTTACAGTTTCCGCCCAGTCAGGTGCCGATGAGAATGGCAATTTTTCGTCCGTAGCTGAAGGAACCCTGATTACTTGGTCTTGGGAGGTTATGACGTGGTCCTGGTATACTTTCTGTGAGCTTCTTATCGCAGTTATTGGGATTACTGGCAACGTTCTCGTCATCGCTGTAGTGTTCGGCCGTCGCTCGAAGAGTCGCGGAAAGTGCCGCTCAATGGATATCTTTGTCGGGAATCTGGCGATAGCTGATTTTCTCACTTCGATCCTTTTGGTTCCGCACCCAAAAGTCAAATCTATTCCCAATTCATGGACTGCAGCATTCTTTTGTAAAGCCGTGGAAGGCAATTATTTGATATGGACAACGATTACGGCGTCGATCTATAGCCTGGTGTCAGTGTCCGTTGATCGTTTCGTTGCTGTCGTTTATCCGATCTATTATAAGCGCTTCATCAATCGCGGACTTGTCAATCTCATCGTTGGTCTCATCTGGACGGTATCATGTGTCTTCATGGTTCAAAACCTCTCAAACAACACTACAGGCGCGATAGTTGGAAAGTGTGTGTATCTGAGACCACCGCGAAACCTTGAAATCTTCTACGGTATTTATATCTTCGTTGTCCAGTTTGCTATCCCAACCACCATCATGCTTGCAACCCAAATAGCCATTGCGCGCTCACTCCGGCGGGAGGCCGCTCGCTTCGTATCGAATGAGTCCACGGCATCGTTCCACCAAATCGCCCGATCTCGAGTCATCACGCTAACATTTACGGTTATCCTTATCTACTTCATATGCTTTGCTCCAGACCAGATAGCATATATGGCTTTTAACCTTGGACTCGCTCCGTCATATGATGTCCGCAGTCCTTTTGCACACGTTCTCGTCGCACTCGTCACTTGTAACTCATGCTTAAACCCAATAGTATATACCCTTCGCCATCCACAATTCCGTGAAGCCGTCAAGGATTTCTTCAGGAAAACAAGCAAAAGAAATACACCAATTTTTGAGGATCTGGACCCCCAATTCCGACCCGAAAAATGTCATCCTAGAATCGAGAATGCTTAACTGTTTGTTATGCTCTCACGCGTTGTCAATTTGCCGGCATACTATTAGAAAGATGGAATCATTTCGTGACAACCATGTACACAAAGCAACACACATTAGTATGATGGACACTAACGTAGTATTAACAGGATTTACAATGCACCGGACTGCTGTTTGTACCCCGTTTTCCTTTCTTTTCTTTTCTATTTTTCGTTTTCCCTTAAGACACAACTGTCATTTCAAACATGATGAACATTAATGAGGGCAAAAACGTATTTCATGTATGCATCATGGCCTGTGACAACGATGGAATACAGCGGGTTATCATCATGGCATCATCGTTTTTAAAAGAGTTCATCCTATTACAAGCCCTGCAACCGTCAATTTCTTGAAACCTCATTTTCTCTTTTTGGTCTGTTTCTTTTTTTTTTCCATTTTAATCGTTGATATTCACTGACAGCGTTTCTAGAGAGTAAGAAAAAAAAAAAACTTAATTCATTCCTACCCTTGTTAAAGGTCCTGTCACACCTTTCACACGCAAGACATGCGTGTACTGACTTGCGAAGAACAATTTTTGCTACCCGAAGCTCCCGCAGATGGTCCGCACATGACAAAACCTAGCACATATCTCGCCCGTAGTTGCCCGTAGTTGCCCGTAGTTGCCCGTAGTTGCGTTTATCCATGTGACCTGCGTGTCAGGCGCAAGGGTGGCGCGTGAGGGCTGACAAGTCGGTGAAGGAATCCAAATATGGCAAAGGTCCCACAGAATGTCATTAGGAAGCTTTAGATTTGCGGTGCGGACGGTTGAGACGATGAGTGCGTTGGACGTTCTCCTCTCTTCCTTCGTCGTGCTGAAAAGTAGCTTTAGATTACGTGGAGACACAACCTACAAAAGAAATAAGAAAATAAAATAAAATAGAATGGAGCCTATGAAAACTTAGACGACGCAAGCTATAGATCGAGTTTGAAAGTGATTATGCGCATGCTCAGAACAGGTTTTGTTTTTCCCTCTGAACGTCCCCGTCGAAAAAGAAAAACCCACCAAAAACTCCCGACCATCTTGGCCGAAGCCGACTCTCACTGTTACTAACAAGCAGAAAGGCAATAACTGACCCTCAGCATGAACGCAATTTGCTCATATAGCTCGCTCCACGCCCGCGGAACTGACCACCTACACGGATGTTTTTTCAGTATCAGCACCATTCCTTGCCAGTAAACACACACGTATTATGCTCGTAGAATGCCCGCAGATGACACGCATGTCCGGCGCATAGGCACAGATCCACGGGCAACCTACGTACTTCAAGCAGGTTAACTGCCTGCAGCTACCGGCTGCGAGCACGCGAACGATTTGCGAAGGATTTGCCATTTGCGTCCTTCGCAAATCCTTCGTGTGCTCCGTTATTGCTATACATTTTTTTCCAACTAAAATAATCGTAACGTATATTCGAATAACGTAAATATTTGCAACTAAAGGTGAAATAAGGAATAGTCTGGGGTTCGTCGAAATATAAAGCACGAGAGCAAAGAATGATTGCAGGGGAATGAAACCCTAACTATTACTGTCAATTATTGAAATCTAAAAACAATGTATGCAGAAAAGTATATAAACGCAGTGAAGTCCGTATTTTAAGACCGAGAAAAAAAGGGATAAAAAGATTTTATTTCATCAAAGAATAAAAAAAAAAAACCAGCGTCCATTTAGATACACTCAGCAAGCGATATCGCCATCTCCAAAAGGGCTAATGTTCCTTTTATTGTTGTTGTTGTTGTGTCTCACAGACTTAATTGAAAGAAAGTGAGTATAGACCCTACTGACAAAAAAAAAAAATGCCGACCAGAGTTATATATAGATAGCACAGTGGGGTAGTTGGTGTTCTTTTTGTTGTTGATGATGTTGCTGGTTTTACATAAAAAAGCAAATCTGTATCAGCTCTATTGAGTGTTGTTTACATGGCAACAGCACGAAAACCAGGAGGGGCCTATTCTAAGGTATCGGTGCATCCGATGCATTGGCGCCATTAGATCATTTTCCAGATTCGAGGGCTACAATCGGTAAGTAAAGCTGAACGCGGTTCCACATCTCTGTATACAAGAATAAATATCTATATGTATAAATATGTATTATAAATGATATGAAGTGTTTCATTGCGGAATGAGCTAAGCGATATTTTTGAACATTTCAAAGAAAAGTACATTATCAGATAGAGCAAAATTAAACCTTTACAGTAATGCCTCAATTGTAATGTGACAAGGAATATCGTTCAGGTTATGATTTAAAATATTCTGTATGTTCTCATTATGTTCTTTGTTTTCTTAACATTTTAAATCACAAATATCTCAACTAAACAAGAATGGATGAAGCTCATTTTGGAATAAAACGAAACATGGTCGTGTGTATGTGTATGTGTAACCGTGCACGAAAAACCCACGAACAAGACGCAGCCCTTGATTTAACGTGATGACTCAAAAAAGGTGAAGTGGGTCAACTAAGTCAATCTTGAGTTTCTCACATTTTCTTAAAATATTATCATCCAACATTTTTCCTAAGTTTAGGATCATTAAATGAATGAGAAAATGTGTTTTCAATAGTTCCTTTACAATGTTTTCTTGTTGTTGTTGTTGGTAGATATGTGTGATCAGGTGTGTCTTAGAGGCCCCTTCTCATATCTTGAAAATTCTTTGCATTCTCTTCACTTTCAACTCTATCTCTTGAAAGAAGAATGTTACAGCTTAGAAAATTGGTTTTAATTATGGACAGAATGTGCAAACAGAGAATGTTTAATTTCAGCCTAATGCGATGATCGCTTCATTGCTGTTGCTCCAGTGGTTCATATCCTGATTTTTGTCCAATTCAACGCATAGCTTCCAGGGCTTGGTTGAATTAAGTCCTTGAACAGTCACTGTACTTCAGAGGACAAGTCGGTACTTGTCTGGGTATTTTATGTTGTTTACGTAAGCTTCACATATTACACAAATCTCCATCGAACTGAGCACTCGCGAACACCTTTCGTGCAAATCGGTTAAAGGCCTACGAACCAGAGCAGTTCCTCAGACCCGAAATGTTGTATCTAAAATCAAAATAACAGAAGCAGGCAAAGACAAAAAATAAAATGAAATGAATTATACAACAAAAATCCCCATATAGCTGCACATGCAAACTTATTTGCTGGTTGTTGTTTTTTAAGCGGTATTTTTCTGCTATAAGCATATACGCACGTGCAACTCGTATGCAATAGAAATTTCGCGTTATTCCACATGGATCGGGTGTCTAAAATGACAAGGAATAATTCTACCAAGTTTCAAGTCAATCAGACTCAATATGACGTCATACAGGCCCGTCAAAGTTGAAATTCCGCGCGCGCGTCAATGGCGAGACACAGGCCATAAAAAACCGCTAATTTTAAATCTGATTTAACTCGTCAGGATGGACGGTGACACAAACATTTTCTTTACATATTCTGAAAGCTGGTGAGCTGTACATATTATTTCATGGGTGCCCGATGCTGACAAAATGATTAACAGGTTTCAAATTCCTTAATGAAAAGCAAAAATAAAATAAAATCACGCCATCAAATTTCAAGTTCACTAGAGCGTATCTCACTTATCCTTGAAAGATTTTCACCCAAACTTCAGTATGCTGTAGCTTGTTAAATGTTCCTTCAGTAATGTGTATCCAAATTTTGATTGGATGACGTCATCACCTCATAAAAATGGATTGAAAGTAACCTTGTCAAATTTGACCAGTTTACGTGTTATCTCTATGGTAGTGCAGTTTTTTTCTGGAAATGAAAATTGACATGACTGTCTTTATCGAGCACTAGCTAAATACCCCGACGTGAATTTCTCCCAGATTTGAATATGTTATTGCTGGGACTTTGGGCTATCGTAATAAACCCTCTGTTTTTTTTTTTTTTTTTTTTTATACAACGTCACGATCATGTCGAAAAACTTGGTTGAAATTGGCACTTCGATGTAGCGTCATTTTGCTTAATATACAGGGCCTATGAGGGATGAAATAGGTTAATGGATAGCGCATCGGACATTTAATCTAAAGGTCCTGGGTTCGAGGCTCACCCCAGCCAATTATCATTTTTTAAACCCTCATTTTTTTTCTATTCCTTTTGGTAAGTCTTATCCTCCCTTCCTTACTTTATCTTTTTCTGATCCTTTTATTCTTCTCTTTCAAATTTCTATACAATACCTAAACTTTTTCTTTATTTTTCTTTCTTTCTACCACTTTCTGTGCAATAGATCAAGAGCAACAAGTCCTATAAACCCAATAGCACATGTTTAGTTCATGTAACGAACATCATTTCATAAAACAACAACTTATGCTTCCTCTGACACCATCATGGGTAGGAAAATTAGGGTCAAAGGTCAAAAGTGTTTAATCCTGTATCTTGGTGAATACATGTCCCATCTTGCCCACATTTTGCACACGTAAGGACCATGTTGCAAGAATCATTTCACAAATAACAACTTTTTGCTCAGATGTCATCTTGGCTGCGTAAAATGGGGTCAAATCTCAAATATACTTCATTCTGTATTCTTTTTAGTGTATATGTGACCCTGCACCTCAAAACAAACAAAAAGTCGCCAGACATGAATTTTTAGTTAAGACCATATTCTGAAAGAGCAGACCTTAAGCTTTAAAATGATGTATAACTCAAATCAAATGGACTCTCCTAACCTATCTAAATATTGGAAAGAAAGCACAAACTCAGGAAAAGTGCGAACTGAGAAAAAGAGGCTCTGAAGTACAGTGTCTATTCAAGCGCTTAATCTATACCAAACCGTGCTGGCTGTGCAATGAATGGGACAAAAAACAGGAAGTAAACCACCAGAGTAACAACAATGAAGGGATTATCAGATTAAACTGAAATTAGCATGCCTCATAAAAAAAAAAACATTCTGTCCATGATTAATGCCAACTTTCAAAGCAGTAGCACTATCCTTTCAAAAGTTATTAGAGTTCAAAGTGAAGAGTGTGGACAAGGTTTTTCAGAAATGAAAAAGGGGTTCTAAAGACACACCTAATCACACTATTCTACCAAAAATGTTCGAGATAAACTGCTTAAAAAACACACTTTTCTGCCCGTTTTATGATACCAAATTTTAGCATAATGTAAAAGAAGACCCGCTCTTTCAGAAAATATGAAAAAGTCAAGTTCGGCTAGGTTGACCCATTTCACTTTATTTTCGGTCCTCACGCAAAATCAGTGTGTGCGACTTTATGTTCGTTTTGAGGTGCACGGTCACATATGGTATCACCGCCATATTTTGCACACACATGGGCCTCGAAAGATGGATCATTATTTGTTAGATAACGACGCTTTTGAAGGACTCCATTTTGGCTGTGCAAATGAGGTTCAAAGGTCAAATATTCTTTATTTTGTATCTTGCTTACTAAATGCTCAAATTTTTGTACATATATGGACCATGTTGCCAGGATCATTTCATAAAACAACGACTTTTGACTCAGATGCCATCTAGGCTGTGCGAGGTATAGGGCCTATATAGGGTCAACGGTCAAGACTACTTTGTCCTGTATCTTGAGAATTATGCGTACATGCCCTATCACTCCCATATTTTGCACACATTTACCCCATGTCATATGGATCTTTTAATGAAGTTACAACTTTCTAATCAGACGCCATCTCGACTGTCTAAAGTAGGGTCAAGGATCAAACAAGTTTCGTCTTGTATTTTGGTAAATTGCCCCCGTATTTTGCACAGGGTATAAACCTTGTCAACAGTCAAGAGGATCATTTCATAAGATAATGGCTTTTTCCTCGATCAGACGCCGTCTTGTATGCCAAAAGGAGGTTCATTCTGTCTCTTTGTTAACATAATATGCCCTTTCCATTTCAAATATGTAGGCATGATAGCTTTGATTCCCTTTTCTTCAATGAGAATCTCAGAAATCATTTATATATCGGATTACCTGATTTGTCAGGCTTGACGAATTCTGGAATCTAGTTCCATATTGTGTCTACTTTACGGTATTGTATGATAACCGGGGGGCCAAAAGCTAAAAAACAGAGGTCAAGTTGCACTCTCTCTACAAACTAAGTAGACCATGCTCATTTTCAAGTTTTTATTGTAACAAACAACATTCCACTGGTCTACCTCAAAAAATTTGTTGCGAAAGCCTTCAAATCCAAGATGGCGTCCAAGATGGCCGCCATATTTACTGAATTTGTTATTTAAGTGATAGAATTTGATAGAAACATCAAATTTCAACAAATGTGATGTCATATGAAAGAAAATAAAATTGTCTACAAGTTGATACCATTTTTGTGGGTTATTGTGATAAATGGATTGAGATTTTAAGGAAAAAACACTCATTTTTTGATATTTTTCTGAAAAAAGAAAAATCATGAAAATGCTTGATTCAGCATAAATCAAAGAAAGACTGAAGGATTATCTTGAAACGTTTCAAGAATTTTGTTTGACATATAATTAATACTTGGAGAAAATAAGGGATCAGTACCATTTTTGGTTCAGGAGTTATAATGTCTCAAACTTGAAAACTCACTACGTAAGAATGGCCACTTTAGTTGTGACCAAGACCTTGTTGGTCATAAAAAAGTCTGCGCGCGCCAAGACTACTACACGCACCACTGGCACTAGCGCTGGTAGCAGCGCCAGTAGTGTGTGTAGTAGTCTTGGCAAATGCAGACTTTTTTTGACAAACAAGGGTTTGTGCCTGCAAACTAACTTTTCATATCAAGTGGTAGCTCAGGTGATACTGATCGCTATTATTTCAAAGTAGATTGTTCTGAGGCGGATGAGATGAAGCAAACAAAATTTCAAATAGAGGTAATAGCTTGAAACCTGGCACCAATCTTGTTATAGATATTTAAAGACACAATTTAGATCAACCGCTCAAAAAAAAAAAATCAAGATGACAGCCATCAAAGTTGACACAGTGTATTGCGCCAAGTTAAATGTATTATTTCGATTTTGATACAATTTTGTCTGTTGTGATATCTTAAACCGTCTTAGGTTTTTATGGACACATTTTTAAAACCAGTGATATACTACTCTCCGAAAAAGAAAAAACAAATCGAATGGAAGTTTTTACTTTTGATGTGAGGAGTGAATAACAGAAAACGGTGAATTTAGAGTGAAATTGGAGTGACTTTTGAATGAAAATGTTCATTTTCACTCATTTTAGAGTGACCTTAGGCAGGGCTCCACACTAACTTTTATTTTTGGTGGCCCAAAGGCAAATATCCGACCTTTTTTGGTGGCCCGATCAGGCCACCAAATTCTTCATTTCTGACATTTTGGTGGCCCGACGTGCGTTTTTGGTGGCCCCGGGCCACCGGACCAACGTGAGATAGTGTCGAGCCCTGCCTTTGAATAGGGATCACTCGTCACTCTTCGAGTGATCCCCGAGGTCACTCTAAAATAAATGAAAATGAACATTTTCACTCTCGAGTGATCCTGATATCTAATATGGGAAAGCATCTACCAATGGCATAAGTTCAGATCAATTGTGACACTATAACCCACATGAAATCAGCCCAAAAACAATGTAAGAAAAATCTGATAACAGTAAATACAATTTCAGCATGCTTATTTGTAAATGTGAATATACAGCACGAATAATCAATTTGGAAAATTTTATTCGAACAATATACTGAAAAGTAATTTCGCACAACACATTTAAGAGCAAAGTTGAGAAATTGCCGCCATGTCGGATCTTTTTTTTTTTTTTTTTTTTGGGGGGGGGGGGTTCGGATCAGAAGGGCTATCAAGGACATCTACGGATCAGACATTATTACACATATACCATCATCATTCACGTTTCTACAACAGCAGAGTAACATACAAGTAAAAAAGCATATAGTATCTTTGATTCAGAAGCATTTCTTTTTTTATCAAAGATTGGGCCTTACCCAAACACTGGAATGAGCTCCACCCCCCCCCCCCCCCCCAAAAAAAAAGACCCTCAATATGGTTTACACTAGTACAATATCGTTCGGATGTATAGAAAAATGTAATAGACAGAAAGATAAGAAGATTAAAAATATATATCAAATTATATGTTATAAGCTGAGATTTAACTTTGACGCAACACACTTAAGGTATTGTTTGCCATTGGGAGAGATATCACATTCGATTTATATGTGCAGGTTACTTGTATTACAAAACATTCTACCATGTAAAAGAATCATAATAAAGCCTAAAACATACGGAGATATCACCATTTCAAACCATAACCATGATAACTGTTACCAATTTAGTATTTGAATTTGAATTTGAATTATATAAAAAAAAAACATTCTTATCAGATCTATTTAGTATACATCTAACAATATTTAGCATTAAATATACTGATTTAAGTTTGTACATTAGTTGTTCTATCCCTAACTCACAGTTTAGAACTAGCTTGAGGAATTAAGTAAAGCTGGGTTTTTGTTTTACGTGCACTAATGGGAAATAATTCCTTGAACGACAACCTCGATTAATAACCGCCATCTTAAATTTTGTGTGGATACTGTTTTTATCGCTAATTATTACACATTGGAAAAATTTGTGCCAAATTCCAAGCTCCTATCTCTTTTGGAAAATACTTTCTGTTCAATCTTATCTGCCTCAGAACAATGTACTATGATGAAATGCTACAGTAATAGCGACCAGCGTCACCTACCACTTGGCATGAAAAGTTAGTTTGCATGCAGGTACTTGCAAGTCACTAGACCATTACAGTATTACATGTGACCATGTAAACACATTGTATGCAAAATTTATAATGCATGAATATATTTTTTTCAAGTTTTAGATGTTAACTTGTCAACAGTGTATGATATTGCCTGTAATTCCAGAAATATGAATTATGTCTCAATCTCAATCGCAGGTTTCAAAATAATTCTTCAGTTCTTCTTTGATAAATACTAAATCATGCATTTTTACATTTCTTCCTTTTTTCAAAAGAATATAAAAATATGGATTCCCCCCCCCCTCAAAAAAAAAGAGAAGCAAACAACCCTCCCCCTCCAATTTAACACAATACACAGCTAAAGTGGTATCAACTTTTAGGAAGTTTTGCTCTCCTTAATATGACATCAAATTTGTTGCAATCCAATGTCTCTATAAAATTTTATGTTTGAAATGTTAATTTCAATAAAATGGCGGCCCTGTTGGACCGCATCTGTACTTTGCAACAAATCTACTGAGGTGTACTTACCGAACATTGCTTAGTATGCTTAATATTATGTATGGTTTTGTTTAAAGAGAGAGTGGAACTCGAAAAGTAAGCACGATCTTGGATTTGACCCTCTGTGACGTCTTTGGGAACAGATGCGTGCAAATACATATTATGTAAAATAGGATTTCAAGTTTGAGACATTATAACTCCTGAACCAAATACAAAACTGACCTCCAAATATTGATTATATGGGAAAGATTTTAATTTCTGCATGGTTTTCATAAACATTTTTAATTTGATTTTTTTGTAACTTTTTAGAGAAAAATTCATGGTGCATTCTGAAAAATGTCTCCATAAAAACCTAAGATGGTTTGAAATAGCATTAAAATGTTCAGAATATATAAAAACCATATAAATAGACACCAAAACAGACAAAATTGTATAAAAATCGAAATGATACATTTACTTTGGCGCAATACACTATGTCAGCTTTGATGGCCTGCAATCTTGAATTTTTTGAGTGATTGATCCAAATTTTGTTTTAAACTTCCTATATCAAGGTTATTTCAAGCTTCTACCTCTATTTGAAAGATATTTTTTGATTCATCCCATCTGCTTCAGAACAATCTACTTTGAAATAATAGCAATCAGCGTCACCTGAGCTACCACTTGGTATGAAAAGTTAGTTTGCAGGCACAAACCCTTGTTTGTCAAAGAAAAAGTCTGCGTTTGCCAAGACTACTACACGCACCACTGGCACTGCTACAAGCGCCAGTGCCAGTGGTGCGTGTAGTAGTCTTGGCGCGCACAGGCTTTTTTTAAGACCAACAAAGTCTTGTCACAACTAAAGTGGCCATTTTTACATAGTGAGTTTTCAAGTTTGAGACATTATAACTCCTGAATCGAAAACGGTACTGACCCTTAATTTTCTGCAAATATTAATTATATGTCAAACAAAATTCTTGAGATGTTTCAAGATAATCCTTCAGTCTTTCTTTGATTTATGATGAATCAAGCATTTTCATGATTTTCCTTTTTCAGAAAAATATCAAAAAATGAGTGTTTTTTCCTTAAAATCTCAATCCATTTATCACAATAACCCACAAAAATGGTATCAACTTGTAGACAATTTTATTCTCTTTCATATGATATCACATTTGTTGAAATTAGATGTTTCAATCAAATTCTATCTTTCAAATAACAAATTCAGTAAATATGGCGGCCATCTTGGACGCCATCTTGGATTTGGAGGCTTTCGCAACAAATTTTTTTGAGGTAGACCAGTGGAATGTTGTTTGTTACAATAAAAACTTGAAAATAAGCATGGTCTACTTAGTTTCTAGAGAGAGTGCAACTCACTCGTTAAGTAAGCGACTTTTTGGGGTTTGGCCCTCTGGTTATGATATGTGTGATCAGTTTGTGTGGAACATTGATATTAAAAGCTCACTTTGACATCGACACTGACATCGAGTTGTGTTGGTTTTTGTGCATTTGGCAAAGGAGATGAAAATTATGTCCAAACGTTCTTTTTTATAGCAAATATATCCTGTAGGTATCATAGTTCATCAATGCCAAAAATATCAGTTATGCCTCTATAAGCTGGAAAGTGATCATAATCTGCACATTGCCTATGTTTCTAGCTAACAAAGTGTTTCTATGACACAGGTTGAAGGTGCCCCTGTGTTAAGACCATAATAATTTATGAGAATGTGTGACCGTAGACTACATCGTTGTGTACTACAGTTGATACCCTTTAATAAACGGCCTCTCCGCCATCTGTTAACAGAGACGTTATTCCTGAGACATAGTGTGAGAACTGGTTTGTCTTGACGTGCTGGTTAGTCGTGACTTGTGTGTGCCATAGTCTGTTCGCTAGACCAGCAGGACCCACAAACCTCACCACAAACCTTACCACAAACGGAGTTCTATATTCCAGTAAGCCTACGAGTATTAAATGCAAGCCGCGTGCAGCACGACGTACGTTCAAGGAATGTAGCGAAAATGTCTTGCGAAGAGACCACACCTGGTATGCTTTGATAGCAATAGAACATGCACCCTTTTCTACGTGGTTGTCAGTGGTTTAAACAATGCCTGTTTTTCCTGGGATCCTATTTCTAGAAAAAATTGGGAACGCACATGGTGTACAGATGAACACCTGAGTGTATGTGTGTGTGTGGGGGGGGGGGGGGAGGGGTGTCTGCTCATATCATACTAAAGATAGCTCACAGGCCCATTTTTATGATCTAATTAAGTGCACAGCATTAAGCTTGAGACATTAGTAAAAATGTAGCGCACTCCCGGGTGTTCACAATGTCGTGCAATATGCACGTAGCTGCGCCACGTGCAAGTTGCATCATTGAAAATTTACCTCGATGGTCGTTTTGGCGATACATCTCCATCGCAGTAACAGACTCTCACCTATGAATTATTTGTATACAAATGTATAATACCCTCCGGTACGAAGGCGTGTCGGTATAACAACAGCATGGATGCGAAAATAGATCTGCATCATGTCTGCCTCGTATACCACGATTTTAGGTGTAATGCATATCAATATATTGGATTTACCTATGATAAGACAAAAATCTTTAGTCATCAATTCTTTCGCTGATAAAGAAAAACATAGGAATATGTAGAGTTTGTTCGCACAAACCAATAAGTCCATTTTGTTTAATTCCTTAAATCACGATTTTTTTCGGTACAATTTTGGCGTAGAACGCGAATGACATACAGATCATATCATTTGAATGTCGGTTACTTGCGTTACAGAAGGTCTAGTTGTTAGAAACTTGCACAAAGAGGAATTTGTTAGGAAACTTTGTAGTTTTTAATGAGTTTTGCGGCAAAAACCGATAAGTCCACTTCTTGTTTTGTTGCAAAAGCCGATAAGTTCATCGCTCGCGGTATAAAATCGGTGCGTTGCAAGTCTTCTCAAGTTTTTAGCAATGCTCATGAAGTTTAGCACACACATATCGGTGTTGGGATTGAGATTTGCAAGACATTTTTATTTTTCGAATGTATTGGAAACTGCGTTGACATGGTGTCATGGCATATTATGGCCATAAATCACGGAATAGCTTTTAGTAATCGAGGCACTTCCGTATTTTTTCGAGCAATGGTCATGGCCTTTGATAATGTGCAAGTCACATTCTTTCATGGCTAAAATAATGCGTTGCCATGGCAGCAGCATATTACGGCGATTGATCGGGAATATAATATTCTAGGGATCGAAAAAAAAAATCCTAATTGTTCAAGCAAAATGCTTACTTACCTTGGCACATAAATATAAGTGTCAGGATGACGGTGTGCGAAACATTTTTCGAATGTGTACAAAACTGCGTTGTTATGGTAACAGCACATTATGGTGATATGTATATGGCGTATTATGGCAATAAATCGGGAAAATATTGTAGAGTAAAATGCCCACGACCTTTGGTCACACACATTGGTGTGGTAGTGAAGACATTTTTTTTTTTCATGTGTTGGAAACTGCGTTGATATGGTAACCAACTATCATGAAAATAAATCAGGACAAAATATTTGGATCACGCTACTTCCTCATGTCTTGTAGCAATGCTCACATGGTGTTCTTTGGAACAAGGCAAGCAGGACAATATGTCGCGAATGTGTGGAAACTACGTTGCCATAGTAACGGCATGTTTTATGTCTTCCCCTCCCGTTTCGTCCCGGGTTGGACGAAAGCTCGGCAGCCTTTAGAAGCTAGTGTCACACACGATTATTTAGATCAGCACGCAATAGCCGCGACGGTGGAGCTTCAGCGTGCATGCTTATAATATAATGAGGTCCGTATCGTGCGTGTTTGAAGTTCTACATGTTACTGTACAGCATGCATAACACAGCGTATTCAATTAGATTAACTGACACATAATAATTATACGACATGGTGATTAATTGATAAATGTAAACTTACGAAATTTTGCAACAAAACGAGAAGTGGACTTGTCGGTTTTTGCCGCAAAACACTGATTTTAGACCGAAATAATCCGAGTTTTATAGGAATTGCAGTTTGTTATGAACCGATTATATCTTCAGATTGATCCAACAAATTTTAAATCCCAATTTATTATGTTGTTCTATTACAGTATGTTTTTTATTATATTATTGATATTTATGCAAAATGGACTTATCGGAATTTGCGAACAAAAATGCTTCATATAGTCTATACATACTATCTTTATAATGTATTAAATGTGCATATGGTATTTATACACGTACAGTGTACATTCTACAATGTATATATGCCATGAACTGAAAAGATCAGTATAATCAACGTCAAACACATTCTAATCGGTGCGATTCTATCCGATTATTCTTCACACTTTTAAACTTCACTAGCTTCTTTTCATATTTTATTGTGACCAACACGTGGAATAAAATCCAAATGTGAATGTGACCGTGCATCACAAAACCAACAAAAAGTCGCATCCCCTGGTTTTACGTTAGAACTTTAAAAAGGTGAAACGGGTCAACCGAGTCAGTCTTGAGTTATTCATATTTTCTCCAAGAGCTATACTCCTACATTATTATTTAATTTGTGAACATAACATGAACGGGAAAGAGTGCTTCAGCAGTTTTGTTTTTCTAGAATCTTTTTTTTTTTCGAGGGAGAGTAGAATGATCATGTGTGTCTTAGAGGCTGCTTTTCATTTCTTGAAATCCTTTAACACACTCTTCACTTTCAAGTATTATAACTTTTGAAAGGATAACGCTACTGCTTTGAAAGTTGTCATTTATCATGGACAGAATGTATTAATAAAACATGTTCATTTCAGCTTAATCTGATAATCCCATTATTGTTGTTGCCCTAGTGGTTGACATCCTGTGTTTTGTCCCTTTCATCGCACAGCTATCACAGCTAGGTAAAGCTTAAATGCTGCAATAGACCCTGTACTTCAGGTCCTCTTTTCTAAGTTCACACTTTTCCAGAGTAAGTTTTTTCCAGTATTAAGACATGTTAGGAGGTCCATTTGAATCGATTTTATATATACATCATTTTTAAGCTTAGAGTCTGCTCTGTCAAAATCTGCCCTTAACCTAAAAATCTATGTCTGCTGACTTTTTGCTGGTTTTGTGATGCAGGGTCATATATGTGGATAACTGAATGTAAGTAAAATTATAGCTACATTTTCAGACATGGTTTTTATGTGCATTATACAAGGACAAATCTTGTGAATATGATACCTCTTAATATTCCCCAGCAGTGCCTAAAATAAACAATTGGAAATCTATCTATGTAGGCAAGGCATTGGGTCAGTTTTACATATTCATCTCGCATCTTCCATCATTGCCGATAATTTATCTTTTCACTCAATCCTAATTGTTGTTGTTGTTTTGTCATATGTATCAAATAATGCCGTAATATTAATTTATTCAATATTTTATCATCCGGATTAAGACGCTTAGAAACGTCATTCTAAAGCGGTATATAAGTGTTATTTATTATCATTATCATTATCATTATCTCTTATCCCTCATCACCCATTGTTGTAACCTTACCCCAAAAGTTCAAAGATATCTGGCATATACAATGAACACGACTTTAAAGACAGTAATGAAAAGCTTAAGTGAGGGAAAACACAGCTAAAATGGCAGTCAAAGCAGAAATAAGCGAATAGCAATGATGAAAAAGCTTTAGGACATATGAGAAAGAAGAAAAAAACGGTTCCAGGTATGCACTTCCAGATGACACTCGAAGGGGATGTTAATGAATATAATCAAATTAACCAAGCGTTGTAGCATTTTCAATTCAATTCATTTTATTTTCATACTTCTCATTTATAAACATTACAACAGAAACCAGACAAGTTCTTTTACCTTGTGAACAATGTGCAGAAAACAAACAATATACATGGTGATAACACAGTAATTACATGTAATGATAACTGGTCAAAATCGAAATCGAAATGGGGTTGATCAAAGAGAAGTATGACGGGACCTACATGAAAGCTAGCTTGTTTGGCTGTAAGCCCCGAGTAATCAGTGTTTGTGAAAAAGAAACGGAGAACGGATAGAAGACCAGAATGATGATGTAAGGTTGCCAAATTTTATGTAATAAAAAAGAAGAAGAAAAAGAAGTAGAAGAAAAACAAACAAACTATACATTAATATGAACTTACTGTGACCGAGCCATCATTATTATACAGCCTACTTTGGTGCATATACTATAAACTATTGTTGCATTAAAACTTTCACCAGGATATTTTCTTCAAAATGACAACAAAAATACATAAGATTTAAATAAAAAAGGAATGAGAAAAAGGCTTTATATTCTTACCTCTTGATCCTTTCGCCAAAAGTTAAATTCCAAGTGTGCTTATACGGTTATGAATAGATTTTTTTTTTTTTTTAAGGAGTTCATTGGTCATCTTTAGTAATGGCACTCAACCAAGGTATACTCTTCTTGAGTTTTTTTTTTTTTTTTAATTTCAACTTAAGTGATTAAGATCTACCTTTTTATTTTGCTTTCTGTTTGTTTCCATGCACCAAGACAACGAAACCATTGCTGTTTTTGATAGCCATGATGTGTCATAGATATACGATATAAATATATGTTACAGATATGTCAGAAATTATTTATAAGGGGAACTCGTATAAAATTCGCCTGTTGAATTGTTCCGTTTCCTTTCTTCTACTTTGTTAGATAATTCTGGATATTTCCACACAAGAGCGCACCAACATTTTGAAGAATGATGACATCGACGATAGTGAAACTTGTTATCATCGTATTCGTAGGAGGTACATTTACACCATGTGGAATACATTCACGTTGCGCGTATGCATATGTTTATATACATATAATATATGATTGTGTGTGTGTGTGTGTGTAGGGAGAGAAAAAAAAAATGAAAGTGGGGGGGGGGGGGGGGGGGGACCCAAATCTTGCCAGGGCGGCCGTAATCTGGCAGAACTCCCTAAGTCGATTTTGGTCGATTTTCAGGTTTTGAGTGTTTTGTGTGTTTTTTTTCTCATGCTCTTTCAAGTGGGCCAAAAAATAAGTTGTGAATCGGTACAGAAAATTATTTTTAGAAAGTAATTTTGGCAAAATTCCTGAGGAGAGAGGGCGATTAATCTGGCAGAACTGCGTAAGTCGAGGTTCGAAATGAATTTTCCGATGTTAATCAGGCAGAACTGCGTAAGGGTGGGATTTCACGGAGCACGCGAACGATTTGCGAAGGACGCGAATGGCAAAATCCAGCATTCGCATTTTGGTCTGCAAAAGATCGCAAAACGAACGTGAGGGTTCGGAAGCGTCGTCAATTGTTCGCGAATGTCGTTTTTACTTCGGCGAGAATTTCAAAAAAGTTTGAAATTTTCTGCGAACCTTTTCCGCACACTTGGTCGTGATTTGCTCGTGAATTGTTCTCGAAAGTGTCTTTAAAGCCTCGTCATATGCGCAAGACCTTCGCGAGACACGCGCGATGTTCGCAAAATGTTCGTGAAACCCCAAATAGACTCCGAAACTTTGGAGAATGTCTCGCGTATGTAACGCGAAATCTGCGAAGTTTTTCCGATCATTTTACGACGTAATCACAAACTGTTCGCGTACCTTTTGAGACATTCTCGCGAACGTTTAGCGCACGTTTGGGGATGTATGACCTATACGTTTTCTACAAATAAAAATCGTAGCATACACCTAAACATCAAACAATTATTAACAACTTTAGTAACAAAAGAAATTAAAGACTAGCAAAGAGAAAGAAATATTTGATATACAAAAAAAAAAAATCGCAGAATACAGTTAAAATTAATCTAAAGTATGTACAATTTCATTTGAAGTGTAGAGATTATGTGTTGGAGGAACTGCAAAAAAAAAAAAAAAAAAAAGATTAAATGCTTTACTAGGGAGATACGTCCTAGGAAAAAAATGTAGGCAAGCACACAATAGAAAAATGAGAGAAAAAGAAAGGAGAAATAGAGGAAAGAAAAAAATTCAACTCAAGACAGCTTCCACCTCTCCTTGGGTACATTTTCTCCCATGATAATTGAAAATGTTTCGTTGTTCGCATTTCCGTCGCGTGTTCTTCGTGTACGTAACATGCTGTACTTTAGCAATGATACACACGACATTCACACATACGTCGTGGAAACTTCGCACAAATTGCGCAAGAATAGTTTCGCGTGCTCCGTGAAATCCCACCTATTCGCGTCCTTCGCAAATCGTTCGCGTGCTCCGTGAAATCCCACCATTCGCGTCCTTCGCAAATCGTTCGCGTGCTCCGTGAAATCCCACCTGGAATCCCACCCAGGTGGGATTTCACGGAGCACGCGAACGATTTGCGAAGGACGCGAATGACAAAATCCAACATTAGGAAAAGTTTTTCTCCGAATGTGTTCCGACAATGAAGCCGAAAACTATTCTTGCGCAATTTGTGCGAAGTTCCCACGACGTATGTGCGATTGTCGTGTGTATCATTGCTAAAGTACAGCATGTTACGTACACGAAGAACACGCGACGGAAATGCGAACAACGAAAAATTTTCAATAATCAATAATCAATAATCTTTCCTCTATTTCTCTTTTCGTTTTCTCTCATTTCTCTATCGTGTGTTTGCCTACATTAATTGTTTTCCCCCTAGGACGTATCTCCACTAGTAAAGCATTTGATCTTTTTTTTTTTTGCAGTACCTCCAACACATAATCTCTATAGTTCAAATGAAATTTACATACTTAAGATTGATTTTAAGTGTATTCTGCGATATATCAAATATTCTTTCTCTTTGCTAGTCTTTAATCTCTTTTGTTACTATAAATGTTAATAATTGTTTGATGTTTAGATGTATGCTACGATTTCTATTTGCAGAAAACGCACAGGGCGTACAGCCCCCAAACGTGCGCTAAACGTTCGCGAGAATGTCTCAAAAGGTACGCGAACAGTTTGCGATTACGTCGTAAAATGATCGGAAAAACTTCGTCGGAAAGTATTCGGAGAAAAACTTTTCCGAATGTTGGATTTTTTCGAGAACAATTCACGAGCAAATCCCGACTAAGTGTGCGGAAAAGGTTCGCAAAAAATCAAACTTTTTGAAATTCTCGCCGAAGTAAAAACGACATTCGCGAACAATTGACGACGCTTCCGAACCCTCACGTTTGTTTGGCGATATTTTGCAGACTAAAATGCGAATGCTGGATTTTGCCATTCGCGTCATTCGCAAATCGTTCGCGTACTCCGTGAAATCTCACCCTTAGTCGACTTACGACAACGCTTGGACCAAGGTGTTCCTGCATCCCGCACGGACATGGCATATCTTAACACGCGCATGCGCGACCTTGGTAGTGACGAACGCGCTGCGCGTTCAGGCTAGCAGTACAGTGCCTAGCTAGCTAGCTAGCTAGACACGTCCGTACGGCTACGTTCGACGACGACAGTCACGCTAAAGCAATAACCCTCGTTACTCTTGGGGGAAATTGCCACTTTCTTTCCCTTCATAGACTGGCAGGCTTCAAAACAGGTCAATATGCGGTATGCCTTACTATTAAGTTTTGCTACAATCTAGTGTTTTTTAAGCCTAGAGCATTTCTAGATCTAACAAACGTTATAGTTTGCATCTTGTCTGACATCACGCTCCAGTCAACTTGAGGCCTAGGCCTACTTAATACTGCTGCAGCACTTGTCCATTGTTAATGTACGTGAAATCAGTGTACATGTACTGTGCGGTAGCGTAGGTCACGCGAACAACAATATATCTGTAATCCATTGACCATAGCTTCTTATTTTGTTTTTCATTGTAATAAGCGGTAAGTGGGCTTGGATCTATGGGATTGATCTCGAGAAGTTTAATGAATATCTGGGATACCGTCCATAACGATGGCATTTTCGATCCAATCCTACAGACGTCAGAAATTGACCAATACTAACACTTTTACAGTTTACTTTTTAATACAGGTACCGTACCGGTACTCTCAGTAGAGTTGTGCAGTAGCCTGGTAGGGGCCTACTAGACTACTGGGGCCTACCGTTACTTAACTTAGGCTGAATCGCCGGTTATTCTGTCTTTACTCAGTTTTCTATTTCTCTGGATTTGATTCGGCCAGACATTCTTGAAGTCTGTAATATGAAGAATCTAGAATCTACAGGTTAAACGCTAAATTATAAACATTAAGCCCTAGAAATAGATCTGAAACTTAGATTTTGTTAGATCTGTGTTCTATACATTACTACTAGGCGTGTACTACTAGACATTTAGTTTGATAGGCTATAGACTTTATAGGCTTACCGTTAGTCATTATAGATAGGTAGGTTAGGTTTTACGTTGTTCTTAGATCTACTATAACATTAGGCTAGTACCTTCTGGGCCTAGATCCCCAATAAACAGTCTAGCTGTAGATTTAGCCCCTACCTGGATATAGAGTCTAGATCTAGAGTCTAGACTAGAAAATCTAGAAACTAATTTTCATTGATCTACTAGTCTGTTATAATAACGCCCCAAAATAGACGTCTGGATGTTACATAGACCTAGACAATCGAGTAGACAGAGTTCGAGAGTTCTCGTACGTTTTTAATAGGCCTGCGTAGATAGTAACGGTTAGAACACTACTACCCTAACGTTACTAGCTCCTAGTATTCTTTAGTTTAGATAGAGTTTAGGCCTTCAGCCAAAAGGGTCTAGGCTTACTCTTTACTTTGGGCATAGAGTAGGAATACTAGGATAATGATGAGATCAGTAGGCCTATCGTATGCAGATTCCTACGTACCGCTCTACTAGTCTCTAGATGTCTAGTGTATCGTTAGGCCTGAATAAACTACGGTCTAGACGGTCTACAGTGTAGTACCTGTAGTCTTGATGAACAATATAGCTTAACATCTAGAACCTAGTCTAATATTATTCTTAATCCAAATGCAATGCTTCATGAGATCGACAATAACCCAAGCAGCAGCCAGGCTTTTGATGTAGCAGTACTTCTTGTGCCGCTAAATAATACTGAAACATGAACACAGACTGACAACATTTGGGGAAAGCAAGTTATTTTCCACATACAAATGAATGGATAAAATGAAATTAAATGTGAATCAATAATGATGACTTTATACAATACAAATATTTCAAAAAAATTGTACTCAATCTAAAGTATTCATTGTTTTGACACTGCATCCGCTGAATGGTAAGAGGGTGGATGGTAAAATACGATAGACAACCCGCAGAAAATAGACCGAGATACGTAGTTCTGGTTGATAAACCACGTGTTTATCAGCCAGAACTGCGTATCTCTAGGAGATACGCAGTTTCGGCTGATAAGCACGTGGTTGACGACGAAAAGAGATATAGTTCTGCCTGATGAAACACGTGCTTATCAGGCAGAACTGCGTATCTCCTAGAGATACGCAGTTCTGCCTGAAAAACCCCCCGCATGGCCAAAAACTTACGCAGTTCTGGCTGATCAACCCGGGCACGTGACCAGAGATACGCAGTTCTGCCAGATTACGATCGCAAAAATTTGGCGACGATTAATCTGGCAGAACTGCGTAAGTTTTTTAAATTGGTAATTTTTACTACTTACAAAGGTCAAATTGTCATTTTTTTTTTTTTGCTGGAAATAAATTCTTTAGACCAATTATGACCGAGAAAAGAGGAAAAATGCAACTCATTGTATCTCAGTTTAGAAAGGTGTAACATTGAATCTTTAAACCCGATTTCTGGCGTAATGTGTTAAAGGAGATACGCAGTTCTGCCAGATTACGGCCGAGGGGTCCTAAAACCAGCTCACTACTTAAAACAGTTACAAGCGCTCTGAATAAGAAAAAAAAATACGCGACGGACTGTGTGCAGTATGCACTAAGTTTTGCAGGGTTACCACAACCTAACAAACTGAGGCGAAAACGGACCACTCTTCTTGAAAATCCTTACTTTACAGACTCTATAGGAAAAACGTGTTATATAGCGTAAAGGTTTTATCAAAAATGCACGATCCCCCGCACACATCTTTTGCTTGTTTTGTCTATATGGGTTGATGGGGGGGGGGGGTGGATGGCGAGTTGCTTGCACTTTTTAAAGCGAAATCTTATGTGACCACGCATCACGAAACCGACAAAAAAGGGCTTTTTACACTTGTGTTTCTTAACCCCGGACTTTCTCTGACCCAGGACTATCGTTAGTCCCGTACCAATTTTTTCAGCTTTTTACACTGGCCAGTTAGTCCCGTACTATCTCTTGTCCGGGGCTAAGGAGAAAACTGACCTTTTTACACTCGTATTTCTTAGCCCCGGACTTTCCAAACCACATGAATATTCATAATTACGCTGTGTACTGTACACGTACACGCACGCACCGGCAGCACTTGATAACCTCGTTTCTGATTGGTCAGTGAGGGTCGGACTTCGTCTCCGTCGCTTAGCCCAGGATTATTTTTTCGTTGTGTTTACACTCACTTGCTTGGCACCGCAATTGCGGTGCTAACCCCTGCTATTTTGCAGGGCCAGATAGTACCGTACTATCGGTGGGGCTAGCCCACTTTGGCAAAAACGAGTGTAAACAGAAAGTGGGCTAAGGATAGTCCCGTACCAACGGTGGGGCTAAGACCCCCCCCCCCCCCCCCCCCCCCCTTAGCCCCACCGTTGGTCCGGGGCTAAGCAAAATTTTACAAGTGTAAAAAGCCCTAAAGTCGCACGCACTGATTCTGCTGGAGGGCTCAACGTAGGTTTGTGTTGTTTTGTTTTTATTGTTCCATATTCCACATTTCAACAAATCCATAAAACATAAACATCACAATACAAAAGCCTGGATGAATTGTCAAGTACAGCTTGTAAGACAATAAAACATGTGAAATATGAGAAATCTACATAGAAGCATTGCTTGTAGGGTGTAGATTCCAGATGCGGATGTGAGATTATTTCTTACTTGGTATAGTATGTAATTAAAGGAATGACAATTTGTTTATTGGAGAAATATAAACGCCAAAAAGTAAAAAGAAAAAACAAACAAACAAACAAAACAATGTCCGCGGCACAAGACTTCTAGAGAGTTGCGTGATCACCCGAGCGAGGTACAAGTCAGATGCAGTGTACAATAGCAGAGATACCAAATGTGTACAAAGGAAGTTCAGGAGATAATACAGAAATCACGAGCGAGGCACATGTTGCATAATCGATAATGTCAGTACTGTGAAGTATGAACAGAGAATGTCGAGGAGGATTGAAGAATATCTATAGATATGAATTCAGAAAAACTAGTTTAAGTTTATGCCTAAATGAATAAAGAGACTGAGATTGGATTATTTCTCTATCCAACTCATTCCAAAATTTAGGTCCTGTAGCTGTTATTGTTTTTAAAGCAGATACGGTCCCTACAGGAGAAAGATGAAAAGAATCTTTTTGTCTAGTAGGGTGAGAATGAACTTCAGTATTTTTGACAAACATCGAAGAAAACACATCAGGGAGACCACCTGAGTTTAATTGATACATAAGTGACCCGATATTGAAATGATATAAATCCTGGATCTTAAGTGTTCTACTGGAAAAGAATAAGACATTAGTGTGTTCAAAAAATGTGGCGAAGTTAATTATCCGTATAGCTCTGTTCTGTATCAATAATAAAGAATTAAGTCTAGTTGTACAGCAGTTTCCCCATGCCAGGATTCCATAACCTAAAGGCAAAAATAGAGCAGAATACAATGAATGCAGAACCAGGTGAATGCTGACTAGGTGAAACAGGTCCCCTAGTCAATCTTTAATTTTTCCTTTTTTTTTTCTAAAAGAGCAGTTTTTCTTCATTGGTTGAAAATTGTACTTTTACCAGTTTTTCTACAGAACTTTTGTTATGAAACCTGAACTTTTACAGGACAAAATTTTTAAAAAGGACAACAAACAAAGTGCTTTATCGATGTGTGGATCCCCCTATATATTATATATACGAGTTTATGGCAAATGGGCTAAGCATCATTCTAAAAAAAAAAAAATCAAAGTAAGGCATTCATCAAATTGAGCAATATTGAAAGGGTGTGTACAGTGAGGATTTGGCTTTTAACGTTTTGTGAGATATTCAGAAACCACTCTATGTGATGTCAAAGAGCATGCAATTCTAAGGGGTATCAACAGTTTATTTGATGAAAATCAGTTTTGAAATTGCTGAGATATCCAAAAACAAGGTGAAACAAAGAGATCCTAATAAAAGGCGTGGCCTGTCGCCTTTTATTATTTTCACTTTTTTTAATATCTCTGCCATTTGAAAACCAATTTTCATCAAATAAATGTTGAATCCTTGTCAAAATTACATTCTCTTTCATGTTTCATAAGAGGTTTCTCATTATCTCACATAGGAATGTTCAAAACATGAATCCCCACCTCAACCAGTACTGTACAGTCCATTTAATCTTTCCATTATCAAATACCTCACTTGTTGCATAACAAGGAATAGTCTAGAAGTTATGATTAAGAATATCTTGTCTTTTACTATGATTGATTTCGGGTCTTTTTTTTGGCAACTTTAATTACAAATATCTCATGTTAACAAAAACGGATTTAGCTCGGTTTGCGGTAAAACCCTTCCTGATACTTATTATCATAATATGTATCATAAAACACACAGTTGCATCGATTTCCAGAAATATGTAAAGACAGTTGTCTATTTTTTATTTTACTTAATAAGGGATTAATAACCTTATTGTTCTATGCCACTTTATTCTAAAACTTAATATCAATTATCAGCTTAAACTGGAACGTAAAAGCACGCAAATTCTGACTGACATTATTGTAATTTTGCGGTTGCCGTGGCAAGCATGCATTATCGGACATTGCTAAATCATTTATCAAAACGTTTGCAATAACATTGAAGGGAAAATCGACAAATGTCGTTGTAGCAGTGACAAATGGAAATGCAATGAAAGTGGTGACTGGTTTTGCTGAAGGGATACATTCCTCATGTTTTATAGGGTAAATTAAGTGATATTGATGATGCTATAGGTTTTCCCAGTCAATTTCATACTTTTGGCATTCAATTTCATTAATGTGCATTCAAATTCACACAGCGCGCGCACGCAAAAAAAAATATTCGGTCATTCAGATTCAGAATTCGAGCGACCAATTTCATTTATGGGCATTCTATTTTGTTTTCGTCAAATCAAATTCACGACTGGGAGTTCAATTTCCAAATGCGAGCACGGACTTTACTACTCGTGCATTCAAATTCACGCGATAGTCTTGTAATAGTCCCGATAAGCTTGTTTGGAACGTTCAATTTCATTTTTAGGCGATCAAGTTCCTTCTTCGTGTAATCAATATTTACCGAGGAAAGTGGAGTAGACTTTGTAAAAAAGGAAAGAGGGCCAACACAACAAATGAAGGCTTGCATATAGTGTAATTATGATTGTTTACAGGTTCTACATTGTTCTCTGTTCATGTATTCTTTGTTTTTCATCTCAACCAATTTCAAATCGTATAAGGTCCAATCAGCAGTGCATCTAAACAACACAACGACAATTTAATCACATATCTTGATGATACTAAATGCTGACAACGCCCCAACACCAACCACATAATGACAATTCATCTATCTAAAGACAAACTGACACACAATGATCTCACATAGTCCCGCAAAAGTAAACCAATAAGATACCAATACACAACAAACAAGACGTATAAAATGTATCAGTTTCAATATATTCGAAATATTTTTTTTCGTCGAAGGCGTCAACCAACCCTCCGTATTATGCTCGTCTGTAGGCCTATACAGTGCCTAATTTTTGTTTGTTTCATTTTCCATCTAAGAAGATGGCTTGATAATCCATATTCAGCTACAATAGCTGGTCTTCCATATGGGGTCCAGTTGGATGTAATCCTTGAACAACCTGCTCGTTGCGATGAAGAAATGAAGTGGAATCTTTTACATGCATGAGTTGTGACTCTCTCTCACACATGGGACCTCCATTTTATGTCCAATCCGAGGGACATGTGCCTGTATATTCCTTTTCGCTAAGCGCGAGTTTAAAATTGCCAATGAACAGGTAGACCTCTACTTCAAAATGAATATAATCATCGTAAATCCCAATATATTCAAAGCAAAATGAAGAATTCAAGCATTCACGGCCCCAAACTAACTAAATTCAGGACGTCTTTTAAATTGTTTGTTTGATAGATACTTTATTTTCTGCAAATCAATATATACATAAATGACATAATCATGAACATGGGAAACATACAAAGTATATTTGAAACAGAGTCGTTTGACTTGCATAAACAACGATATAAAAGGAAATTAATGATATAATATTACAGTTTGCATGTCTATGCAGCTGGGATTACAATAACGGTATAATATTTAAGAAGCGATAATGCAGAAGGCCGCCATTGTAAGCATTGCTTGAAAAGATGGCCGGCCCGAGGAAAAGGTAGGGACGTATTGAATTCGTAACAATACAGATTCTGCTGCAAAGATACCAGGGGAAAATAAACTCTGATTTGTGACCGTGGTCAATGTGCGTGCAAGTGCTTGAAAGTGCACAGGGGCAGATAGGCTGGCATTTAGAATAATCAAATTGGTTTGCTTGAAGAGGGAACGACTTACGATGTTGCTATCGGGAGACCAACATGTGTCATATAAATTATTCGTGCTTCATTCGTATTTGAAGTATATTGTAGTAAAATATGCTTCTTTAAGTTTGCTTTGAATGAAAACAAGGAGGCACAAATTGAATGCAGTTATTCGGAACATGGTTGCCTATTCACGAATTTGAATGACCGACGAGATTCCGTCGACAGCTTGACATGAATTTGAATGCTTATTGATGAAATGCGTGCTCTTCTCTTAAATTTGAATGCTCTGATAGTGAATTTTTATTTGAATACTCCGATAGTGAATTTGAATGTTCCAATAGTGAATTTGAATGCTCCGACAGTGAATTTGAATGCTCGGATAGTGAATTCGAATGACCGGATTTTGAATTTGATTGCTGATTCAGTGCTGCGAGCGTGGAATGCGTAAAATCGAATGCTCGGAATAGGAACTTGAATGACAAAAGTATGAAATTGACCGGGAAACCTATGTTAAATATCGACTGATTTCCTTGGTCATGGTTACAACTATTCGCCAAGAGGTGATTTACCAACAGTGTTATACGTCTTGACTTCGCTTCAGGGCATACCACTGTCGAGAAAACAACTCATGGAGAATGGTTTTAACTACGTCCTTGGCTCAAAGCATGCGATGTGTGTATGATATATCGTATGCATGTATGAGTGTTTGTTAGTTATAATGAATTAATGATATTCTTTGGATTGCTAGACGCGTATACTACAATATTATGATCATGTCCAGTGATGATGCATGGAAGACACTGTCACAGGAAGCTTGATTTGCAAAATAAATGGACTTCAGCCTTTGTAAAGTGTTAGCTTTATCTCCTTACCGATCTTGAAAAAGAATCAAGAGCAGGCGACGTCCAATACCTCAGGACGGGTACTAGGCCATGTTTGCCAGTGCTCTGTGATGGCGATGGTGGCTTCGAACCAGTTAAGAAGCAGATGTCTAGTATAAGCCATCGGTCATTGGTGTACTGTGAACAAAGAAAGTTCCAGAATTCATCAGGTATTTACTTCTATTCAGAGATTTGTGATGATTGGATTTATTTTCTCCTTGCAGGTTATAGCTGCTCAGAAAAAGAGACTGTAAAAAAAAATGTATGTCGCCACTTCACATTTTGTAAAGTTTTAAAACGGCTAAGTGAAATCACCTATTTTTGTAATGAAAAATAGACTTAAGTTTACAGATAGGTTTCTTACCAAAAAAAAAAAAAAATCCTAAAATTTCGAAAAAGGTGCCTTCCGAATTTCACTAAGAATGTACAGTAGTCTTTTCTTTTTACATTTGATTTCAGTGATTTTTTTCCCCAAACTGTACAGCGTTACAGCATTTGATTTCAATCTAGTATTTACAGTAACATCATCTGTAATTAGGAATTAGGTTGCAACTGTAATATGGGCGGATGGGCTGACAACGAATGGTTCACTTTCTGCTGGCGGGAAGAAAGAAATTAAACAATGGAGATATGTTGGCCGGAAACGCATACAACTAAAAAATAAAGAAAAAAAATCTAATAGAGAACATACCCATATAGGATATTAGAATGGCTCCCTTTCTTCAAACAAACAAACAAATTAATAAAAAAGAGCAAGGAAAACCCCAGTGTAAGGTAATCTAATCGATATGAATATTACACTGATTTTTTTTTCAGGTGTACCAAATTCTGAGATTGCTGATCTGGTCATTCTGGCCAGTATATCTCGATTAATCGTGATTAAGCCTGACGGATCCGTGATCAAAGAATTTCAGTTCACCGATGCGCACGTGTGGGACATGGAAGTTGACCAAACTGAGGGCGTGATGTACTGGACCAATTTGGATTTTCATATTCTACGAGCTGGATTTTTCGATGATAACTTCGAGATTGTTTATCGTAAGTCAAAAAGTATTTTCTAATGAATGTGGCTTGTACGAGAGAAAAGAAAGCAAACAAACCGACTAGAATCTATCAAATCCGATATTTAATTCTTGAAACGCTGATGGTGGGAACGTTTACTGTCCGTTATGAGATGGAAGTCATCAGCGAATGGTACCCAGAAAAAGCTAGTTATACGTTCAATCATACCCAAATTTCGCTTCTATAATCTTCAGGTTAAAGGCGAGTAAGGAACTTATAGGAGAGAGCGGGTCTCTTATGAATACACTTCTATTGAAGGAGAAACCCAGACGTTCAGTGAGGCGATTTAACTACCCCACAGGGTTGTCGGGTCCCAACAGAGGAAAATCACCAAAAGGCATGAGAAAAATTACCAAAAGCAATAAAAAATCACCACATTCGGAAAAGCGTAGGTCAGGCTTAAATTTCAAGACAAAATTAGTATGTCATTTTTTCAAACTCTCTGCGCGAGTCTCGGTGCAATTTACGGCGCGTCGTAGTCACACACACTAAATGCAAAATGTGTATACGATGTGTTGAGATATGAGTGTTTGTGTGAGTGTGCCTGTACAGTCGTGTCGGGCGATCGTTAAAGCCCCCGTTCCACTATCACGATTTGGACCCCGATCTGTCCCGATCTAGCAGATCGGGAGAGAGCGGCAAAAGCGTACGGGGATCGGAAGCATCGTAGCAGCAGCGTGTGGATGTCGGGGTTGGAGCGGGCATTTTTTCAGATCGGGAAGAAATTTTGAACCGGTTCAAAATTTCTTCCCGATCTCCCCGATCAAAATTGACATATTTCTAATCGTACGGCAAGCGGGGAGAGCGTAGTGACAGCGTAAACGCAGCGGGGAGAGCGTAGTGACGGCGTAAACGCAGCGGGATGAGCGTAACAAGGTCTTTCTGAGCGTAGTAACATCGGCACAAGAACGGGAAGTGATTTTAGCTGTAATTTTCGAAGAAAAGAAGAGGAGATGAAGAGATGAAGAAAAAGAAGAGAAGAAAGCATCGAAGCAGCTACCCAAAAGGCGAAGAAAGAGAGACTGCACGTGATGCTGAAAGAGGAGGAAGAGGACATAGCAGAATTTTGAAGAATATGAAATCATCTACAACTGGAGGAAGACAGACTATAAAAGCAACGACATCAAGAAAAAGCCTTGGAAAATCAGCACGTCTTTGTTTATACAGTGCGTTGCTGCAAAAGAACCGTGAGTTGAGGAGCCTCTTCGAGGTCCACAGTATATTTCTTCGGTTCTGCATGCCAATAAGTTGACTGACTGCAGACCGACAGTCGAATCGGGGTACATCGGGGCACATCGGGCACTTTTCAGCTCTCTGATCGGGGTAACAGCGTGATAAGATCGTATAGATCGTTCAGAGCGTAGATACAGCGTGCATCGATCGGATAACATCGGCAACATCGCACTGACAGCGTAGCTACATCGTTCTAAAGCGTACCGGCAGCGGCAGAGATCGTAATGTCTCATTCCCGATCATCGTAGTAAGAGCGTAGCAAGCACTTGGTAGTCGTAACTGCAGCGTACTTAGAGCGTTCTAACATCGTACTGTGTCCAGATCGGCTCAGGTTTTACCCGATCCTTCCCGACCTGAGAAAATTGTCAAATCGTAGCGAGAACGGCGTAGTGGAACGGGGGCTTAACGGGCCGTGCCGTGAACGATCGCCCCGACACTGCACAGGCATGCTAACCTGGAAACATTGAACTGCATAATTACTTGAATATGAGACCATTCTGAAGCAAATGATTTTCACACAACAATAGGTATAATGTACTCTTAAATGAATCCCAGAAGGATTGAAACAATCATCCCCCAGCATTCCCAGTGATTCCCACTGACCAGTTACTATGCCATCCCCTTTAAAAAAAGAAAAAAAAAAGTGTGTGTGTGTGTGGGGGGGGGGGGGGGACAAATTGGATGCACCCCATGTATTACTATGTAACGTGCAAAAAAAAAAAAGTGGAGGGGGACGAGCGCTGCCCTTCCTCCCCCTCCCGTTTCGCCGGCCCTGCGTAAAAAGATGCATTAAAAGTCACAAGGCCGATATAACCTAAATGTGTTGAATACGTCTAAAAGGAAACTCTCAATTCGTTTCTACTTTACATTTATCTGCCAGCTCACCACTGTATCTTCATTGCCTTGTCTGAGAAGAATCGAATCATCTTTAGCTCCACCACTGTGGGAACGTCGAATGCTATCATCTCTATATCTTTGATGAACATGATTTCACTGGGAGAGTTCGTCGCTGTGAGTTCTGAAGTGAAGAGCATGGAAGTAAATGATGGAGATGGGTAAATTACTCTTTTTGTTTCTTAGGAAATTAACTCCATGAAATCCATAGTTAGTAAATATGAGTATGACGTAACGACGAGCCTTTATTATCTATGTACGCTTAGTCTATGAATTTTGTTGTTCAAACAACTACCAAATGATTCTAAATAAAGAACGCTAAGCTCAGCAGCGTAATAGAGACGTTTACAAAATGCCGCAGCGGTTTGCACGCTATTGGTTTTCAGATAATCTCATAGAATGATAAAGGATTATTATACGGCTAAAGACAAATTTACGGTCTAGAATATGTGGAATTTCTGATAAAGCCGGGCTTAATTTCGATCGAAATATCATTTCCAATTCTTCGAATGAGATTTAAAAAAAAACCGGATAATCTTGTTTGTACGGCCCCAACTTTTTTTTTTTATAGTTCTTTAGGTTGCATTTGACCCTGTGGGTATTTCTGATTGTATGTATGTATACATCATTTGATGAATTAGTAATGACAAGCACGTTGCGCTTCTAATATTCCGTACGGTTATGAATGCAGGTTCCTTTACTGGTCAGAGGGTACAGAAGTCTATCGCAAAAGCATGACGGGCCAAAGTAGCTTCGAAAAGATCTACACATCTCCGACCCGGGGTGAATTCGTTAACCATCTTCTAATCGCAGGTGCAGGTAGAGAGAAAAAAAACAAACAAAAATAATTTCTTTTTTTTTTGGGGGGGGGGGGGGGGGGGTGGGTGGGTATGCAGTATCAGGAATCACGTTGCAAACTTTTTTTTTATTTTGTGTATTCAAATTATACCATTTTATAGGCAAATTGTTCAATAATAATCTATGAAAAAAATATACTGCTACCTTAAACAAGTGGGACTGTTTCACGTCGATAAAACGCGCAAAAACATGCATCAAATTGCACCATTTGCAACATCAACATGCAAAAAGTTCTTACCGTGGGAAGGGGGACACCCCCCTCCCACCTGCTCCCCCCCCCCCCCCCTCGCTCGCTCCGCTCGCTCGGGTTCAGTCGCGTTCATGATCAGTGAAAAGAATTAATACAAGAAGTGTATTCAAATTATGCCATTTTATAGGCAAATTGTTCAATAATAATCTACATCAAAATATACTGCTACCTTAAACAAGTGTTACTGTTTCACGTCTATAAAACGCGCAAAAACATGCATCAAATTGAACCATTTGCAACATCAAACTGCAAAAAGTTCTCACCGTGGGAGGGGGGACATAGATGTAGTACCTTTTGCAACTGAATTGATTTTTAAATGTATTTTTTTAACACTTTGTGGTTGGAAATTCAGCTTTTCGTTATTATACGTGTAAAGAGGTCCTAAAAATGAGTACATCAAGACCAAAAAGTGAATTTTGATGGAAAATGGATGTAGTACCGTTTGCAACTGAGCTCTTCATATAGGCATAATACTAAGAAAGTTCGAGACTTTTAGAGATACCTTTTGATCCGTTCCTTAGGGGAACTTGGTATATCAGGTTCCGAAAAAATATATACAAACGTGTTTGAGTCCGTGGCCTGTATGCATGTATAATTATTTTATGTTGTGTTATGTATACAAGATGAAAAAAAGAAAGTTTTGTTTTTCTATCAAACAGTGTTTTATTATGTATATAAAGAAATGCATTTATTTGAGGGAAATATCTGGAAAATTGTTATAAAAAGTAGGGAATGTGATAGGCAATGTGGTAAATCTGTCACTTTTTTGTGTCGGGGTGTCTTTGCTGAGTATTCAGTCTATGGAGAATAACTAAAGGGAGAAAGTGTGGGAAGGCTGGGGTTAACTCTTTCCTAGCGGCGGGAGACTTTGCATTCTTAAAAGTGATATCAAAACGTCTGCTCGCATAGTTTTTAGTGGACTATTTGGAAAATTATTCATCATAAAGTTACATAAAAGGACAAGGACAATGAAGGCCCAAGAAAGTTGATTAAAACTCCCAGACGACTGAAACTTTGCATATTTAAAACTAAAATTAAACGATCTGGTGCACACTTTAGGTGAATTTGTAGACATGTACAATTACTAAAGTAAAGAAGATTAAAAAAAAAAACGGTCGATGAAATCGTGGAACCTGGTTCATCGTTTTTCCATGTGTTTTCGATTTATTAAAAGGCAAAAACTCTCTCATGTGCAGGGGCGTCGATCATTGAGGTCAAGGAGGGCAAACATTTCATTTTGTCCCAACATATGGTTGAATTTCAATAATGAAAATGCAAATCTCACTCGCGTGGGAGGGAGATACCCTCTCCCACACCTTTCCCAGGTAGGTTTCCTTTCATAGAGGCCTACCTATAGTACACCTGTGAGATTGACGCTTTTCTAAATACAGTTCATTAAAAAGTGTTCATCAGATCTGTTCTACCTTTTCAATTCAAATAAATTCGAAAGTTCCCTCATCCTTCTTTTCATTGGAGGTGTCGTGGCCGAGCGGGTAATAAAGAGCGCACTGCTCTAAATCACATGAGCGTGATTTATGTTCGTGGGTTCGAACCCCACGAAGAACGACACGTTTGTCATTCAGCAAGGCACTTTATCCACATTGCTGCTCTCCACCCACGAGATAAATGGAAACCCGGTAGGATGAGAATGTTTGTGATGGCGACTGGCTGGAATGCTCCCCAGGGAGTGGAGAGAGAGAGCACTGTCAGTGCTGGTTGGAAATAATGTATGTGGAGACCGGGGTAATATTAGCATGTATGCGCTTTGAGCACTCTGCAAGGTGGATATAGAGCAATATAAATTTGTATCATTATTGATTTACCTTTTCCCCGCTGGGTTATCCACCGATTTGGACTCGGGAATTGACGATTTTCGAACTATTTCACAAAAGTTTATATCAGATCGTTCGTTTCAATCCTGGAAATGCAAAACCTCGGTGTATCACTTACTATAGGCATACACAGTGATGTCGCACACGCAGAACAAGAGCTGGGATTCCCCGATTCTCTAATTATATTATATGTGAATATTTATTTTTTTTTTCTTTTTCTCAGGAAAAAAAAAGTCAAAAGTGTGCTCCTTATCGCTGAATTTCAGCTCTGGGAATGTAAAATATTGCTCGTGTTGAAAGGGGAAAACCGCCCCCGCTCCCACACCCGGTCGCTCCGCGGCCTCGCACAGATATTCCAACTCCAAGTCCACCCCCCCCCCCCCTCCCCCCCCCCCCCCCACACACACACACACTCAGTGAAAATGGATTCAGCCAGACGCCGCTGGTCCAATCTAGGGAGAATAATATCTATGTTATGTTGGTCACTTGAAGTGCTCATACGTCTAAAACTAATTAATAGTGTTGCTTATAGATACTAATGATAAGAAGTCCTCAAGCTATTTATTTTCGATAAATGCTTCTCATCCTTTATCTGAATTATCCTCGTAATTTCAAGGAGTAAAAAGTACTTGCTGTACAATACATGGAAATAATTCATAGGACATGGCAAGTCTACTGTGCCCTCTCTGTCAGACTTTGCAGCACAACACCTTTTCTTCATCACCTGGCGGGGTGTGTTCTTGTACCCGGCTCTGTCCACTTTGACGGCTTCTGGTATCAACAAAACAGAGATTCGAAAGCTGGAAAATATATTCCCACTGCACCATATCATAAGCTGTGCTGCATCTCATAAAGCACTCTACGCAATTGGTTGGTATCACGGCAACGTCACTCTCAGGGTAATGCCAAACCAAGCGGAATTCAACTCCTACTACCCTGTAGCCCTTCAGACCAAAGACATGTGGCAGGTTATTGCCGTCGCGAATGACATGTTTGGGAAATGATTTTCTCGTGAAAAAAAAAAATGAGAAAGGTTAAAGGGAAGGTAAGTATTGGTGGAAATAAAGATTCAGCTACTTGTATTTACTTTTTCCGTGATGCTTATAACGTAAAAACCACTTTATGAAATTTTAAAGAACATGCAATTTCAAGAGGTTTTGAAAAGGCTGAGATATCCAAATCAAAGTAAAGCAATGCGATTTTAATGAAAGGTGGGTCCCACATTTTATTTGGTTTGCCTTGTTTTGGATTTCTCATCCATTTCAAAACCAAATTCATAAAATTATCTTTGAATTCCTTATAGAATTATAATGTTTTTGCTATTTCATATCAGACTTGTCATTAATTCAAGAAATCATTTAAAAAAAAAAACCGTTGGCAACATGAAGCCCCATCTCAACCGAAACTGAACCATCTCTTGAATAATAGACGGAACTCAAGCCTCGGAACTGAGGCTGTGCCAACATGGCAAAGAACCAGGATCAAACCAGGTCATATTCTTAAAAGTTCCTAATTTTGTTTGTTCCCCATGCCTCGTAAATGGCTCAAGGTGTCTAAATGAAACTCTGAACATAAATTATGCCTGTTCTGCCAGACAACGATTCTCGTGGGAGAGTCGGGGTCATGGGGTCAAACGTCAAGGGTATGGTTTTAAGATAATTCTTAAGTTCTAGAATTATATTGTCTAATGCTGAAATATCTGTTTTAAATAAAGCCATTCACTTAATCGAACTAAGCATTATACATGGCTTACTGCATAATTATTTTGTAGAGAAAGGCAATGTGTCAGCATTCAAGAAAAAATGTTGAAATGTCACAATTTTCCTATATTTCGGAGAAAATATTTTCATGAACATATAGTAATCTTTTAAAGAATATTTTGGACTATGAGACCAACTGGCAACGGTCGAAGGTCAAGTGAAAATGCTCAAATTCCCTGCAATTGCTCTCTTGAACATCTCAGCTATCAATTCGAATAAAACCTTGTTCAACCAAGTAAACTTTCAACATATTTGTTACAAACATGTACAAACAGTTTCCACATTGCCAAGACGTACTCTAGAACTTTTGGGCGAACCATGCAATATGGCGGATGTATACCAGTCGCCACAGCCTCATTTTTTTAGTTTTATTTATTTTCAGAACATTCTGTCACCCATATTTATGATGTAGTCCAGCGACAAGATATTCAAATGAAAGGCTTACAATTGGTAGGAACCACTACTGATTTTTAATTGAAGGGAATTACAGACGTTCTTTTGCACGAACACACACACGCACATACAAAAAAAAAGCTGGGACAGAACAAATTTCTAAACAGTTTTTAACTAATTTAGTTAAGAGTATCTAGTGATCTTTTATAGCACTGTTAGATATCCGTGAATTAAAGCTGACGTATTTGTATTTGCATCATGTTTTACCAGCGTTAACATAATACGTGTCATGTGTTTTATCTTCTATTTTTTATGTCAGTAGTTTCAATCGAATTCTATTTCCACATGTGGTTTCAAATAAAATTCGACATTCTCTGAAATCATTTCATTTAGAATGTGATAAACACGTGAAAATTTTAACCCCGGGCGTTGTGATATTTTATGTCGGACTGTCAATATCATGTAAACAGTTGATGAGTGGTAGTAGTTTAACGGGATGGTATAGTATTTGTGGAAAAGAGGATTTGTCTTTTAACTTTTTGCGAGATACCCACGAACAAGTGATGAAATAATATAAAGCATACCATTTTAAGACGAATTCAAAATTTATTTGATGAAAATTGGTTTTGGAATGCTGAGACATCCAAACGCAAAGTAAAACATCCAAATATAAGACCGGTCTCACTGTTTTGGATATCTCAGTCATTTCAAAATCAATGTTCATCAAATTAACATGGAATCCCTCTTGGAATCACACGTCCCTTCATATATTCGTAAGGGGTTTCTTATTATCTCACCAAATATGGTTAGAAGCTTGAAGTTAGGTCTCAACGAAAACTTTACAATTCCTTTAAAGAGATCGTATAATTTTATTTGAGAGCTATATTCAGGTTCAAACATAATAGTTGGTGAGATAATGAGAAACTTATGAAATATGGAAGAGCATGCAATTCGAAGAGGAAATCAATGTTTATTTGATGAAAATTGGTTTTGAAATGGCTGAGATATGCAAAGCAGAACAATTCGAACAAAAGGTTGGTCCCATCTTTTATAAGATCGCTTTAACTTTCTTTTTGGATGTCTAAGCCATTCCTAAACCGATTTTCATCTAATAAACTTTGACCGCCTCTTAAAATGGCATGCTCAATATTATTTCATTAGTTGTTTCTTGGTATCTCGCGAAAAGATAGAAGCCCGATCCTTATCTAAACCAATACTACATCATCCCTTTATCATGTGTTGGATTTTTGTCAGGACTTTTTATCCCATTTAACTAATAATCTATGCTCCAATTGCTTGATGTAATAAAAGTACTTTCATTTGAAACGTTAAGGATTCTGTTAGGATATTACAACATCCCTTTATTAAATGTTGGATTTATGTCAAGACTTTTTTTTTCTATTTAACTAATAACATATATGCTCTAATTGTTCATGTGCATCTGCTTGATGTAATAAAAGTACTTTCATTTGAAACTTTATGGATTCCGTCAAATTTCCTGCATTATGTTTGTGCGTACATATTTCACCTCGTATTTAGAATACCATGAATCTTTGGACTTTTCCACTTACTTTAGAAAAGATGTGATCAAACGAAGAGGATATATTGGGTCTAAAAATTGTTTGGGGAACAATTCTTTCTTGTATGTATTAAATTATTCACCAAGCCTTGTGCAATTAAGACTTGGTCATTTAAGTATTTATGATTGAACTTGTATAAAATCATGTATGGACTCATTTTCTTTGACATAATGATTGTATTTTCCCCCTTGGCTACCGCCATATGTGACCACGCATCATTAACAAAAAGGAAGAAAAACAACAAAACCAAATGTCGCTCGCTCGATTTTACGAAAGGTATCAAAATAGGTTAAAAGATCACCCTAGGCAATCTTTAGTTTATCATATTTTCTAAAAGAGCAATTATTATTCTTCTGCATTATTTTTTAAGTTTGGGATCATAAAATGAATGTGAAATTTTGTTTCAGCAGTTTATTTTTATTCGTTTTTGATTTTGTTATTGGAATAATGTGATTTTAGCAACGTACGTCGTAGAGGTCCCTATTTATTTCGTAAATACCCTTTACACACTCTTTACTTTCGACTCTAGAAACTTTTGAAAGAATAGAGCTACTGCTTTGAATATTAGTATTACTAATAGGAAGAATGAGCTTACAGAGCTTGCTCATTTTAAGCTTATAATGATTCCTTAGTTGTTGCTCCTGTGGTGTGTTACTTCCTGGTTTTTTTTTTTCTGTCCCATTCATTGCACAGCAAGCACGGTTTGATAATTTTAAGAGCTTCAATAGACCCTAAATTCCGGAGCTTCTTTTTTTTTCTCATTGCGCACTTTTCCAGAGTGTGAGCCTTCTTTCAATTATTTAGATATTTGAATATGAGTGTAATTGAGGGGACCATAAAATGAACACAGCTATGCAAATCTGCTGTTATTGTCAATTCATAACAATCCCATAACTAAACGAAATATTTTTGACGTTGTTTTCTGTTTTGACTATTTTTCTTTAGCTTGTTTCCAATGGACATTGTTTTTTTCTTATATGCATGTTTTTATTGTTCTGCGTAATGTTTGAACAGTTAGAATTGGGTTGAGTATTGATGGTATCTTAAAGGGATAGTACAGTATTGGTGGAGATGCGAATTGGGCTTTTAACTTTTTGCGAGATACCAAGAAAACACTTATGATATAGTACAGAGCATACCATTTTAAGAGGAATTCAAAGTTTATTTGATGAAAATCGGGTGTGGAATGAATGAAACATCCAAAAACAAAGTAAAACAAAGCGATCATAGTAAAGTGTGGGTCCCACACTTTATTAGAATCGCTCTTTTTGGATATCTCAGCCATTTCAAAACCAATTTTCATCAAATAAACGTTGAATTCCTCATAGAATTACATGCTCTTTCATATTTCATAAGAGGTTTCTCATTATTTCACCAAAAAATGTTAGAAACCTGAAATTAAGTCTCAACCAAAACTGTACGATCCCTTTAAGGGCTATCTCAAATGCAATGATACATTTTTTTTTTTCAAATCAGTCAATTGTAGAAACACAGACGATCAGCCTTTTTTTCGGTATGACGAGATGATCAAAAGATACGGAATTTGGCTTCAAAATGATTTTGAAAGTGGTAGCCATTACACGAATATGCGAATTTTGAGAAAAAATATCGCATTTAATTTATGACCTTCGGTTTTGTTTTTGTTTGTTTTGTTTTCCTTTGTAGGGAGGGGGACAAATTGGTTAAAAAAATGAGCTTGTTGCAAAGTATTCAGCTGCTGCATCCCTTTCTCATTAGAAAGTTGTATTTTTACCTTTGTTTCTACAAAATTTTTGACAATAGATGTAGGTATTGCTTTTGCTTAATGCATCTTAACCATAATAGGCATTGCTTGTGTTTTATGATTTTTTTTCTTTGCTGTCGGTGTTTAGTTCTGTAATGGTAAAAGTGGAATGTCCGTCATGTTGTGAATCAATTCATTGTATTACTTCTGAGTGTTCCTGAGAAAAACCAACAGAAAGTCACACTCCCCTTGAAGTTACGTGAAGACTCAAAATAAATAAAACAGGTTAGAACTAGTAAATTTTGAGTTCTTCATATTTTGTGAAAGGGCATTTATTATCTTTTATTGCTCTCAAGTTTGGAATAGATAAGTATGGGGAATTGTGTTTCTAACAGTTCTGATAGAACATTGTTTTATTGGATAGTGTGATTAGGTACACTTTTATTGCTTGTAAACACTTTTCACAATCTTTACCTTCATGTCTAATGACTGTCCTTAAAGAACATGATAGCCCCTACTGTTTTGAATTTATATAAAAGTATAAAGAGAGAGAAGAAAAAAAAATTATATCAATAATAATACGATGAACGAAATTCCTGACACGACGGACATGTCCATTCAAACAATACAGAAGAAAAGCCAATAGAAGGAGCAAGAGATTACTGACGTAGAGTTGATAAAGGAAACAGAAACAATAGTTACGTTCAGACGACAAGCCCTAACCTCGAGGTTAAGCTCTTGCCCCCAAACTTCGATATGCGTCCACACGACGAAGCTTAACCTCGAAGTTAAACTCCTGCCCCTTTGAGTTTGTTGATTTTTGTGTCCACACGGTGCTTAACTTCGAGCGGGGACCCCCCGCGGCTCGTGGTTAGAGCGCTAACCCCGAGATATCTCGTGGCTCTTAACATCGAGCTAACCTCGAGGTTAGCTAACTACGAGTGGTCTACACGGTACCTAATTACGAACATAACCTCGAGGTTAACCCTTGTCGTCTGAACGTAACTAATATTAGTTTGCCCTACCAGTATTAAGGAAACAAGTAATCCTGTAGGTGAAAACAATTCGAAATATCTACTTCAACATGAAGTTAAAAGAGGCTGAAGTAAAAAATAAGTACTCCAAATGCACAACGTGGTAAATTGTGTGTATGTGTGTGTGTTTGTTTGTTTGTTTTTAAATAGAAACCACTGCTTTTAGTACGCATTCTTTATATGGTTAAAGCAAAACAGCAGCTGCATCCGTTATCGCGAAGTTACCGTTGTTGCATGAAAAAGATTTTGTGGGGAATTTTTGACTACTTTGCGTAATACTATGTGATGGCTAAACTTAATTACAATCATGTGGGATTGTACAAATGAGGCGTTTTTTTTTTTATTTTACCGTTATAAAGAAAAAAAAATGTGTTTGTCTACTGACTCAGTATGGAAATGGTGTGGCACTGCACGTTCGTAGGCCGTAAACAAGCATATTATGTATGATCAATACGTCCACCATAATTATTCTTATAATTCGTGGAGACTACTATGCATTAGGCATAATAGCAATCGTTCTAACTTTCTTTGTGTTTGTCTCTGAAGTGTTTACAAAAATATCTTAATTTTATCCTACCTAATATCATTAAACTTTACTTTTATCACCATTCGTCAATATTGAAATAAGTGTAGTGGTATTACTATATGAAATATATGCAGTGATTTTTCTAAGAATTATGGCTATCCAAATTGTTTTCATTTACACATTCAAGAACCTTCAAAGTTTCTGTTGAACTTTCCAAAACTCGATTTTTGTAATATTGTTGCGATCAAGATCAACGTTTCTTGGTGTGTGTGTCTGTGTTACAACAACACCTTCATTGTCACATCATATAATATCATAAACTATTCATCTATTAAAAAAACAGGTTTATTCGAAACTTTGTGGCTCATTTGGCGAGGTGTTTTTTAACCTTTCTTGTCTATTTGTGAATTTTGGTGATATTCGGCAGAAGGGTGCACCGGCATTTGCACAAGGTAACGTCGACAATATTGAAACTTATAATCATCGTAACCCTTACAGGTATTCTAACATCATGCGCATTTGCATGGTACATGTACCTGCACAAACACACATACATACACAGACACACACACACACACACACACACACACACACACGCACACACGCACATACAAACACATGCCATATGTAGAAGTGAACCCCATACACAGCGTTGTAGAACAATAGCCCCCCAAAATTAAGTAAATGAAAAATTATTAATAAACAAATGAATAAATAAATAAATATATAAATAGATACATAAATAAATAAATAAATGAATAAATGAATAGTTAAATGAATACATAAATAAGCATCGGGCCCAAGACATTCGTACCCGTACAACTATTTACATGATTTGAAGAGGATGGCTAGTAACCGATAAGTGGGAATCAGTGGGAATGCTGAGGGATGATTGTTCCAATCCTTGTGGGATTCATTTAAGAGTACATTATATATCTACTGTTGTGTGAAAATTATTTGCTTCAGAACGGTCTCATATTCAAGTAATGTGCAGATTAATGCCCCGTCACTGACCAGGGACGCTTACCTGGAAACATTAAATTGCACATTACTTGAATATGAGACCATTCTGAAGCAAATAATTTTCACACAAGAATAGATATATAATGTACTCTTAAATGAATCCCACAAGGATTGGAACAATCATCCCTCAGCATTCCCACTGATCAGTTACTAGCCATCCCCTTTAAGTAGGCCCTACTAATGATAAATGACGTGTTATAAAAACTTGATAGACGATTATGTTGTATCAATGTATTCACAATTGTGGAACCCAATATATATATATATATATATATATATATATATATATACATTATTATTTCAGCAAACCGCTATTAAAGGGAAAAGAGTGCTGTGCACTGGTCCTTCACCAAACTCTGCCGAGGAGAGACGATTTGGTGGTTTGTTTGGGTGTTGTTGTTTTTTTTTAACATATTAGAGCTTTGAAAAGAGTTCTTGAGGCACTTGATAAAATAATATAAAGTAAAATAATAGATTTTTTCGATGAAATGCATATATATCATCACTTGATATTTACATTAAGGTTTTTGTTTATCTCATGCCTTTGAAAAGAAATTGGAGAAATACTTTTTTCATCGCATTAATAAATGCGATATGTTGGATTCTTTATATCGTTGCCTTACTATTACATGGCGGAATGTTGTGTTTTTCTTTTCCCGTGATGACCTGAAACTCAAACTTTGAAAAAATATCATAAAATGACATACACACATTATGATATACATTTGGGTAAATTCCACTTTAAATGATATTTCTACAGTGTAATCGTATAGATTATTGTTGCGAGAAGAAATCGAGGACTCACCCAAATGGGTTGAAAATGACTGAGCTATTGTGGAATCATGAAAGCAATATACATGTAAATTCCATGGCTCTTTATGTATACATATACCGTATTCGCCGACGATAAGGCCGGACTATTAAAAAAAAAAAAAAAAAATCCGTACAGTTGGGGTGAGGCCTATACGCAGGCACAAGAAAATATGAAGAGTTTGTTCTCAAAAACCGATAAGTCCATATTTGCGATTAAAGGTCAAAAAAATAATGAAAATAATAAGAATATTTTGGCTTCTTTTGACCATAACTTCAAAAATGTACCTTTATATGTAGTGACCAATATATCATTTCAAAGGTATTATTTTGTACTTTATGACAGAGACCGTACTTCAAAATCTTCAAAAATGGACTTATCGGTTTTTGCGAACAAACGCTTCATATGTATTGTCTTTCCAGCTCAGAGAATCACCTGCCTAGCCACACACATAATCATACATACATTGGAGTATGCAATGTGCCAATGAGCAGAGCGATGTTATCTACTGAATTAATTAATCGTACAGACATTGCCATGTTCTGCAATCAAGTGACACCCCCCCCCCTTTTTTTTTGTTAGGTCTAAAAAAATAGAAAGCACAGAGTCCAATGCAAATCCCTACCAGTGTAGGGAGATGGGCAAATTTTAAAGCAAAGAAGATGAATGTACACTACGAGCAATACCTGAATGTAAAAAAAAAAAAAAAAAAAAAAAGAAATTGCAGAGGTATAAAGAGACTAGTGATCTATCTATGGAGAAAACAACGTGTAAAGAACAGAGAGAACAGTCGAGACTTTTATATGTCTGGGCGTATTTTCGAAGGAAGAACAGACAGATAGAGAGAGAGAGAGTTAAAAAAAATAAAAAGTTTTTTTTTTTCAATGCACCCAGGCACTCTTTTACCGCATTGATCTCTTAATGACAGAGAGAGGGAGAGAGAGAAATAGAAAACACGCAAACATCATTTTCATCGTCTTCGCAGTACAAAAATTCACCGCACATCCATGGGCACTGCAATTCATGCATGGATTGATGACTGCCATTAATGTGATATTGTATCATATCAGCGCAAAGAAAAAAAAAATCGATGTTAATGGTTTTATTTGTTATCTTCATCCGAGGAAAATCTGTTTGCATTATCTTCGTGAAACTTTATAAAAAATCATGACAAAGAAAAAAAAAATAGGTGAGCTGAGGCTGACTTTGCAGGAAATCCAAAGTGACTTGAAGTTAGATCATAGATGTCATTCAACTCTTTATGACGTATAGCATTCAAGTATTTTACTTTATGATGTGCTTTCATATAAATGTAGTGGCGAAGTTTTCCGAAGTTCCATTTCGTCCTTCTGGATGTTCACTGCGAGACCAATCCAATCTTCTTCATATGAGGTAAGTTTTAGCGTGTATGTATGTGTTTTTGTTGTGGTGAATTAAGCAATCATACAAATACCTTACTTCTACACACGGTAGATGTCTTTAGCATGCTTTTTTTCCCTTGTGAAATACAAAAACAGTCTCACACTCAATTTCAAATTCCTTTGACAGTTTTCCAGTTCTTGTTTCTAGTTGCCCTTATATTTCAATCTTGTCCAAACTGTCTCTGTGGTGCTATCCAACTAAAGCATGGAAAGTTAACCAGAAAGACGATGAAAGCCATAGTCTCGACACAACGCCGGATTGTTGTGGTTGATCTTGCGCTTTTTTTAATAAATAAGATCCAATCCTGAGCAGCTGTACTTTAACATGATACTCGAGAATGTGGTGACTATGCGTATCTACTAGGCATAACGACGTGTGTGCTCACATATTTGGTTTTCTATCAAGAATATTCAACTTAACTTTTCAGTCAAAAAAGAAATTAATATGACACACCTGGTAGGCTTCTGCATATTGGTGTGACAGTCCCCCCCCCCCCCCCCCCCAAAAAAAAAGAGAGAAACATGTACAGGTGTATGTACATTTTGTGATGGCCACGATGTTGATACGTTGTTTTGCCGTGCTGACTGTAGCGCACAATGTCATGGCCCTGATTTTATACAGCAAAGCGCTGTATGATGACATACGTTCTTTTGGCGTCGCAATTTCTTTATTTTTTCTTGAGAAACCACCATGAAAAAACAGTGTATGTAAAGATACGTTCATTTGCCGTAACGGCGAAAATGCTTTCTTTGTCATTTCTACACGTATCTCAGGTTACGTTGTTTTGCCTAGCTGGAAACGGCAAAGTTGTGAAAAAAAGTGTGTGAGATACGCTTTTTATCACTGAAATGGTAAACATTTGAGAATTGAGACATTCACCATTAAAAAGAGCGCATTTTATATAGGAGCCATATGCTCATAACTCAAAATGCCCAAATTTTGAGTTACGTTCCTTTGCCTTATCACGGCCGATGCAGACAAATATATATGTGACCGTGCACCTCAAAACGAACTTTAAGTCGCACACACTGATTTTGCGTGAGGACTGAAAATACGTGAAATGGGTCAACCTAGCCGAACTTGACTTTTTCATATTTTCTGAAAGAGCGGGTCTTCTTTTACATTATGCTAAAATCTGGTATCATAAAACGGGCAGAAAAGTGTGTTTTTTTAGCAGTTTATCTCGAACGTTTGTGGTAGAATAGTGTGATTAGGTGTGTCTTCAGAATCGCTTTTTCATTTCTGAAAAACCTTGTCCACACTCTTCACTTTCAACTCTAATAACTTTTGAAAGGATAGTGCTACTGCTTTGAAAGTTGGCATTAATTGTGGACAGAATGTGTTAATGAGGCTGCCTAATTTCACTTTAATCTGATAATCCCTTCAATATTGTTACTCTGGTGGTTTACTTCCTGTCTTTTGTCCCATTCATCGCACAGCCAGCACGGTGTGGTAAAAATTAAGTGCTTGAATAGACACTGTACTTCAGAGCCTTTTTTCTCAGTTCACACTTTTCCTGAGGTTGTGCTTTCTTTCCAATGTTTAAATAGGTTTGGAGAGTCCATTTGATTTGAGTTATACATCATTTTAAAGCTTAAAGTCTGTTCTTTCAGAATATGGTCTTAACTAAAAATTCATGTCTGGCGAATTTTTGTTTGTTTTGAGGTGTAGGGTCACATATAGTGTCCATAAGAATAAGAGATAGAGGACGTTAATAAACTACGTTCCAATCTAATTTTTGTCTTTTAGAAGATTTGTCTTGACTGATCTATCAAAGACCCCCCCCCCCCCACACAAAAAAAAAACATTTTATTCAATCTCAATTTTATTACGGAATTTCATGAAAATAACCTGTCTTTTATCTGACTATTTTTTAGAGATAAGCATTATATTCAACCTTTACCAATTGCTTTGAAATCAATAAGTTTGAAATTGCAAAATGTGTCACAGGCCTGTCTTGGACATTATGTCCTGCATGCACAATAATAGCAATGTTTTAAAGCAACAAAAGTGGGAGTATTTGTAAAAGAACATCCGCATTGAATAATGAAGATTCATTGACATTTTCTTTTTTATCATTCGATGTACTTACGGCTGTAGATATTTTTCGAATAATTTTCGATAATTCTATGACTGTCACCATGCTAGAAATGAAAAAAAATCGCGTAAAGGATAAAGACTAATGCAGTCGTGAGATCTGTAAGATATTGATTTGATATGAAAGGCATGCCAAAAAAAGACAAAACACAGAAATGGTATGTCTTATACGCTGCACTTTTTTTATTTGCTCTGTAACTCTCGAACACAAGGAATCACCTTCCAAAACAATGAGTGCATCGCTTACTGCAGTGTCCGCTAAACCACACTTCGATGAGGTATGGACCGAAACGCTTACAGTTCCCTCCCAGTCAGGTACCGATGAGAATACCAATGTTACTTCTGTAGGTGAGCAAGACCCGATCACGTGGTCTTGGGAAGTTATGACGTGGTCCTGGTATACGTTATGTGAGCTTCTTATCGCAGTTATTGGGATTACAGGCAACGTTCTCGTCATCGCTGTAGTGTTCGGCCGTCGCTTGAAGAGTCGCGGAAAGTGCCGCTCAATGGATATCTTCGTAGGAAATTTGGCGATAGCTGATTTCCTCACCTCGATCCTTTTGGTTCCCCACCCAGGAGTCAATTCTATTCCAAATTCATGGACTGGAGCACTATTTTGTAAAGCCGTGGAAGGCAAGTATTTGATATGGACCACGATTACGGCGTCGATCTATAGCCTGGTGTCAGTGTCCGTTGATCGTTTTGTTGCTGTCGTTTATCCGATCCATTACAAGCGCTTCATCAATAGCAGACTCGTCAATCTCATCGTTGGTCTCATCTGGGTGGTATCATGTGTCTTCATGGTTCAAGACCTCTCGAACAACACTACAGGGGCGATAGTTGGAAAGTGTGTGTATCGGAGACCACCGCGAAACCTTCAAATCTTCTACGGTATTCATATCTTCGTTGTCCAGTTTGCTATCCCGACCACTCTCATGCTGGTGACCCAGATAGCCATTGCGCGCTCGCTCCGGCGGGAGGCCGCTCGCTTCGTAACGAATGTGTCCGCTGCATCGTTCCACAATGTTGCCCGATCTCGAGTCATCACGCTAACGTTGACCGTTGTCCTTATCTACTTCATATGCTTTACTCCGGACCAGATAGCATATATGGCTTTTAACCTTGGACTCACTCCGTCATATGTCCGCAGTCCTTTTGCACGCGTTCTCACCGCACTCGTCACTTGTAACTCGTGCGTGAACCCAATAGTTTATACCCTTCGCCACCCACAATTCCGTGAAGCCGTCAAAGATTTCTTCAGGAATAGAAGCACAAGAAATACACCAATATTTGAGGATCTGGAATCACATCACCGATCCGACGAAATTCATCCTAGGATAGAGAAAGCTTGACTCTTTGTTATACTCGTACGTCAATTTGCCGGCATGCTATTAGAAAGATGGAATCGTCTCCTTAAAACCACGACCTTGCGTTTGTTCACTTTCACAATTTTTAGTATGAAAGTATGAAAGTATGAAATACTCTAAGCATGAATTGAAGTTTAGGAAACTACAGGATTTTTCTGTGGATCGTTTATATAGAAAAAAAATGTTATAGCTTTAATTCACATTTTGTATATTCAACAATACTTAACATTGATCTTACTGATAACAATTTAATATTGATTGTTTCTATCCCTAATCCACATTTTAGAAGTATTTTGAAGCACTAAAGCTGGGTTTTTGTTTCATCTGCAAATGGTAAAAATGCCTTTAACATACTGAGAGTCGAACTATTCCTCTAAATCTTCTTACAGCGCAATACAAGGTATGATAAATGTACCTTTATCTTTGGTTCTTGTGCAAAACATATTTGTGACCGTGCATCACAAAACGAACAAAAAGTCATAGCCCTTGATTTTACGTGAGGGCTCAAGAAAAGGTGAAAATGGTCAACCAACTCAATGTTGAGTTTTTCACATTTTCTGAAAGAGTTATACTTCTTCTACATTATTCCTTAGTTTGGGATCATCACATGAATGAGAAAAAAAAATGTTTTCAGCAGTTTTTCTACAACCCTTTTTTTTCGGGGGGGGGGGAGTAGAATGATCAGGTATGTCAAAGAGGCCCCTTTTCACTTTTTGAAATCCTTTACACACTCTTGACTTTCAAGTCTAATAACTTTTGAATGGATAATGCTACTGCTTTGGAAGCTGGCATTCATCATGGACAGAATGTGATGATAGAACATGGTCATTTTCAGCTTAATTTGATAATGCCTTCATTGTTGTTGATCCAGTGTTTTACATCCTGTGTTTTGTCCCTTTCATCACACAGCTAGCACGGCTTGGTAAAGATTAAGCACTTGAATAGACCATGTACTTCAGAGCCTCTTTTCTTAGTTCACACTTTCCAGAGTGTGTGCTTTCTTTCCAGTACATGTAGTTAGATAGGTTAGAGAAGTCTATCTGGGTTAGGTTATACATCACTCTAAAGCTTAGAGTCTGCTCTTTCAGAATCTGCCCTTAACTATAAATCCATGCCTGTCGACGTTTTGTTGATTTTGTGATGCAGGGTCACATTTACCTTATTTGGCCTTTTTTTTTTCTTTTTGCAATGAGTTAACACAAAATAAGTTGAAATAGTTATCGGGTTATTTCTTTTATTCTTACACTGGTAATACTTTAAAACACTTAATAGTGGGGGGGGCGCAAGGGATTTTTGGTTCAAATTTTTCCAAAAGCACCAAAATTTGACACACATGTATCCCAAACCATACTATTTCGATTTTTGATGGGCGCCAAGAAGGGAGCCCTCTGGGGCGGCCATATTATCCAATATGGCCGCCATATAGGTTTAAAGGTCACTTGCATTTTAAAACATCTAAGGGTTACAATCATTCAAAAAGTCAGGCTAAGAGGTTTTCTGGGTCAAGGAATTCGAATCTGAAGTTGTTTTTATAGTCTGAAGTCAATTTTTCCTTATAAGGTCACCTTAAGGTCATTTAGGGGTCAAGCCATTGTATTTATAACAGTTTATTGAAAAAAATGGCTTGCCCATGGTCAATATTCCAGGAATGCCAGCCTTAGTAATAGAATTGAAGTTGTCGACGGCTGAAAAAAAAAGGCGTATTTCTTGTGAAGGGCGCCATCCGGGGCGGCATATTTGCAAAATCCAATATGCTGCCACCTACGTTAATAGAGGCCAGTATAACAATTAAAAACCTTTAAAGTGTTACAATAATTTGAAAAGCCAGCTTTAGAGGTTTTATGGGTCAAGGAATTCGATTCTGAAGTTATTTTTATGGTTTGATGTCAACTTTTCCTTATGAGGTCTCCCTAAAGGTCACTTGGAGTCAAACCATTATATTCACAATAGGTAATTTAGAAAATGGCTTGCCTATAGTCAATATAGGAGGAATGCCAGCCCTGCTAATAAAATTGCAGTTGTTGAGGGCTGTGGGAGAGGGAGAGGTGGGCTTTCTCACGAGTAACATCAATGTATCTGCTTTCGTGTTAAGATTTCAAACTCTAAAAAGGTATACACTCATGAATTATAATAAGAACCCCTTTTTCTGAGATTAATTAGGTTTAAGGGATTTTACTCAGATCCATATTTCACAATTAAATTTGAAGAGTTGGCAACCCTTCAATTTCATTTTTAATGATTACTTACGGTAATTTCTTTTCTGCATCATTTCAATTATGGCCCGTTATAATATGGCTACAGAAGCTTTTAAGTGAGATTCTGTCCAAAGCTATGGAATATCATAGTTCATGTCACAATCGTTCCATTAATTATTTTTACATTACAGGCGCTAAGAGGAAATGTCCTCACCAACTGGTCATAATTGCGGAATTCAATGTATTTGCATTTGCTTTAATGACAGCCAAAAGAGCTAGTTAGAATTATGGGTAATGCCCTTTCAAACAGTTTTCAAGATTTGATTATTTGATTATTATTTTCATCTTCATCTGCAAGGAATGCAATAAAAACATACATATATGAGAAATAGAATCCTATTGCTACCTAATTTATTGATAGTTTAGCAATAAGGGCGGGGGGCTACTCTCTATATTACCGGCGTCATTGACGTTGCCACTAAAACGAGAAGTGTTTTTATTTCTCTGTTGAAGCTCAGGGATCCTCAATCAAAATAGATATTCGTAATTCAGATTCAAATTCAATGGAATAATAATTATAAAAATCACTCCTAATCTGGATGAAAAAAAGAAAAAAAAATCGGTCGTGTTTAAGAGAGTTTTTAGTACATCAGGTTGGCATCAAATAAGTTGTCCCTTTGTTTGAAGACGTCTTGGACGTCGCCCTGGAAATCGCGTCAGTTGTGACAGCAAAAATAATTCTTCGAGACGCTGGCATTGCGACAATGTCTCCTCCCGTCAGATAGACCCTCAATCCCCGCCCCCCCCCCCCCCCCCCCCCTCCCCACTTTAGGTTTGCAGCAATATCAAACTACTGACCATGGTTCGTCTGACACCTGCTCTACATTGTGCATTTTCACATTCATTCATTCGTTCATTCATTCATTCATTCATTTTTTTTTCATTCATTGCCATGTTTTCCACCTCCCAATGCATGCCTTGAAACAGCTGTGGTGCAGAAGAATGAAATTTGTGCCATCTTTCCTCCAACTCCACTCCCTGAAGTCAGGGATCACATCATGACCCATGCTGTCATGATTCCAGTAGAAACTCACTTGCAGCAGCACTCATCTTCGAAATGTTGATACATCGCCGCTTGAGCAGATAAGGTGGTTTCTGATGATCTGCGCCCACGTTATGACGAGATGATGCCTACCCTCGTTGACGCTGGCTGCCCCATAAACCTTGTTGCTCATCAGTCCTTGCTGGACATGAGCACGATTATTAAAGTAGTTTATGTGTCAGTGAGCTCTGGTTTGCTGACCCATACAACTTAGGCATTTTGCATGCCACATCAAAGCAAGTCTGAAGTAATGTCGCACCCTGTCAGAGTTGCCTGTCAGTGCCTGATGTTGGGCTCTGGAAGAGAGGTATGCTGTACAAGAAAAAGCTGAAAAGTCCATTATCTTTTCAATACCACGACCCACCCATAACTCCCTCAGATTAAAGGGATTAAAAAACACACACTACCGAAAATGTGATGTTATGCTCATCCGTGCGATTGTATACTGTTTTCAGAAAATGCTTTCAGAAAACATTATGTCATCCTTTGTAAGGATATCTTTGCGTAGATTGCATCTAAGCTGTTGGAAAGCTGAAGGGTTGTGAGATCACAATTCCTGTTGGATATTTCCGTCTCGAATCAGGTGCTCAGGATGAGTTGTCCGTCCCATTTATTCTTGGATATCTGTGCACTGATAAATGAGGGCAGTTCTTTATTTTTCAATCTTAATTTTCAGGAAGCCGCTACACTCTTCCAATCATAATTTGAGATTTGAGTGGTGCCATCACCATCTCTTGTCAGAGGACTGCACAGTGTTGCTGCGCAAAAAGGTGAAGATTATTTTCTTCAGGATCAGTATCCCATATCAATAGGTGTTCAATTTCCCCAGTCATTTGCGCTTTCAGTAAAGAAACTGTTTCGTTTGATAAAAAGAGAATAAAAAAGATTGTAAAGATCCTTCAGCTGAATTGTCTTCACCTACTCTGATAAGATACTGCCATTAAAGGACTTTAATGATCAAATTTAGTTAACTGCCCCTAGAATACTGGTCTGACCTGGATAGAGGAGCTCGATTCCCTGGAAGCTTCGGCCATTGCTTCCTTCACTGAAGAAGCAGACGCTGTCTTGTCAAGGGAGAGCAGGCATACACCAATTTCAGCAGGAGGAGAATCATATCGCTTGCCAGCTGGAAAGTTATATAATTGACCATGAAAGGTGACGAGGTGGCTCAGTCGGTAGCGTATACGGCTTGCGGTCTAAAGACTTGTGTTCCGGCGCGGGTTCGAATCCCACTTACCTCAAGTGTAGCTGAGCAATGGTGTGTGTTGTCATACCGTCCCCTCTAGTAGAGGCACAACACTTTACACCTCATCACTTTGATATAAAAAGTGGAAGTCCCTTGTGTGAAAGAATCACAAACCCATACACATGAAAAGATCCCGAATCGGCATTCCGTTATTGGAAAACTCAAGGTGCATAAACCAGTAAAGTGGTCCACCCCAAGCATAAACTAACCAGCTAGTTGCATACGGGCTATCCAGCTATCTCGTCTGAAGGAAAAACGAAGACGAAATAAGATTAGGCGTGTTTATTACCCTCTTTGCCATTGCACCCTGATTCGGTACCTTGAAATAGGATGGCGGCCGTATTTAAGCATGTATATTTGAAACAAAGAAAGGAAAAACTGACCAGAAACAATTGATAAATAGCAAAAACTTTGAGCAAAGAAAATGAGAAAAGAAAACAAAACCGATGGAAGCCCGTTTTCTGTGCTCAAAATATATGTGTGTGTGTGTGTATTATGTATACATGTATATATCTTAAATAAGGAACCGCTCTTGGCCCTAATTGACCATTGAAGGACTATGGAAAAGATGACAAATGGGACAAAATAGGGGTACCAGTGAATTGCACTTGAATGCTCACAGACGTCATTTCGAAAAATGCACAAAATGTCTGATTTGACCCTTACAGACCTTGAAAGTGACCTTGAGAGGTGATAGTGACCTTGAATTGCAGAAATGATATTTAGAATCATATTCTCTGACCCCGTAAAATCTTCCACATGAGATTCATAACATTAATTAACCTTTTCAATTTGTAACTGCAGTTGACCTTTAACCCGGATGGCGGCCATATTGGATTTCACCAATATGGCGGCCCCAAGGGTTTTTAGTCTTGGCGCCCATCAAAAATCGAAAGAGTATGGTACAAGGGACCTATGAGCCAAATTTGGTGCTTTTGGAAGAATCTGAACCAAACGACCCATTTTGAGCCCTTAGGCCCCCAACTATATAAATGAATGTCTTATATGTAGAGGATTGTTTCATGACAATACCAACCGAGGTCAAGCAGGTGTCAATTTCTATTTGGAAATGCAAACTTTTAGATTTGACTTACCTCTGGTAAGGGACAAGTCAATTAATAGAAATGCAGGAGACCATCACCATAAGATGACGCTTAACGAGGATAATGGCTAAAGAAATAAATATGCACATTTTACAATAATTGTAACAAAATATGTGGATATATAATATCATGGCAACATACAAACAGCAGCGATAAAATGATTGAGAGGACCGTACCCAAAGTAACCAAACGGCCGCCGGAAGAACGCAATCAGAGATAGAAATATCTCGTTTTGAACAATCATGACCCTTCAATAAACGTATACGGACCGGGGATTCAAGAGGGTGCTGTTACATTAATCTACCTTTATGCATCTGCGATGACTTGTAGGGCTCACACGGGTGAATAATTCCCCACAGAAACGTCTGTTGAAATTCAAAATTCCAAAAAGTTATGTAAAATAGCTGGGAGAAATGAGGTGTTTCATCTTCACTAACCTTGATAAGTGAGCTAATCCCTGTCATCCATCAAATTTCCAAGGCGGGTTCATCAGCTCAAACTCTGTCCGAGGGTCCGCAAAGCCAAATTGCGAGTTCTTTTTACAAAAAAAAAAAAAAAAAATCACATATTTTCTTTACATGCACCGAATCAAATATAGTCCCTTCAAATTCCATGATAAAAGTTTTCATCTTCCAACCAAAATGCAGTTTGTAGAGGAATTCATACTCAATATCTGCACCTATTCAGTTTCTGTCAAATTACCGTTGCTTTTTTTTTTCCTTCATTTATTCTTGTATCTTTGGTACGATTTTGTGATGCGGTGAGGGATATTCCATTATATTTACAGGTGTGAGTCATTCAGGTGTCTGAATGAAATCGATTTGTGAATGGAGTACGCGGAAGATGGTCGAAATAACGTCTATCTCAGTTCTTTCGATTCGGCAGTTGCTCAACTTCAAATTCAACTTTATTTCTATTTCCATTGAATAAACAGGGAAAATGCATTAACAGAACATATTTGTAACAATTTCAAAGAAAACCTACATGTGATTACGAGTAACAACATTAATTCTTTTTCTAAGGTATTATAATATGATAAATACATAATACAAGGATTAGAATGGAAATGGGGGGTCCCACTCTCTAAAACAAAGCTTTTAGGATATGGGACCCTCTGAAAATATATACGCAAAATCAAAGAAACCAATGTCCACTGACATGAAATTAAGTTAGAAGGGAAAAAGAGAAAGAAAAAAAAAGGGAAAAGAAGAAAAAAGGGGAAACTATAGTACAACACGCGCCATCGTGGACACAAGCACACTGGACTTCATGATGTAAGTGCAATGATAAAACGCTCCCTGGATTGATATTGTAAAGGACTGGGTACAATATTATACCGGTATGAATGCAGAAGAACGGATATAAAAAGAAAGCGAAAGAGAATAGACACACTGTTGTCTGGCACAATACAATTAATAATATCTGAGGAAAACGTATGTTGGACAGATAATTTTCTTAAAAAGATGATTTCTGTATGATTTCTTAATGCTTATAAAAAAGATGACTTGATTGAGACAATAAAACCGAACCTAATTCGGTTGTATATCATAAGATTTCGATAGAAATAATTTTAATTTTGTTCTTAAAAGAATTCAAAGTTTGTGCTGATACTATGTCGTTAAGAAGTGAGTGTTCGCTTGAGCTGGTTCAACTGCGCTTACTACATACCGTTTCTTCAAACTCAGAGTTTGCTTGCTATTGGCGGACATAGCTATGGGCGGATAATTGCATGTAAATACGCGATCTGTTTTGATTAGCACTTAAAAACTTTACGTCGTCCATCTTCAAAAATAATGGAGATGACGGAGATTTTTACGTCCTACAACAGCGCCCTCTTGATTCACTTGTCCGTGTAGGCCTCCACATAGTAACTAACTTTTGAGATCCAACAAAGTAAAATGTAAGTTTACTCTTTCAGTTTAATCGGTCATCACGAATGCAACGCGGGTATTAAGGAGGAGAGATTGGAGTGACTGTCTAAACTAGGTTCATGGTCGTTTCTTGTCTCACCACAAGCATTGTTGGCACTCTCACATTCCAAGATATTTAAGTTTGGATATAGCTAAGGCTACGGAAAGAAAGCGTTGTGCTAAAACTTGGTCGTTTACGTTTTCATGGTACATTTATGAGCTCTTTGAAAAAGGATTCTGCGGTTCTGAAATATAAAGAGACCCCCCTCAAAAAAAAAAAAGAAGAGAGAAATCAACAAACAATCTAAATAAAGAGTATACGTTTCTTCACTTCTTACCTACATTTTTATAGTAAGGTTATCATTCCCCTTACCTTTGCAAAAGAGGTAAGGGGAAATAATAATATTCTTTCATTATGGTGGTAAGATAAAACGTAATGTTGAATTCTCTTCAATAATATTATGTTCTCTATATCGTTACCGACCTGTAACACCAAGGATTATTGTAGTCTTTTTCTCCAGTGATGTCACGCTTTTAACTAAAACATAAAAAGAATCACATTTGAACAGATTATCCGATTTTCCTCGAAATTCACTAATATTAACCCGTTCCTTACGGGAACCTGGTTTACCAGGTTCCCGTGGGAGCAACTGATATACGGGAACCTGGTTTACCAGGTTCCCAAAATGAAGACAAGGGTGCCTGCTTCAGTGGCCTAAATTCATGTTTCTTTGTGTTAAAATGCTCACCAAAATGGGTTTGATAAAAAGATCAGAGTTTATTCTATCAGGATTTGTTCTCCTGCTGTTTAAAAAAAAGGGGGTTTTACAGTATTATGTACCTTTTCCTGATTTAGTTTATTGCTTGTTCTGCTGTAAACTCGTACGAACATGTACATAATGATCAAGGCTGAGATCCGTTAGAAATGCGGGTTCGCTGACCCCAGTCACCTCATTCAGGTACCTGGTTTTGTGTAGAACTAAAGATTCTGAGAGCTCATCAGCGCACGCTCTATTCATACCTCGCACCCGATCGATATTTCCATTGTTCACGGGCACATGTAGTTGACCGTAGAAAGGGGGACACAATGAACCGCTTGACTGCCTTCACACAGCTGGATTAGGGTGGGATTTCACGGAGCACGCGAACGATTTGCGAATGACGCGAATGGCAAAATCCAGCATTCGCATTTTAGTCTGCAAAAGATCGCCAAACAAACGTGAGGGTTCGGAAGCGTCGTCAATTGTTCGCGAATGTCGTTTTTACTTCGGCGATAATTTCAAAAAAGTTTGAAATTTTTTGCGAACCTTTTCCGCACACTTAGTCGGGATTTGCTCGTGAATTGTTCTCGAAAGTGTCTTTAAAGCTTCGTCATATGCGCAAGACCTTCGCAAGACACGCGCGATGTTCGCAAAATGTTCGTGAAACCCCAAACAGACTCCGAAACTTCGGAGAATGTCTCGCGTATGTTACGCGAAATCTGCGAAGTTTTTCCGATCATTTTACGACGTAATCGCGAACTGTTCGCGTACCTTTCGAAACATTCTCGCGAACGTTTAGCGCACGTTTGAGGGATGTATGCCCTGTACGTTTTCTACAAATAAAAATCGTAGTATACATCTAAACATCAAACAATTAAATATTAACAACTATAGTAACGAAAGAAATTAAAGACTAGCAAAGAGAAAGAATATTTGATATACAAAAAAAAAATCGCAGAATACACTTAAAATCAATCTTAAAGGGAAGGTAAACCCCAAGAGCAATGTGGATTGAGTGAAAGCAGCAGCATTAGTAGAACACATCAGTGAAAGTTTGAGGAAAATCGGACAATCGATGCAAAAGTTATGAATTTTTAAAGTTTTTATGTTGGAACTGCTGGATTAGGAGACTACTAGAGGTTATGACGTATGAGTGGACAACAATACCAAGAAAATATAAAGAAAATTCTGCAAAAATCCATTTTTCATGAAAATTACAAATTCCATCAACTTGATATTGACATATGTTAAGGGTAGCAATTATTCCCCCTGCTTTCTGAAAGTGGTTGGTCCATTGCTCTTTCATAATTCTAGAAAAGTGAATTTTTGTTGAATTTCCTTTATATTTTCTTTGTATTGTTGTCCACTCATACGTCATATCCTCTAGTAGTCTCCTCATCCAGCGGTTCCCACACCAAAACTTTAATAATTCATAACTTTTGCATCGATTGTCCGATTTTCCTCAAACTTTCACTGATGTGTTCTACTAATGTTGCTGCTTTCACTCACTCCACATTGTTCTTTGGGTTTACCTTCCCTTTAAGTATGTAAATTTCATTTGAACTATAGAGATTATGTGTTGGAGGAACTGCAAAAAAAAAAAAGGAACAAATGCTTTACTAGTGGAGATACGTCCTAGGGGGAAAAAATGTAGGCAAACACACGATAGAGAAATGAGAGAAAAAGAAAGGAGAAATACAGGAAAGAAAAAAAAATCAACTCAAGAAAGCTTTTTGAGTTGATTTTTTTCTTGCTTCCACCTCTCCTTGCTACATTTTCTCCCATGATTATTGAAAATGTTTCGTTGTTCGCATTTCCGTCGCGTGTTCTTCGTGTACGTAACATGCTGTACTTTAGCAATGATACACACGACATTCGCACATACGTCGTGGAAACTTCGCGCAAATTGCGCAAGAATAGTTTTCGGCTTCATTGTCGGAACACATTCGGAGAAAAACTTTTCCGAATGTTGGATTTTGTCTTTCGCGTCCTTCGCAAATCGTTCGCGTGCTCCGTGAAATCCCACCCTTACCAACCTGTGTGCCTCTCTGTCGACGGGCGAAAAGAATCTCGTTTGGGGGCATTAAAGGCACTCAGAGAATTGCGGAAGCAACGGGTTAACGAAATCACCGAATCCACATGATAATTCTTTGCATTGGATTCCCTTTTAAGTTACATGTCTACAGTGTTTTGATGTTGTCAGAATATTATGAAAATTATGAATTATGAACACAATACAATTCAATGGTTCAATATGGATACATTCACACACACACACACACACACACACACACATACACACACACAGATGCACACACATAATATCATTCATGACATTATACACAATTTACCTTGTGTGTGTGTGAGTGTAAAAGTTTGTTAATCTCCTATCCTCTCTATCTCTCACTATTATCCCTGATATATATGTGACCGTGAATCGCAAAACGAATAAAAAGTCGCACCCCTTGATTTTTACGTGATGACTCAAAAAGGTGAAATGGGTCAACCGGGTCAATCTTGAGTTTTTCATATTTTCTGAAAGAACTATCCTTCTTCTACATTATTTTTTAATCTGGGATCATAACATAAATAGGAAAGTGTGTTTGCATCAGTTATTCTACAACCCTTTTTTAGGGGAGAGTAGAATAATCAGGTATGTCTTAGAGGCCCTTTTTATTTCTTGAAATCCTTGGGACACTCTTCACTTTCAAGTCTATATGATAACGTTTGAAAGGATAACGCTACTGCTTTGAAAGTTGGCATTAATCATGGACAGAATGTGATAATACAACATGGTCAATTTCAGCTTAATCTGATAATCTCTTCATTGTTGTTGCTTGAGTGGTTTACATCCTGTGTTTTGTCCCTTCCATCACGCAGCTAGCACGGCTTGTAAAAGATTAAGTGTGTCATGATATGACATATTTTGTATTTGTCACGTAATAATTTGTCTCATTGTACTACTGTTTATTATGTAACTCATGTAAGAAATTGATGTTATCGCAATGGTTACAAAAGAAGTGCAGCTTTAAAGACAAAGGCGTGCATCAAAATAACCATGTAAGGAGATTTTGCGATGCACAATCAAAGTAAAAGACAGAGATTTGGAGTTAAATGTTTTTAGAATGAGTAAACCCTATGTGACGTCAAAATAGAGGAGAGGGTTTCCTGATAGTATGCCTCATACTGTATGGAATTTGGACGTCATTCATGACGTCAAACACAAGTTTCTAGCTAGGTCAAAACAGGACCACTTCAAAGAATTTTGGTTTCCGTGGATAGGAAGTGATGACGTCAAGCAGAGGCTTGACCAATGCAAAATAAGATACTCGGGGAAAGTTTTGACAGACAGAAAATGCCAACCAATAAGAAAAGGGAGCAGGACTTCTGTAAAAACTTTCTAGGAAGTCACTTCATTTAATTTATTTTACATGGAGACCTATGGTTCAACAAATGTATAAATATGCAACGTTTAGGCACAAAATTCAGATGCCACATAATTTGCGGAACACTCAGGACCAGGCTACGGTACTTCGAGATTGCGAAGTTAGAGAGTAGCAGAGTGTTATTTGGAATCAGTGTGATTCAGGGATTGTTGCATTTCGGCTTGGACAGCCTGACCGTCCAGAAGAGAATCTAGGAGGATTCGAGTTTAAACACCAACAACTGTTGGTGTTTAGGGTTCCAGGGAGAGAGCCACCGTTTAGGGTTCCAGCGAGGACCAAGTTTAGGGTTCCAGAAAGAGTCACAGTTTGCGGTTCCAGAGAGGACCAGAAAAGGGAGACGACCCGCTACTTCAGGCAGGGCATCGTCGACAACCTAGAGCAACCAAGCACGGGAGCTTCTAGAATAAACCACCGAGCAGAGCAACCAAGCTCAAGATCAAGTGGAATTGGATATCTGTATTCAAGTTTGTACTATGTTATCATTGTAAACTATCACAACTTCGAACCAGTATAATAAATCTTATGAACTGTTATATTGTAAGAACACTGTGTGATTGGCTACTTATTTCGAGGCACATTAGTTGCACAAGTCGAAAGAGTTGATTGAGTGAATGGTCTGCTAAAAATCTGCTGCATTTAGAGAAAGTCAACCTTTGACTATAGAAAAGATCCCAGTCGCAGGGAGGACTTTCGTTCCCCACATTCAGAGGAAAGTCCCCTGTGACAAAGTGCTTGAAAAACCCTGTACTTCAGAGCCTCCTTTCTCAGTTCACACTTTTCCAGAGTGTGTGCTTTCTTTCCAGTATTTTGATAGATTAGGGGATTCCATTTGACTTGAGTTATACATCCTTTTAAAGCTTAGAGTGTGCTCTTTCAGAATCTGCCCTTAACTAAAAATGCATGTCTGGCGACTTTTTGTTGGTTTTGTGATGCAGGGTGACATATAGGAAATACTACATATTTAACGAAATTCGATGGAATCGATTCGGTTTGTTATAATCGATTGTGCCTGTAGCATAGAAAGGGCGCACTAACGCGACGTTGGACAAACGTTGTAATGTGGTAATGCATTATTACGAGTTTAAACATTTAAATATGTGGTTATTTGTTGGTTGTGGATAAGTTGGGATACTTTGAATACCCACTCGGTTTAAACCGATGGTACACGATGCTTTTTTTAGCAACCATCTACAAGAGTAATACTGGTAAAATCAATAATCGATGTACGAATTTAGTAACCACCCAACATTGTAAATTATGTGATCAAGTTGTGGGGGGATTCTCCTTTCCCAACAGGACTGTACAGATTGCTCCTTTACTCTGCATGTACGCGGAGAGGCAGCATTAAACTGGTCACTCTATGACTTAGCCTACAGCAAGCAGCCCATGTATGAAAAATTCATATGTGTTGTACACGTCCGCTTCTAAATATATGTATTAAACTGTATATGTGTTCCTAAACTTCTGATTGCATTGTGTCTTCTTGAGTGCTACTGTAACCAACCGACTGCAGAGTGGTGGCACATGTTCCTGAGGATACAGGAGCAAGCTTCGTGGACTGTTCCTGAGGAGACAACTAGCAAGTCGTTGGATTCGGGAGTACTAGTAGTTGGTTGTGTGACTTGTCACAATTGTCCCGTGCCCAATCCCAAATTCCAGTCGTCACCGTTGGATTCGGGAGTAGTTGGTTATGTGACTCGTCACATATGCCCCGTGCCCAATCCAAGTTCCAGTCGTCACCGAAGGATATGGGAGAAATGGCAATGTGATACGTCACATATACCCCGTGCCAATGATCCTTTACTTCCAGTCGTCGCCTGAGGAAGTGAGAGAAGTTGGTAACGGTGCGATTTAGCACTTTACCCTGTGCCCACCAACGACACCTGTGCCACCACATGGTTGTGAAAGGTGTACCACGTAAGCGTGACTGAGTTGGTAACAAAATTAGGTGTACCAATTTAACACCATTTACAAGTGACGCTTGGGAGTGACATAATCTAAGTGATGATGAACTTGGTATATGTGCCGCTTGTGTTTGAGAGCTGCAGCTTCAGATACAACATATTACATGGTCGTTCACAGACACAGAGCAGTTACAGAATAGTTTTAATAATTAAAGGGATCGTTGTAAACTGCAACAAAACGAACCCCGCCTACTGGGCCATTCTGACACAGCTCGCGGAAGCATTTGTACAGACAGTCAATACTCTCACAAACACGACACTGCGAGTTCGTCACAATATATATATATATATATATATATATATATATATATATATATATATATATATATAAACATATATATATAGAATAATATTATATAGTAGGATGGAAGGCGTTGCTTTATTAGTGACGAAGCCTCGTCAGCAACTAAATCAGTTTCTTGTTAAAGAAGAGCTTGTAAACATAAGTTTTCCCTCGCAGAGCTTGGTTAGTCCCCCCATGTCGACCACATGTAACAACTTAAAGGACAAGTTCACCTTCATAAACATAAGGATTGAGAGAATGTAGCAATATTAGTAGAACTCATCAGTGAAAGTTTGAGGAAAATCGGACAATCCGTTCAAAAGTTATGATTTTTTGAAGTTTTTGTGCAGTAACCGCTGGATGAGGAGACTACTGCAGTGTACGATGTCACATGCGTACAACGATATAACGAAAATATAAAGAGAATTTCACAAAATTCCATCTTTTGAAAAAAGTACACATTCCCCTGACTCGTTACCGACAAATGTTATGGGTAATATTATTCCCCCTGCCTTTAGAAAGAGGCAAGTCAAGTGCTCTTTTATTATGGGAAAAAAGTGGAAATATGTTGAATTTTCTTTTACATTTCCTTTATACTGTTGTACGCATATGACTCACAAACTGTAGTAGTCTCCTCATCCAGCGGTTCCAACACAAAAATTAAAAAAATTCATAACTTTTGCATCGATTGTCCAATTTTCCTCAAACTTTCACTGATGTGTTCTACGAATATTGTTGCATTTTCTCAATCCTTATGTTTATGAAGGTGAACTTGTCCTTTAAGCCATATTACCCCTGCCTTACGTTAAGCCCAGTACCAGTGTCATTATCAACTTTATTGTGTTGTTAAAGTAAACACGTGCATGTACAACTGTATCTTTTGTATATTTTGTTTGCTTGCTTGAGTGCACCAGAGCCGTATGTCTTACACTGTACTTTAACAAGAAACTGATTTAGTTGCTGACGAGGCTTCGGTCGAAACAGACTGTCCAGCTAAGTCACAAATAAAGCAACGCCTTCCATCCTACTGTAACATTGCTATGTTCTGCAATTAAGTGATGAAATCCGGGTTTTTTGTTTGTTAGGTCTAAAAAAAGAAAGCACACGGTCCAATACAAATCCCTACCAGTGTGGGAAGAAGGGCAAATTTGAAAGCAAAGAAGATGACTACACACTACGAGCAATACCTGAATGCAAAAAAAAAAAAAAAAAAAAAAAGAAGAGAAAGAAATTTCAGAGGTATAACCAGACTAGCGAAGTATCTATGGAGAAAAAAAAAAAAAACAAAGCGTGCGAAGAACTGAGAGAACAGTCGAGACTTTTCTACTTCTGGGCGTACGTTCGAAGGAAGAATAGAGAGAAAGAGAGAGAGAGAGAGAGTAAAAAAAGAAAGGAAAGAACGGGAGACATGAAATCTTTTTATAAGTTTATGCATCCAGGCACTCCTTTATCGCATTGATCTCTTAATGACAGAGAGAGAGAGAGAGAGAGAGAGAGAGAGGGGGGGAGTGAATGAGAAATAAAAAAAACACGAAAACATCGATTTTCGTCTTCCTCGCAGAACAAAATTGCACCGCACATCCATTAGGTCTGGGCACTGCAATTCATGCATGGATTGATGACTGTTATTACTGTGATATTGTATCATATCAACGCAAAGAAAAAAAATCGATGTTAATGCTTTTCTTTGTTATCATCATCTGAGGAAAATCTGCCTGAATTATCTTCGTGAAACTTTATAAAAAATCATGACAAAGATAAAAAATAGGTGAGCTGAGGCTGACTTTGCAGGAAATCCAAAGTGACTTGAAGGTTAGATCATAGATGTCATTCAACTCTTTATGACGTATTGCATTCAAGTATTTTACTTTGTGATGTGCTTTCATTATAAAAGTAGTGTCGAAGTTTTCCGAAGTTCCATTTCGTCCTTCTGGATGTTCACTGCGAGACCAGCCTGATCTTCTTCATATGAGGTAAGGTTTAGTGGGTATGCATTTGTTTTTGTTGTGCCGAACTAAGCAATCATCCGAATACCTTACTTCGGTAGACGTTTGTAGCATTTTTTTTTAATTTTCTTGTGAAATACAAAGGCAGGTTCACACTCAATTTAAGAATTCCTTTTGACAATTTTCCTGTTCTTATTTCCAGTTGCCCTTATATTTCAATCTTGTGCAAAATGTCCCTGTGGTGCTATCTAACTAAAGCATGGGAAGTTAACCAGAAAGACAATGGAATCCACGGTCGTATGCACAGTGGATTGTTGTTGTTGTTGTTTTGAAAACATCCAATCTTGACTAGCTGTACTCTAATGTGATACTTTAGAATATGAGGACCATGTGTATCTACTAGGCATAAAGATATGTGTGCACACATATTTCGTTTTCTATAAAGAATATTCAACTGAACTTTCAGTCAAAAACGAAGTTAATACAATGTATGACAAAGCTCCCCTCCCCCCCCCCCCCAAAAAAAAAAATAGATATGCACGCACACATACAAACAAGCATACAGACAAATAAAGGGATTGTACAGTTTCGGTTGAGATCTAACTTCAGATTTCTAAAATTTTTTGGTGAGATAATGAAAAACCTCTTATGAAATATGAAAGAGCATGTAATTTCATGAGGAATTCAATGTTTATTTGATGAAAATTGGTTTTGAAATAGCTGAGATATCCAAAAAGAGTGATTCTAATAAAGTGTGGGACCCACACTTTCACACGATCGCTTTGTTTTACCTTGTTTTGGGATGTTTCCGTCATTCCAAACCCGATTTCCATCAAGTAAACTTTGAATTCCTCTTAAAATGGTATGCTCTGTACTATTTCATAAGTGTTTTCTTGGTATCTCGCAAAAAGTTAAAAGCCCAATTCTCACCTCCACCAAAACTGTACTACTGTAGTGTCTATAAAAATAAGAGATAAAGGACTTTAACACAACATGTTCCCATCTATGTTTGTCTTTTAAAGGATTTGTCTGGTAGGATCGATCAAAGACAAAAGAGAACCATTCTCTCAGTCTCAGTTATATTTCGGAATTTCACGAAAAGGACATGTCTTATATCTGGTTTCACAACACAAGACTATTTTTAGAGATAAGATTTATATTCGACCTTTACCAATCACTTTGAAATCAATAAGTTTGGAAATTGCAAAATGTGTCACAGGTTTGTCCTGGACATTATGTCGTGCATGCACAATAAAATCAAGGTTTTAAAGCAACGAAAATGGGAGTACTGGTAAAAGAACATCTGCATTGAATAATGAAAATTCATCGAAATGTTATTTTTATCATTGGATGTATAACTTATGGCTGTAAATATTAAGTTCGAACACTTTTCGAATAATTTTCGATAATTCTATGAATGTCACCATGCAAATGGAAAAACAAATCGCGTAAAGGATGAAGATTGAATGCAGTCGTGAGATCGAGTGATTGTAGTGATCTGCATGATGATTTCCATGACAACAAAAAAGACAAAACACAGAAATAATTTGTCTTACGCTGTAAGTTTTTTTTATTTGCTTTCTAACTCTGGATCACAAGAAATCAACTTTCCAAACAATGAGTGCATCGCTTACTGCAGTGTCCGCAAAACCACACTACGATGAGGTATGGACCGAAACGCTTACAGTTCCCTCCCAATCAGGTACCGATGGGAATACCAATGTGTCGTCCGTAGCTGAACAAACCCTGATCACGTGGTCTTGGGAAGTTATGACGTGGTCCTGGTATACGTTCTGTGAGCTTCTTATCGCAGTTGTTGGGATTACTGGCAACGTTCTCGTCATCGCTGTAGTGTTCGGCCGTCGCTCGAAGAGTCGCGGAAAGTGCCGCTCAATGGATATCTTTGTCGGGAATTTGGCGATAGCTGATTTCCTCACTTCAATCCTTCTGGTTCCTCACCCAAAAGTCAAATCTATTCCCAATTCATGGACTGCAGCATTCTTTTGTAAAGCCGTGGAAGGCTATTATTTGATATGGACCACTATTACGGCGTCGATCTATAGCCTGGTGTCAGTGTCCGTTGATCGTTTCGTTGCTGTCGTTTATCCGATTCATTATAATCGCTTCATCAATCGCCGACTCGTAAATCTCATCGTTTGTCTCATCTGGGTGGTATCATGTGTCTTCATGGTCCAAAACCTCTCAAACAACACTACAAACGCGATAGTTGGAAAGTGCGTTTATCAGAGACCACCGCGAAACCTTCAAATCTTCTACGGTATTCATATCTTCGTTGTCCAGTTTGCTTTCCCGACAACTCTCATGCTGGTGACCCAGATAGCCATTGCGCGCTCACTCCGGCGGGAGGCCGCTCGCTTCGTAACGAATGAGTCCACTGCATCGTTCCACAATGTTGCCCGATCTCGAGTCATCACGCTAACGTTGACCGTTGTCCTTATCTATTTCGTATGCTTCACTCCGGACCAGATAGCATACATGGCTTATAACCTTGGACTCACTCCGTCATATGTCCGCAGTCCTTTTGCACGCGTTCTCACCGCACTCGTCACTTGTAACTCATGCGTCAACCCAATAGTTTATACCCTTCGCCACCCACAATTCCGTAAAGCCGTCAAAGATGTCTTCAGGAATACAAGCACAAGAAATACACCAATATTTGAGGATCTGCAGTCACAGCACCGATCCGAGAAAATTCATCCTAGGACCGAGAGAGCTTGACTCTGTTATACTCGTACGCGTTGTCAATTTGCCGGCATTCTATCAGAAAGTTGGAATCATCTCTTCAAAACCACGACCTCGTACACAAATTTGCGTTTGTTCACTTTCACAATTTTTAGTATAAAAGTATGAAAGTATTAGTTTGAAGCACTCTAAGCATGAATTGAAGTTTAAGAAACCATAGGATTGTCTCCTTCTGGCTCCTCCTCCTTAGGCTCCTTTGCTTTCTCCTCCTCGTGCCTATAGTTCTCCTAAGGTTTCATCCTTCTCCTGTATATTGCTATACGGATTATGGAATTCGTCATTGATACGGTAGGGCTATTGATGTAGATTTGTGTCTTTGCAAGTTGTGTAGTAACAAGACGTATGTGATCACTTGTAAAATTCAGGGAGAGTGCTGTTTCGTGACAATTGTTCTGCACTCCAAAACTGTGCCCGGTATTATTCAAGTGACTGAACACAAGTCGTTCCTTCCCCGCTGTCCCGGTTCTACCGTGCTGGTAAAGGCGTTTATGGAAAGGTTAGTGGTCTCAACAAATTAATCGACCTTGCAGCCCTCCCCTTGGCACTAAATCCGCGAGATATACTACATGATTCCGTTTGCATTTTTTTCAATTTTGTAGTTGGATGCTCCAGTTACTTCCAGAGAGTGGGACACAACTGGGAATCCGATATGAAATTTTGAGCATGGACAGTAAGGAACATAAACTTCTTGGTCTGGAAGTTAATCCTTTGATATCCATTCTTAAACCACACGTCTTTAACTTTAACGTCTTTTAAGGAAAAGAATTGTCATCCGTTTCCATTCACCTGGTTTGAAAAAGGAATTTTGAACATGCAGGGGTGCGAATTTGCACCCTCACTTTTGTGCTAATCAAGGGGGCAAACATGCGCCATAAACATTAAAGCATTGTGAATTGAAAATTTGGACCACGAGTACCAAGGTTTTACTCTTAAGATCAAACTTACACTCTGATGGATATGTCTGCATCTTTGTAGGCACAAATATAAATATTAAGAGACTTAATTTTCTACTTGCATAGTAAAAGGTGCAAATGTGCACCCCAGGGTGCTGCAATAGGGACAAATAGGGTGCAAATTTGAACCTTTATTTTTTAGTGTGTATTTGTGAGTATGGACAGTATCAAAGAACATATTAAAACTCCTTGGACTGGATGTGATCGATATCTGGTCTCTAACGTCACAAACGGGAAATTCATGCCGTTTTAATTCACATAATCTGAAAAGGAAGTCCTCCAAGCAGCATATTATGAAAACGCGTAAAATCCTTTCCTCGAGAGAATAGGAGGATTTCGGGACAACAATTTGTCATATTTCATTAGAAAGTCAAAAGTGGTTTGAAAGAGGAGCCCGCGAAACGGCATATCATGCAAACGAGTAAAACCCTTCCATCAGCAGAAGAGGGGCATTTCGGGACAACCTTTCACCAACATCGGCCATTCACCAATCAAGGTTGCAAGTTCAACAGCCAGCCAGAGGTGTAGAAGAGAATCGGATGAGTCGAGAAGCTGTACTTTCCATGATTTTCAAAAGTAAATCCATGCAGTCAAATACGTTTAGTCACGAGTTGCCTTTATAATAAGTGATTTTCTGCTCAATCTTGGCGTAATATATATATATATATATATATATATATGAGTATATGAATACAAGAACGACCCAAGTCCATGGAAGACCATTTCGAGTAAACTGAAGAAAACTTCATATCTTTTTCATTTGTCCAATTATTCTATTTAACTGTGATGGGAAGGCAACATTGTATACACAAATTACAACATATATCATTATGACAATTAACATTTACATTAATTGTGGCGAGGCCATTTTGTGTGGTGGACTTGGGTCGTTCTTTCGGTCATATACATGATATTCTGCTATAGAGATGAGAGAAGGATTAGAGAGGGCGCTATTATATGAATGTAAGAATGACCCAAGTCCTTAATTTTTACATCAATATAAGATTTAACTCATTCATTTCAGGCACTTCCGGGGGTAATTAGGATTTATCATTTATACACAAGATGAGTCCATGCATAAGCTACAATTTCCCATGTCAAACTGAATTTGGCCAAAAATTGGACTTGGGTCGTTCTTATATTCAGGTCTCGTATACATATATATATATATTTTTTTATTTTTTTTATTTATTTTTTTTTTGGGGGGGGGGGAGACATTGCACTGACATATTTCAGCTCAGCTCTGTTCGATTTATTACGACCTAGACAATTCAACACAATTTCACCATCTAAAATATAACTCATCTATCGGTGAGGAATTAGGGGAATTTTGTAAAGTTGAACAAATCTAATGCCAACTCGTGTATTTCGCCATTGTTCGGAACTTTCTCCAACTCATGTACAATACACACACACCCACACACAAATAACATAACTCGTGGTTAATATTTTTGTCATACAGTATGTTAAAAATCGACACGCTGTTAGCATAAGCACATAGATTATGCGTCAACTCCATTATAATCATGTAATACAATCGTAGGAAAAACGTATAAAGCAATTCTAAAGGAATAACCCACGGCTTCAAAACAAATGTGACTAAATGTTAAGAAAATAGTAAGAAATGTAGGGGACCATCAATGCGGGCTCGATTAGAAAGATGGCCCTAGGCAATGTTGCAACATAGAATATACATGTATTATCAATAAATACATTTGAAATCCTGCCACTCACTGGGTGAACGAGCGACGTTCTTTACTAAAACTCCTTTATCCACAAGTGAAATAAGTTTTCTATAATATTCCCAAGGTACTTTGAGCCGGAACACATAAATTCCGTCGACCTAGATGTTGATTAATCGGAAGATGGAAAGGAGGCGCGAAATAAAAAACATTGCGAATTACAACCTTATTTCTGTTCCCTATCAACGAGCCTTGGGGATAACACCATCCACCCCCTCCCATTTTTTTTTTTTTTTTCGGATTAACGAACCTGTGGAATAACGAATTTTCGCAACAAGCGGACCTTGAGATTAACAAACCTTCGGAATAACGAACTGTAACTGACTAAACAGCAGTACAGGGGACATGCGGTGATGTGAAATGTGCCGTGTCATGCGATGGTGTCGAGTGGTAGAAGTAAGTCTGTTTTACTTTGTAATGTTAATGCGATGTGGGAAACAATTGCAATGTACAGGCCTAATGACCGTATACCCATTGTGTAAAGTAAACTGAAAATCATATATATAGTGTGTCAGTTTTTTCATGTGTTAAACAAATGTAGGCCTAATAAGTGTATGGATGTATTAATTAGTTCTCTTCATACAATATTCAACAAGGTACACTATTGTAAATTTTGGAGCAAAGAATTCCAGACATCTGGCCAGTTATGTTTTAGTGGTTGTTGGGCTACGATGATTCTTAGGGTTTTTAAGATGGTAATCGAATTACTGACTCGCTATTATAAATGTCTTTAGTCTACTTGAGCCACATGGATTTAGCAGTTGGTATACGTAGATTAAAAAGGAAATCAAATCCAAATATAAGTTATATGCAAATGGCAAAGTAAGCATGTAATACCCTCACAACTTGCCATATAGTTTGTACATAAGAGTTTGAAATTTCCAGTTTTTCATTGAAACACAATTATGCCCTAGTCTCAAATCCTGATATATCTAACTGATGACTATTCTACGTATTCATTTAGGAATAACATCATGTTTCAAACTTCAATGACAAAAACATTGGAATTTCGTCATTTTTTTTTTTTTGAACACGATTAATGGAAAATTGTGAGGTTATGACTTGGTCAGCTCAATCATTTGCGTATTCATCTACTGTACAAGAACAGCTTTGCAAAAATTAGCAAAACTTCAAAATTTTATAACTTCCTCATTTTTCATCCAATTTCAGGTCAAAATTTGAACTCGAAAGATTTTACTGGTGTTTTTTAATCAAATTAACTGATTTGGGGGCTGCGTTTCCCCTTTAAGAATATTCTATAATATGATACGGGAATCGTAGATACGACGTTTTTCAGTCGGTGTAAAATTCTCATTTTCATCGTAAAAGAAATGTATTATATTCATGTGTGTAATCGTTCTCGCTCTTTTGAACCATGGAACAAACATATTTCTAGCAAAGGGACAGGGTTTTGTGACCTTTTCCTTGTTAAAGACGAGTTAACCTGAAATTAGACAAATTGCATAAGTTATGTTATGGATTTTTAGTCCTTTACACCTGCTCCGTCACGACAGTAGATTCCAGAAGCGCTGTGTATGTTTTCACCTCTATTAATTTTGTTATGTAAAGTGCTTTAAACGTTCATCTTTTGGCCTCTCATCCGGACTCAAATCAGAACCCCCTCCCCTCGAAATCCAGTATACATGCAGCTTAAAGATACTGTTTACCATTGGGAACAGTCATTTTTAAAATGTTCAAGGTATCACATTTGATGAATATAATTATGTAGGTCAGTTGTAAAAACAAAAACAAAAAAACATCCTACCATTTAAATAGTTTGCAATAAAACCTAAAATATAAGGAGATATTAGTATATTTTTCAATAAACCATAACTGTAGATGGCTTATAACAGAAACAAAAAAATATAGCTATTGTTCACATTTTGTATATTCAACAATTCTTAATATCGATCATACTGATAACATTCTAACATTGGTTGCTTCTATCCCTAATCTACATTTTAGAAGTTTTTTGTTCCATCTGCCAATGGTAAATAATGCCTTTAACGAATTGGGAGTCGACCTATTCCTCTAGATCTTCTCACAGCGCGATAAATGTATGATAAACGTACCTGTATCTTTGATTCTTGTACAAAACATATTATTACCTTATTTGGCCTTCTATTTTATTCTGCATTTTTAAATAAGTTGAAATAGTTATTGGGTTATTTCTTTTATTCTTACACTGGTAATATTTTAAAACACGTAAATGAATGACTTACATGTAGAAGACTGTTTCATGATAATACAAACCAAGGTTAAGCAGGTGTCAATTTCTATTTGGAAATGCAAACTTTTAGATTTGGCTTATACATGTGGTAAGGGACAAATAAATTAATAGAAATGCAGGAGACAATTATCATAAAATGACGCTTAACGAAGATAATGGCCAGAGAAATAAATATACACATTTTATAATAATTCTGGCAAAATATGTGGATATAATTTGTAATATCATGGCACCATACAAACAGCAGCGACAAAAATGATTGAGAGGACCGTACGCAAAGTAACCAAACGGCCGCCGGAAGAACGCAATAAGAGATAGAACTATCTCGTTTTGAACAATCATGACCCTTCAATAAACGTATACCGACCGGGGATTGAAGAGGGCGCTGTTACATAAATCCACTTTTATGCATTTGCCATGACTTGTTATCAGGCGTCCGAATAAAATCGATTTGTAATGAGCACGTGGAAGATGGTTGAAATAACTTCAATCTCAGTGTGTCTTTTGATTCGGCAGTTGCTCACCGCTGATTGAGTTAAACTACAGTTAAATACGGTTTCTCAAACTCAGAGTTTGCCCTCTATAGGCGGACGTATCTATAGGCGATTAACTACGTGTAAATTCGCGATCTGTTTTGATTGTCACGTAATACCTTCATACATGTATCTTCATCAAGGAGATGGCAGACATCATTACGTCATCCAACAGCGCACTCTTGCGTCACTTGTCCGTGCAGGCCCGTACATAGTAAAATAAAAAGTAATGTCAGCTTTTCTGCAGTATATCGGTATCTTCTTTATATCGTTGACGTACTGTGACTAACGGATTGTTGCATTCTTGTCTCATTGGATGTCATGTTTTTAACTGAGTTTTAAAAAGGAATCACAACTTCTGAACAAATTACCCCACTTTTCTTGAACTTCGCTGATATTAATGAACTCACCGAATCCACATGAAATTATATGTCTACAGTATTTTTCCGTCGTTGTGAGAATATGAAGATTATGAATCATGGATACACTACATTTCCATGGTTTAATATGTACGACTTTATACATAATTATATATATATATATATACTGTATATATATATAATTATATATATATATATATATATATATATATATACTATACATATAAATACATCACTTGCACACATTATCAACATAAAGCAACTTACCATGTGGGTGTGTTTGAGTGTGTAAATTGCATGCTTTATCCCTCTTTCTTTTTCCTCCTCCTCTCTCTCCCTCTCCCTCTTTGTATACGTATCTCAAAATTCAAACTTCAAAGTTCACATTAATGTTTATTTCCATTAAATAAACCCAGAAATTTATATACAATGTATATGCAGAACATTTTGTAATAATTGCAAAAACGTAAATCATCAAAATATCGTATGATATCCAGACAGACAGAGTATGGAATGTGCATTGTATGCACTGCTTACCTGATTACATGACAGTGGGCAAGTTTTAGCGCAAGCGATAGGAGGAATTTCCAATCTTATCATGGCCGGCGCAACCGTGGGGGCCGTGGGGGCTCGGGCCCCCACACTTTTTGTGCACCATGCAAAGGAATACATAAGGTGTCATCACTTTGGGCCCCCACACTTTTTTAACCCGGAAGAACCCGGAAGTGGACGGGTATAGAGATGAGGTATCAGCCGACGTGTTTTTTTTTTTTTTTTTTTGTTTGTTGGTTGGTTTTTTGGTTGTTTTGCTTGTTAGCTCATGAAACCCGGAAGTGGGCCCCCACACTTTTGAAAACGCTGCGCCGGCCCTGCTTATCATCCATTCTTTCTTCATCCTGTACAGATAAATGTAACTCTTTAAAAAACCCGAGCATATCCAGCATTACACGATGCATATTTACACAACAAACACAAAATTGCCATACATCTACACATGCAATCTATCTTCGGACTAGATTTATTTGGTGGCCTTCTTCGTGCTCTTCTTCGCCTTCTTCTCTCTTTTTTTGTTTGTTAATTATAATTGATGAAGATAGTAGGAAAAGAAATACAGGTATTCCAGACAGTTCAATAATGATAAAAAGAAAAATCATTTGAAAGCAAAGAAGATGACTACTATCGCACACATAATGAAGAGGAAATTATGATAGATCAAGGGAGGAAAAACGAATAAAGAACGAGACTTGTGCATGTGTGCGTATGTCTGAGGGCGGGAGAGAGAGAGAGAGAGAGAGAGAGAAAGAAAGAAACACAGATATATAATCTTTTCATGAGTTAATGCTACCAGAAACTCTGTTACACAATTGATCTTTTAATAATGACGAGCAAATAAGAAAGTATCGATTTTCGTTTTCCTCGCAAGAAACTGTATTGCTCATCCATTAGCGCTGGGCACGGCAATTCATACATGGATTAATGACCGCTATGAATGTGATGTTGTATCATATCAACGCAGAAAAAAAAATGCGATGTTGATGCATTTCTTTGTCATCTTCGTCTGATGAAATGTTCTTGAATTCCCTTCGAGAAACTTCATAAAAAATGACCCCAAAAAAAATAAAGAAAGATAAGCTCAGGCTGACTTTGCAGGAAATCCATTGGGATTGAACCTTGGTTGGATAGTAAATCACATTTAACTCCCTCTTTCTGACTTGTAGCATCAAATTACTTTGAAAGTGCAATAACCAGACGATCTAGCGATGTCCTTTCATATAAAAGTAGTGTTGAAGTTTCCCGAAGTTCCACTACGTCGTTCTGGACGCAGCTCACAGCTAGACCAACTTGAACTTCTTCATAAGGTGAGAAAATGCGTGTGTGTGTTTATGTTTGAATGTATATGTTTTTGTAGTGATATATAGACTGTCATAATTAATCATCATGATAATCATCATCATTTTCAAGAGGTTTCTGCAAAAACTCTTTTTGCCCTAGTATTCAAATATCTTGCAAATGCTAAAGGTGCTACCAAGCTGTAGTACCGAAATGTTAGAAACAAAATGCGTTTGAGGAAATCATGTTCATTTACTTTAATAGCTATAATATTTTTCCTCATTTGAGTTTTGCTCTAAATATAACTATTAGACTACCATGATACCGCAAAAGCAAAGAAAGAAGAAAGATGACCCGCGTTTATCAATCGCGAATAAAGAGATTGTAGAGAAAATTGTACACAAGATTATTTATCCTAACTTTCAGCCAGAAGTAAAAATTAATCTGTCATTGGCTTTTGCATATATTTGCAATGATATTACAACTTATATAAAAAAACCCTATATTAAAGGCGTTTTTTTTTTCTTCAAACCAATTAATCAAAAATTGTAATATCACATATCTGAACAAAAGCATGTTTGAAATAGGTTTTTGCTCTTTTAGATTTGTTTTTAGAAATGGATGAGAGACAGGACTTTAATTTTGCGATTTCAAAAAATCATAAATGTCATATTTTCGTTGAAAAAACAGCAACTTTTTTTCTTTAAGACATCGACTCGACTTATCTTATCTTCATTAATTACTGTGACATTAATAATTTTAATGCATTATCATTCTGTAATTGGCTTTGCCTCTGCTACACAAAATAACAGTGTTTAAAAACATCTAAGAAAACAACAACAAACTAATATGAGAACATCCGTACTGAATAGTGAAGACTCATTGGAATATCCATCCCATTATTGGAGAAAATAAATAATGGGAAAACATTTTCTGGAGCTGAATATCACACTGCATAAATTTACGTTATCATACCCATGATAATGACATAACTGACGCTAAGGATAGGAATAGCTGTATTAATAATGAACTTGCTTCAGTGTAAATTACGAAATATATAAAACGTTTTTTTTTTTTCACTTGTCTTTTATATTTTTGTACATTGACAGGGAACAAGCAATCAATTTGAAAAACAATGAGCGCAGCCGCTACTGGAATGTCGACACAACTGCACCTAGATCTGGTGGTAACCAAAATTCTGTCATCCTCCTCCGAATTAGCTGCTGACGTGGACTATAGCTCTTTTCCTGATCAAAACCAGATCACGTGGTCTTGGGAAGCTATGACATGGTCTTGGTATGTGATCTGTGAGCTTGTTATCGCAATTCTTGGAATCACCGGCAACGCTCTCGTCATCGCTGTCGTTTTCGGTCGTCGCTCGAAGAGTCGCTCAACGGATATCCTCGTGGGAAATCTGGCTATAGCTGATTTTGTCACGTCAATCCTTTTGATTCCACACCCAAAGGTCAACTCTATTCCACACTCTTGGAAAGGCGCGTTATTTTGTAAAGTCTTAGAAGGAGAGTATTTGATGTGGTCAACGGTTACCACGTCGATTTACAGCCTGGTAGCGGTGTCCTTTGATCGCTTCTTCGCTGTTGTTTATCCAATCCATTTTAGACGTTTCGCAAATCGCCGACTGGTCAATCTCACCGTTTGTCTTATTTGGGCCGGATCGTATGTTTTGATGGTTCGTATCCTCTTGACCAACACTACTGACGTGGTTGTGGGAAAATGCGTGTATCAGCGGCCGACGCGAATCCTGGAAATCGTCTACGGGATCTATGTCTTCGTCGTCCAGCTTGCTCTCCCGACCGTCCTTATGCTTGCTACACAGACAGCCATTGCTCGCTCTCTCCGGCGGGAGGCAGCCCGCTTCGTATCGAGTGAATCCACGGCATCATTCCACAATATCGCCCGATCTCGAGTCCTCACGCTAACATTAACGGTTGTCGTTATCTACGTCATCTGCTGGGCTCCAGACCAAATAGCGTTCTTCTCTTTTAACCTGGGACTAATCAGTCCTTCGTTTGTGGGTAGTCCTCTCGCACGTGTAACAACCGCGCTCGCCATTTGTAACTCCTGCGTGAACCCAATACTGTACACCCTTCGTCACCCGCAATTCCGTGAAGCCGTTAAGGATTTTTTCAAAAACACGAGCAAAATAAATACACCAATATTTGAGGACTTGGAATTACAGCAACGACTCGAGAAAAGCAGCAGAGGCACCTGCCAAGCTTAACGGTTTGTTTGCCATATTCGCACACGTGTCAATATACCAGCATGTCAAGGTGGGATCATCTATTCCAAGCAATGTGCGTAATGCAGCACACATCTGGATGTGGACACCAAAAATGACGGGAGATGCAGTCCAATAGACTTATCCTCGCACCTTTTTCCCTTTTTCATTTTCCGTGTATAATGTTCGTTATTTCGAAGGGTCATTGTTCAAAAGATTTCTTATTCCGAAAGTCTAATTACACAATTCCGAAATCTGAAAATTCTGTATAGCTACCTAAGTATTCTCTCTAAAAATGAAGTAAGATTCGTTATTCCAAAGGTCATTAGTACGAAAATGGCGTAAGGTGCGTAAGTCCGAAAAAAAAAAATGATTTCATTTTCGGATTGACCAAGCTTTCGAATAACGAGTCATGGGGGAAAAAACATTTCGTTTTCGAATTAAATAAAGCAGCTTTTTGTTTCATTATAATTTTTTTTTTTTGCTTCGCTTGCAGAAGTGTGAAATCGCTGAATTTTTTAGATTTATAAATGCTTCACAAGAAACCCTCAGAGCGATTGTTGCTGTATATCATGTTAAATGGTAAGAAAAAGCTAGTTCTTCCTGATTTGGGGCAGATTAGAAGAATTTAAGCAGTTTCACCTTAAATTTCTACAATATAGAGTGGGAAGTAAGAATCTAAGAATCGCCAGTGTATGAGGATAGAATAATAATTTTCCTGCACAATATCCGAATTTCTATTTTGCTTAAAGTCAAAAGAATGGCAACCGTTTTAGAAAACACTTGGCCTTTAAAGGGAAGGTAATGTTTTTGTTGAGACCTGACTTGAGGTTTCTAGCTTTTTGGGAAGAAAATGAGTAACCTCTTGTGAAATATGAAAGAGCATACAAGAGGAATTCAATGTTTATATGAAATTGGTTTTGAAATGGCTGAGACATCCGAAACAAAGCGATCCTAATAAAAGGTGGGACCAACTTTTCATCAGGATCGTTTTCTTTTTACTTTGTTTTTGGATGTCTCAGCCATTCTGATTTACGCATGAATGAACACATTCGTTTTTGTCCTCCAAGGCACAAAGGCAAAAAGTGCAGAAATTGACATTAATTTTGACATTCATTTGCATAAAAATAAGCCCTTCAAGCTAGCAGTGATAACAAAATACCAATTTCACGCAACGGAAAGCATGAATGAAATGACAGAAACAAGTTCTCGTTCTCTTGTTTCTTTTTATATTCCCAAATAAAAAACATAGTGGCGACACTGAACGGGAAACTTAAATGACACGGGGAGTATAGGTTAAGTCGCAAAGGTGATAAAACCGACAAGATTTCCTTATATCATTTTGATTTAAGGAATTTAAGAATTTATGAGACAAATTCAAGAACCAAACATCATTTATATTTTTTATTTGGAATATCACCTTTTCAAATTTCGACAATCATTGGTACCATTGCTTCTTCTCTTATGTCTTTTGAATATGGATTTCACGCAAGATTATTCTCTTTCCGCCATTATCTTTTGCCTTCTTTATATTTGGAGGATTACAAATATATTATAGAGATCACAGATTGAGTTTTGCAAACAAATTAATTTGCATTTCTTATTGTGCTGAATTTCTCTTCTGTTCTCATTGTTATATGTGACCCTGCACCACAAAACGAACAAAAAGTCGTCAGACATGAAATTTTAGTTGAGAGCATATTCTGAAAAAGCAGACTATTACCTTTAAAATGATGTATAACTCAAGCCAATTTGACTCTCCTAACCTGTCTATATATTGGATAGAAGACACACACTCAGGAAAAGTGTGAACTGAGAAAAGAGGCTCTGAAGTACAGTGTCTATTCAAGCGCTTAATCTTTACCAAGCCGTGCTTGCTGTGCAATGAATGGGACAAAAAAAAACAACAGGAAGTAAACCACCGGAGTAACAACAATGAAGGGATTATCAGAATAAATTGAAATTGATCATGTCTCATTAAGACATTCTGTCCTTAGTTAATGCCAACCTTCAAGGCAGTAGCGTTATCCCTTCAAAAGTTATAGAACTTGAAAGTGAGGAGTGTGTACAAGGTTTTTAAGAAATAAAAACGGGACTCTAAAGACACACTTAATCACACTATTCGGCTAAATAATATTCCAGAAACACGGCTAAAAGTCACACTTTCCTGCCCGTTTTATGATCCCAAATTTTAGCATAATGTAGAAGAAGACTTGGTCTTTCAGAAAATATGAAAAAGTCAACATCTGCTCAGTTAACCCTATTCACCTATATATATTCAGTCCTTACACAAATTCAGTGTGTGCGACTTTTTGTTTTGTGGTGCACGGTTCTGGAAGGGCACATACCTATGAATACCAACTGGTCCATTTTTGCAATCTTTACTTTTGTGCTTTGGAAGAGAAACACAATGTGTTCACTCATGTCTAATTTTTTTCCCTTTTTATTGACGTACTAAGTTGAAAGCCAATTGGATTACCTATCACATGACATATAAAACATTGATATCAACCAAACGATCTATGAGAAGGATGAAAAAATGTTTTTACTTTTTACTTTTTTTTTTGCTGAATATAAAGGTTCTCTCGTTTGGGAGGTTGATAACGTACGAAATGAAACTTATTATGGTGGTTTGCCAAAAGTGTGGGTGTGAAGGTGCGTGAGGCTTGAGGAGTATGAGATTAAAGTGGGACACTCTGTGCCGCATCCTTCCTATCTGGTAATCCTCTTGCACTCTGGGAGGAGTCCAACAGGGAACTGCAGCAAACACAGGGAGAGAAGGGATCACTTTGATAACACGTTTCACACTCCTACCAGTTATGGACCTAAAGTTTTTGTTCTATAATCTATTCAGTTATAACTTTGTTTTGTTTTAACATGTTCATGCATCATAATAATCACAACAACTACTTTTGTAAATTTCGAATTGTTTGCTGTTGCTGTTTTTTTTTGTGTGTGGAAGGGGTGAATTAACTATTGTTCTCTTCAATGATGTGTATTACAATGTTATTTCGTTAAGAAATAACATGAAAAATAAATTCATGTCAATATTAGGTGTAGAATTTCTACAGCTTAGTGTAAAATGTGTATTGTCAACCAGATTTCAATAATGGATACGGACATAACTGATATATTAGTACACAAATAAAGTTACACTGCTACCCCTCCGCACTTAAAGCAATCTTGCGCTGTTTCTATACTCCTTGTATTTACAAGTACCTTTTACTTATTGTGATTTTGCCAAGTCTCGAACAAATAAAAAAGCAATCACATCACGATCCTTCGTACTTGATTGTGGAGGTATTCTTTCACTGATGTCATTTCTCTTCAAGTCATGTGGTACCTTAAAATTAGATATGCACTTAAAATGCAAGTTGGTCCCTACCAAACGGACACTGAAGAAAAGGCGGATGGATGAGTAGCAAAAGAACAACTAATCATTGTGCCAAACAACTATCACTAAAATGAGATACAAAGTGTGACAGTTATTGAATTCACAAGTCCAGTGATTTTCCATCAGAGTGATATTGGTAGCCCCCAGTGCCGTAAATAGAGAGTCTGGCCAACTCGGTTTTCGGCTTGTGAGTTTGGAAAATATTAGAATATTAGACAATCTGAATTCCTTTAAGAATGTTCATGATTCTTTCGAAAAAAATTATACATGCAGTCACAGTTCATATTGAAGTGTTTGGATTTTACCTGAAGAAGATAAACACGCTTAATGTTTTTTTTTGTTATTTTATTTTATTCTTTTTCAGTGCGTTTACTCTTTGTTTTGTTATGTTGTATTTTGTTTCTTGGTTGATAATTATGTATTACCTCTACGGTGGCATGGATTTTGTATCGTTTCTGTATCGTATCTTTGTTGTCCTGTTTATGTCAAGTATCTGAAATAAAGCTTCTTGGTTGATTAGAGCTTTAATCCCCGTGAATAAATTCAATAAGCAAACAAACAAAAAACGGACACTAATTTCGTTTACCTAGATGTTCGTTAATCCACAAAAAACGACACAAGATTGCTTTATGTTTACGTATGTGGCGTTATTCCGAAAGTCCGTAACTCCTTAGGTTTGTTAATCCAAAAATAAAATAAGATTTCTAATGCTGAAGGTTCTTTTAGACATTCGTAAATGAAGTATCATTTGTTATTCCAAAGGTTCATGAAATGAAATAACATTTCGTTAATCACAAAATGCAACAATATGGAAAGAGTGTGTATTAACTAATCTTCACAAAACTTCAGAATAACGATCGGCTAAAATGTGCGATAAATTGTACAATGTGCCTGTAATATGGATTTATGCAAATGTCACGATAACATGATAAAAAAGCTGCAGCTAATTTGAATGATTGTAATGTCCAAAGCCACCAAGGGGTCGTGGATTTAAGAGCTCAATCAGAGGTACTAGGTGTTTCAAAAAACATTTCCCACTTGTGATCATTAATGGTTCAAAAACTATTCATCCGATAAAATTGTCATTGATATGAGTAATAGGTGAATAGTGTACAATTTTGTTAAAGGTAATTTGAATGTGAAAAAATAAATCAATTTCATTAAATCTAAGATTGATTTTGAAGTAAGGTTTCAGATTTGGTCAAATTCGAACCCTCTGTATAAAAATTGAACTCTGCACAGGAACCAATGATGTGTAAGTGAGTGTGTGCTAACAATGACCCTAAACAATGGACATGCCTGAACCACCTGTTGACTAGGCATCAGTCTCGTGCTCCTAGGCACATGAATGCTTAATCAATGATTCATGTGGATTGCCCTGGGCACTGCTAGTCTGAATTCATGCATGATAAAGGGTAAAATGCATGCACATGGCAAAAGTAAGCACATGTTTCCACGTGCTTGCAAACACCACATTTCAATCCAGCTGGCATCATTTTCAAATTTTGCTTCACATATCACTAAATTTGGGATATAAGTAAGCAAAAATGATCTAAAGTTCTTCATTTTAATACAACTGTCTACTAATAGTGTATACTCTAATTGATTTTCTTTGCTTCCTTTCACCATGTTAACGACAGAACAGAAGGTATGCATTGTAATTTTGTTTTCCAGAAGTAGGGAGAGCACTGTCGCGACTCAACGACATTATCGGCAGGCGTTTGACTTTACACAGATACTGCCAGAGGCTGAATAAAGACTAGTTGTGATAGTAGAATTTCTCATGAATAAAGATTAATAATGAAGCATTCAAACCCTGGCCATTGTTCAGGACCATTGTCAAGGTGTTAACCACACACTCCCATACACACCCATTGACCCCTGTGCAAAGTGAAAATTTTGTACAGAGGGTTGCAAATAGAGCAAAATCTTGAACCTAACTGTGAAATTAATCATGGATTTCATGAAACTGATTTATGCTTTCATATTTAAACCACCTTCAACAAAATTGTACACTATTCAGTTATCACTCATATCAATGACAGTGTTATCTAATTTTTTGAATTATTAAGAATAAAAAATGGGAAATGTTTTTTGAAACACCTAGTAGCAATGTTATTCATACTTATACATGATACGGACATCAAAAATGAAACACAAGTGACGTGACACGTTAACTCTAATAGGATTACAATCCACCACGCATACAAGATAATGAGGGGAGGGGTGATTAGATCCTAAAGCGAGGTTCACGGTCGCTTCCTGTTTCGCTGCCAACACTTTTGCAATGTCACATAGTAATCGTCAAGTTTGGGAATACTCTCTCATTAAGGAATAAATGGAAATATAAGTTCTTGGAAATGTATCCAATGGTGTGGGGTATTACATGTAGGGTAATATTCAGAGATATCGTGGATTATTTTAACAAGTGAATAACTATCCGAACTTTTGAACGGATCTTCCGATCTTCCTAAAACTTCACTAATGTGAACTTCTAATTCTTTTGCATTCACCGAATCCACATTATCATAGCTTATAGGGTAAATTTCCCTGGAAATTCCCTGCATTCCCTAGACTTTCCCTGCAGAGCAATAGTATTGACGTTGATTATCACTGTAAAAGGAAATTGAGCACAGTAAAAGGAAATTGAGGGCTCCATTCACCTGCCAAAGGGTCAATTTTATTGAACACTTTGAACTTTTAAGAACTAACTGTAAGCATCCTAATCATGAACACAACACAACGTCATGGCTTCATGTATGCATGCACACGCACACATATACGTATATGTATATATGAACATATTTTCATAAACATATTCACTGTATTTGGATATACGATTATAGACGGATAGAGAGAGAGAGAGGGAGAGGGAGAGAGAGGGCAAAGTACAATACATGAATTATATTAATGAAATAAAAATTACTATTATTTCATGAAGAGTTTGATCGCTAAATGGGCTAAGCACAACTTTAAAACATTTAAAAGAAAGTTTATCATCAGATACAGATACACAAAACGTTGCCAGTGGTACCGCGTTATTGCAAAGTAACAATAATATGCGTGCGTGTATATACAAATTATGTGAATGTCGAATAGCGAGTGACATTGTGAGGGTTTAATCTTATGTTGCGCTTTAATAGCCAGACACTGTGGGGAAAAATCACACTGCACGAGTCTAAATGTGTCTATGGAAGATAAAAACGGGGTACTCCGACAAGTACCTTTTGCTAATTTATGTGTGTGAGCTTCTGTGTGTGTTTGAGTGTGATTCAGTGTACTGTGCATGCTCCAGCTTTCTTCTTATTTTTTTTTCATCTACCTATCTCCTTCTATCCCGTTTTCAAATACCTATGGAATGCAAATGCATGTTTTCTCGTGTTGATTCATGATACCCTCAACATCACTCACATGCCCAACTGAATGTCTAAATGCAATATCTATGTACTTCATAATATTTCTACGATTTTCTCATAACCACTCTGATACACACACACACACACACACACACACACACACAAACACACACACACATACACACACACACACACACACACACACACAAACACCAATATTCCGCAAGTGACATCTGTCAATCTACAGCTAAAGCCCTAATACATTATTATGATTAACAAAATACATTGCAAGGAAACATGCAAGTTATGATTGGTCTAGGGAAAAGTGCATTCAAGAATATTCCCATTTACGTTAGCGGGAGAAAAAAAAGAGACAATGAAAGAGAGACAGAGAGAGAGAGGGAGAGACAAACAAACAGAGAGGGAGAGAGAGACAGAAACACAATCCTAATGCACTCAAGGACTGTTATGTCATTGATCATTTCATGACAAAGAGGATATTACAAAATCATTGAATTTTGTTTTCCTCAAAAAAGTCATAAATATTTTGTTATTATGTCGCTCATCCATTAGCGCTGGCACTGCAATTCGTGCCCGAATTAATGGCAGCTAGAGATGTAATATTGTAGTATAATAGCACAAAAATTGCGACGTTGGTGAGTTTCTTTGTGATATTCATCTGAGTAAATCTTCTTGAATTTGTGTAAAGTAATGAAACTGTTTTCTTTTTTCATTTGGATATACCGACTTAGGAAAAAAAAAAGAAGGATGAGCTTTGCAAAAAGTCTTAAGTGGCTTCAAGGTAAGATCATAGATTCCATTCAACTCTTTGTGACTTCTGGCATTCAATTACTTTCAAAGTGCACTCGTCGCACGCTCTAGAGATGTGCTTTCATATAAAAGTAGTGTGAAAGTTTCTGAAGTTCCACTTCGTCTTTTTGGATGTTTGCTGCCAGACCAACCTGATCTTCTTCATGAGGTAAGGTTTAGTGTATGTGAACGTGTAAATGCCGATTTATTTTTGCTGTGAGAAAGTAAGCAATCAGAGAAAATTCCTTTATCTTTTTCCTTTTGTTTTTAGTAGCCTTTGTATTTTGACTTATAAATGTCATGCATATCTTTCGGCAGTATTTTCCAAAGTACAGTAAAGAAAATTGAATCCCAGAAAACTGATTAAAATCTTAATCACATACAAAGTAGATTTTTGTTTTTCTTTCGGGGAAACAAGCTGCATTTACTCAACATAACACTGTGAAGTTAATGGCCATGACGGTACAATTAACCATGTTGACCATGAACTGATGAAACATACAGATTTAACAGCTCATGTTGAATGAGTGAACATAAGGGCTAATCGTTGTGTTTGTTGATTCATGACCACAATGTACAGATCGGATCAAGAAGTGTTATTCAACGAATCATTTATATGACATAAAGGGTTCAAAAATGACGATGACAAAACAATAGTTATATTATAACATTCTCGAAAAAAGAGAATGTTTCACAGACTCCCGCCCATTTTTTTCGGTGACTTCTGAAAATTGACCAACTATTTGTCTTTAATGTATACTGACTCGTGCTTGATTCAACAGACTAATCGCAGAGATTCTCACAGAAGTCAGTAAATAAGCTCAAAAATACATCTACTCGAATATTTGGCTCAGAACATTTTTGTTAAAAAAAGTTACGCTTGATTTCATTTAAAAAGGAGGTACTTTCTGTGTGTGTACATTTTAATTGTGTCTTTGAAAACAACAAGGACTTAGGGAGGGATCTCAAAGGTGCTTTCATTTAATTTTTGTCATTAGGGATTGTTTAGAGAAATAAAAAAACAGAAAGAATTTCGTAAAGCTATTTCTATTCCCAATTTTCTGAGAATAATATGTCCCAATTTCCTTTGAACAACATCAAGGCTATTAGGAGAACAGATAAGTTCACCCTACCAATAACATTTGCATTAATTTTGGAGAATATCCACATTTTTTGTCGCAATTTGAATAAAAAATCAAATAAATTATCTTTGAAATTGAAAAAAAAATCAAATACATGTTACTTATTTACACTGTTGCCACTCTTCCAGATAACATTTGTTTTGACAATTATCTTCGTGATTAAGTGAACTCCACCGAATTTCTAGGTTTACAGTTGACATTAAGTTATCAATGAAATAACATATCAATACTAACATTAAAATGACATCTAGAAATGCTAAAGTCATAGATAAATTAAAAGGGGTTTTCCTCCTTCTGTTCTTTTCACACGCTATTCTACTTTGATTCTACCTCATTTATGTAATGGACATTTAGTCTGGGGTAACTCAGATACACTTCTGATTAATAAAATCTATTTATTACAAAAGACGGTCTGGAAAATCTGGAAAATAGTATTCTACTTTGATATTTTTTTAAAGACAACTTAGGAATAATTTTTTACAAAGATATTCTGTTTGAAATTATCAATCCCCCTGCTCGATATCCTCTCCGTTCCCCATCTCTTCTTTCCCCTCTCATTTCAAGTTGTCTCATCTATTCCTTCTTTTCGTATCCTCTCATCCCATCCCTGCTGGAAAGAACACAGTATCCCACAGTGTGAACAGTGTGAACACACTGTGAACACAGTTTGAAATCTCTCCACACTGCTAAATTCGAACGTTTTAAAAATGTGAACGCAATGTGAGTCATCAATTCACGGTGTGAAACAAAGCATTACTATGTGAACACTCTGTGAAAACCACACCACAGTGTGAAATCATCTTCACATTGTTAGATTCGAGCGTTTTCACATAGTCCACGATGTGAACACACTGTGAACACACTGTGGGACACTGTGTTCTTTCCAGCAGGGATCTTTGTCTCATCACGCGGAGCTTCATCTTTAGTTGTTTTAGTTCTTTATTCTGGTATATGTCTCTTGTTGTTACGTGTTTGATTCAGGCTTTCATTATGACGTGATTTATTTTTCAGGAGCCTGTCAAGTAATATACACAAACTGTGCTTGTAATTTAAGCTCATGGGCGTCACGGGGGGGGGGGGGGGGGGGGGTGCGTTGGGTGCGAACGCACCCCCCTTCAGATACTTAAAAAAAAAATCAGTCTGCGAGCGACCTGAACGCCAGACGCTAAATAATAATAATAATTATTATTATTTGTTGTTTTTTTTTTTTTTTTTTGCACCAGGGACGAAAAAAAAAAAAAAAAAAAACTCGTCGGCAAAAACAATTCGCACCCCTGGTTCTGGCAGCACTGATTTTGTACATATCTATAAGTATTGTATGCAGTGTTTACTATTTATCAACCGTACTGTACATCCATACGATACGGAGCACGTACATGTTTGCATGTACGTGTGCTACTTACAATTAATAGTATGTAGAGTCTATGTACGTTACTTCTGACCAATCCATATTGCCAGCCCAAGAGCGAGCCTTAGCCTCATTAAAAAAAAAAATGAAAAAAAAGGAGGGGCAAGCATATCATTTTGCCCACCCCCCCCCCCCCCTCCATAATTCCACAGACAAGAAGATTTTCTTCTTTTTTTTGACAGAAAAACAAAAAGTTGCCCCCATAAAAATATTGGAGGGGTAAGCATATTTTGATTTTGCCCCCCCCCCCATAATTAATGATTCCCGAAATGAGAAGATTTTCTTGCTTTTGAAAGAAAACAAAAAATGTTGCCCCCATAAAAATATTGGAAGGCAAGCGCACCATTTGCTCCACCCCACATAATCATAATTCCCGCGATGAAAAGATTTTCTTGCTGTTTTGTTAGAAATCTGTCAAATTATTTCACCCAAAAGCAGTGGCGTAACTACGGAGGGGGGGGGGGGGTGCGCCCCCTTCCCAACCCGCTGGTAAAAAAATAAAGACTTGCCAAAATAGTAATTCATCTGTTAGTAAACTGCTTTTGAATGAAAGGGTGATCAAGAAAAAACAGATAATTTTTCTATGATTTCTATTAACCATAATTAGATAGGTATATAGTGTGGAACATTGTTCAAAAAGCCCGGACCCGACAAAAAAAAAAAAAAAAAATGTGATTCAGCGTGATTCCTGGTTGGCATTCTGCATATAAGCAGGATGTGCGCAGTGTACTCAGAACATCCGAACGACAAAAAGAGTCGCTACAATGTTGCGCAATTTTATGTAGAATGTACATCGTTGTACCTTACGCTTCGTTATATCAAAGCTAGATCATTGATTTTGCAGTGTTGTTTTACGTACTAGTCGATATAAAAATGTCTTGCATTGCCAATAAAAAGACTTGACCTGGCTAATTCCTAACTTTTCCATGTATATAATACACACACACAAACAAACACGCACAATTAGGGGATGCTCTAAAGTGCAGATTTTGGACATCCTTCCCCCGCTTGGTCACTTCGGACGCCACCTCGCTGGTCATATATACCTCCCCCAGTTATTAACATAAACTCACACCCATGACTACCAGTGGCGGATCCAGGGTAGGGGCGCACCGGGCGTATCCCCCCCCCCCTCCCTTTTAAATTCCAAAGCAAAAAAATGTAGCTTTAAACGGCAGTTTTTGGACTGTAAAATGTCAAAATTTTCAAGCTCGCTCGCTCACTCGCTCGCATTTATTCGTAATACCATTTTCCTGAAGTTGCTGCCAGTAATTGCGGGCAGTTGCGCCCGGTGCGCCCCCCCCCCCCCTCTTAATTTCCAAAGCGAAAAAATATGGCTACAAACGGCAGTTTTATTGGGGACTGTAAAATGTCAAAATTTTCAAGCTCGCTCGCATTAAATTATCCTGATATTGCTGCCAGTAATTGCCAGCAGTTGCGCCCGGTGCGCCCCCCTTAATTTCGAAAGCAAAAAAAGATATAGCTTCAAACGGCAGTTTTTGGACTGTAAAATGTCAAAATTTTCAAGTTCGCTCGCATTTAATCTTTATGCCATTCTTCTGATGTTACTACCAGTAATAGTCAGCAGTTGCGCCCGGTGCGCCCCCCCCCCCCTCTAAATTTCCAAAGCGAAAAATATAGCTACAAACGGCAGTTTTTTTTACTGTAAACTGTCAAAATTTTCAAGCTCGCTCTCTTCGCTCGCTCGCACTTAATCCGATTATGCAATTCACCTGATGTTGTTGCCAGTAATTGCCAGCAGTTCCGCCCGGTGCCCCTCCCCCCTAAATTTCCAAAGCGAAAAAATATGGCTAAGAACGACAGTTTTTGGACTGTAAAGTGTACAATAATTTTCAAGCTTGCTCGTTCCGCTCGCTCGCATGTAATCGTTATGCTCGCCCTGATATTGCTGCCAGTAATTGCCGGCAGTTGCGCCCGATGAGCCCCCCTTAAATTCTAGAGCGAAGAAATATAGCTACAAACGGCAGGTTGTTTTTTTTTTTTTTTACTGTAAAATGTCCAAATTTTCAAGCTCGCATTTAACTGTTATGCAATTCTCCTGATGTTGCTGCCAGTAATTGCCGGCAGTTGCGCCCCCCACCCCCCTCCTTTATTTCCAAAGCGAAAAAATGTGGCTCCAAATGGCAGTTTTTGGACTGTAAAGTGTCAAAATTTTCAAGCTCGCTCTCTTCGCTCGCTCGCATTTAATCGTTATGCCATTCATCTGATGTTGCTGCCAGTAATTGCCAGCAGTTGCGCCCGGTGCGCCTCCCCCCTTAATTTCCAAAGCAAAAATAAAAAAAAAAATATGGCTACAAACTGCAGTTTTTGGACTGTATAATGTCAAAACTTTCAAGCCCGCTCGCTAAAAAAAAATGCTCGCTCGCTCGCATTTAATTGTTATGCCATTTTCCTGATGTTGCTGCCAGTAACTACCGGCATTTGCGCACGTTGCGCCCCCCCCCCCCCCCCCCTCCTTTACTTCCAAGGCGAAAAAATATGGCTCCAAATGGCCGTTTTTGGACTGTAAAATGTCAAAATTTTCAAGCTCGCTCTCTTCGCTCGCTCGCATTTAATTGTTATGCCATTCATCTGATGTTGCTGCCAGTAATTGCCAGCAGTTGCGCCCGGTGCGCCCCCCCCCCCTTAATTTCCAAAGCAAAAAAAATATGGCTACAAACTGCAGTTTTTGGACTGTATAATGTCAAAACTTTCAAGCTCGCTCGCTAAAAAAATGCTCGCTCGCTCGCATTTAATTGTTATGCCATTCACCTGATGTTGCAGCCAGTAATTGCCAGCAGATGCGCCCGGCGCGCCCACCCCCCTTAAAGGGTATGTACAGTTCTGGTCGATGTGAATATTTAGCTTTTAACGTTTTGTGAGATATTCAGAAACCACTCTATGAGATGTCAAAGAGCATGCAGTTCTAAGGGGTATCAAAAGTTTATTCGATGAAATTTTTTTTTGAAATGGCTGATATATCCAAAAACAAGGTAAAACAAAGAGATACTGATAAAGTTGGGGTATGTCGTCTTTTTATTATTAACACCTTTTGGGATATCTTAGCCATTTGAAAACCAATTTTCATGAAATAAACGTTGAATCCTTCTTAAAATTACATGCTCTTTCATATCTCATAAGAGGCTTTTCATTATCTCACTTAGGAATGTTCAAAACATGAATCCTAACCTAAACCAGTACTGTACATTCCCTTTAATTTCCAAACCAAAAAATATGGCTACAAACGGCAGTTTTTGGAATGTAAAATGTCAAAATTTTCAAGCTCGCTCGCTCCGCTCTCTCGCGCATGGGTGTAGTCGTTATGCCATTTTCCTGATATTGCTGTCAGTATCATTTGTCGTTTCAAACCGTCATTCCATAATCCATTTATAGGGGGACAACCCCCTCCCACAACCTCCCCCCTTGCTCGTTCCGCTTGCTCGGGCTCGGTCGCGTTCATGACATCAGTGTAAGAATTATTACTAGAAGTTTATCTAAATTATACCATTTATAGCCAAATTGTTCAATAACAATTTACTTCAAAATGTACTGCTATCTTAAACAAGTGGGACTGTTTCAAGTCGATAAAACAAGCAAAACATGCATCAAATTGCACCATTTACAACACCAAAATGCAATTTCAGTTCAAACCGTGGGATGGGGTTGGCCCCCTCCCACACCCTACCCCCTCGCTCGCTCCGCTTGCTCGGGTCGGTCGCGTTCATGACATCAGTGTAAGAATCGATACAAGAAGTTTATTGAAATGATATAGTTTATAGGCACATTGTTCGACAACAATTTCCATCAAAATGTACTGCTACCTTAAACAAGTGGGACTGTTTCAAGTCGATAAAACAAGCAAAACATTTTCAATTTCAATTTCAATTTATTTTCGTATTTCTCGATGGAAAATACATGGTGTATAACAAAATATAATACAGAATGTCCAGCTTGGATATATACATGAAGAAATAGGAATACAAAAGTAATACATAACGGTCGATGTGTCATTTTCAATCAAAGTAAAGGATGCGAAGAGAAATACGATGGAACCTACTAAAAAGCAAAGTTTGTTGAGTGTAGGTCCCAACAAAAGCCTAGTGAGGGGAACAGGATGAGGAGCAAGGGTACAATTAAGACCAAAGTAAGGATAAACAAAAGAGAATGACTCTTACTCGGGGCTCAGAAGATTCTTCTCACATGCATTTATGAAAACAAGTAACCACATGCTGCACACTATAGCAGTTGCTCTAATAGCAATTTAGACATGGGAGTGATAATGACGTGAATACTTAAGCACTATTAGGGTTTAAACATTCCGGCTTCCATAGACACGGGGAAAGATTTGAAAAAATGGAGAACATGAATCAATTGCAATTCCTATATGTGATATACCAGCCAGCTGCAATGATGCATAAAAGAAAGGAGGGGAAAACTATGCGACACGACCAAGGTCTTACTAGAAGTGGAAGGAAAAACACCGATGGGAAGGAATTTGAGAGAGCATGCAACTAAAATGTATATGCATGAGTCTGTTCACATGGCAACAACCGAGTATAGTATAACAGAGCAGCCATCAGCATAATAAAAAGGAATTTTAGTGCACTTGTGTGTTGTAGCTATTCAATACATGCTGTCTGAGTTTACGCTTGAAGGATGATGATGACAGACAGCTTTTAACCTCTGTTGGGAGATCATTCCAATATTTAGGACCTGTATACATAATTGTGTTTTTAGCGAAAACTGTTTGAGTTCGTGGAAGGTGATAAGCGTCACTCTGGCGAGTTGGATAGTGGTGGACAGAATTGTTTCTGATGAACATCTGTAAAAAGACACCAGGAAGATCTTTTGAGGAAAATTTATACATAAAAATACCTAAATTATAACCAAACAAATCTATCAGTTTTAAAATCTTATTTTTCTGAAATAAGGCGTTAGTGTGAGATAAATACCCAGCATTGTTAATAATTCTGATCGCTCGCTTTTGAAGAAGAAAAAGTGAATCCAGTAAGTATTTAGATGCGTTACCCCACGCAAGAATTCCATAATTAAGATATGGGGAAATCATGGTTGAATATACAATCTGCAAGATATGGTTGGGCAAAAAATGTTTCAGTTTGTTTAGGATTCCTGTATTTCGTGACAAAATTTTACTTAAAAAATTAAAGTGATTTTTCTAGGAAAGGTCACTATCGATGTAAAGTCCTAAAAACTTTGTACTATCTACTCGGGTTAGGTTAATATCATTAATCTTAACATCATCAGGAATAACTTGCAAGGAATTGCTAAATAACCTATAATGTGTTTTATCAACATTTAATGATAACTTGTTAGCGTAAATCCAGGACTGAACAGATTTCAATTCATTATTCATTATACTTACAAGGGTATTGGGATTGCTGTGAGACAGAAATAGATTTGTATCATCGGCGAAACAAATAAAAGAAAGAATCTGTGACGAATTTTGGAGATCGTTGATGTACAGGATGAATAAAAGTGGGCCAAGAAGAGAACCCTGGGGGACACCGCAAGAAGTTGACGTCATAATACCTGACTCATAGCCATTTATGTAAACAAATTGTTTTCTGTTTGTGAGATAGTCTTTAAACCACTCTAAAGCCCTCCCACGGATACCGTAATGGCTTAACTTATAATGCAAAATTTGATGGTCAATGGTATCAAAAGCCTTCGAAAAATCGAGAAAAACACCGATGGTGTGGGAAGCATCATCTAAATCATGAGCTACTTTATCAATGAAGGCTAATAATGCGTGAGTTGTGCTATGTTGTTTTCTGAATCCAAATTGGAAATTAGAAAGAATATTGCAATTAACAAGAAATCTAAGAGTTCGTTTATAAACAAGCCTTTCAAGAATTTTTGAGACTGAGGTTAAGAGAGATATCGGGCGATAATTGCTCACAAATTCTTTTGGACCCTTTTTGTATATGGGAACAACTCGAGCGATTTTCATATTATCTGGGACTTTGCCACTAGATAAAGATTGATTGAAAATATAAGTGAGTGGAGAAATTATTTCATTTATTATATTCTTCAGAAGAAAAGCCGAAATACCATCATTACCTATACTTTTCTTAATATTTAGGTTTTCAACAATTTCTTTGATTTCTTCTTCAACAATAGGAATGAAAAACATGGTTTGTACATTCCTGTCTTTTAAAAAAGAATGAAAAGTTGTCTGGGTATTTGGTATTTTGCTAGCAAGATCAGGTCCTAAGTTGACAAAGTAATCATTAAATACATCGGCCATTTCCTGTGGATCATCAACATGCATCATCAACATGCATCAACATGCATCAAACTGCATCAAACATGTATCAAACTGCACCATTTACAACATCAAAATGCAAAAAGGGGGGCAACCGGCACTTCCACCCCCCCCCCCCCCAACAAAAAAAAAAAGGATGAAATCCTAGCTATTTTACGCCGGTGCCGTTTCCCCGCTTGGTTTCCCTCAAAAAAACAGTAAAAGTCTAGGGATTGAGAGCTTCCTATATTCCAAATGTCTGTCCAAAAAATCTTGTTATTTAGTTGTCAAAACGCACCCCCCTTGAAAAAAAGCTGGTGACGCCCCTGAAGCTCTCCCACTTTGGTTCTTATGACTACTACTTTTCACCTTAAATATTGTGTTGCAAATGTATAATAATATATGTTATTAGAATATGTGTTTCGCATATCATTTTTTTTCGTACGTCCAAATGAAGATAAAACATTATTGTAATTTGTTTCTTGGTCTTGCAAACACAGAATGGAAATTTAAATCAATTCAATCAAATCAGCTTAAAAAGTGATAATGTATCAAAGTAATAAAAACGGGAGATCTAAGTAGTTAAAGCTGTAGTCGTATATAGACATTCGTACTGAATGGTAAAGATTTATGAGACCGTTGTCAACATTGGCAGAAATTAGACAGATTCGAGAGTCGTAGATTTATGCAAACAGAACTTGAAATCACATAAAATGTATGATTACAGTGATTATAGACTTACTCATAATAGTGAAATACCTGATTCAGGATATGTATCCTTGAATAGATGTCATTCTCAGTGACCTCCTTCATGTTAATTTGATCTCAAAGATACAGCATAGGGAGACGTAATTGTGACTTGTCTTGTCTTGCAAATTTTCTTGTAGTGACAGCGAACAAGGTGCAATTTTCATCAACATGACTGTGACGATAACTGCAATGTCTTCTGAACTACACCCAGATGCGATGGTGACCGAAATTCTAACAGCCTCCTCCGAATCAACTGCCGATGAGGAATATAACATTATTTCGTCATCTGAGGCCGGGCAAAACGTGATCACGTGGTCATGGGGAGCCATGACGTGGGCTTGGTATGTGATCTGTGAGCTTCTCATTGCAATTCTTGGCATCACTGGCAACGTTCTCGTCATTGCTGTGGTGTTCAGCCGTCGTTCAAAGAGTCGCTCAACGGATATCCTCGTGGGAAATCTGGCAATAGCTGATTTTGTCACTTCGATCCTTTTGATTCCGTATCCAAAATTAAACTTTATTCCCAATACTTGGACGGGTGAATTATTTTGTAAAGTCTTCGAAGGCGAGTATTTAATGTGGACCACGGTCACGGCATCGATCTACACCCTGGTGGCAGTGTCCCTCGATCGCTTCTTCGCTGTCGTTTATCCGATCCATTTTAAGCGCTTTGCCATTCGCCGACTCGTCAACCTCATCGTTTGTCTTGTTTGGGTGGGGTCGTGTGTCTTAATGCTTCGAGTCTTCTTATCCAACACTACCGGCGTGATAGTGGGAAAGTGCGTGTTTCAGCCATCGACGCGAAACCTGGAAGTTGCCTACGGGATTTATGTCTTCGTCGTCGAGTTCGCTCTCCCAACCGTCCTTATGCTCGCGACCCAGACAGTCATAGCCCGCTCACTCAAGCGAGAGGGCGCCCGCTTTACGTCGAGTGAGTCCACGGCATCGTTCCACCAAATCGCCCGATCTCGAGTCCTCACGCTCACATTCACGGTTGTCCTTATCTATGTCATCTGCTGGGCTCCAGACCAAATAGCGTATCTCTCTTTCAACCTAGGACTCATTTCTCCTTCCTTTATTCGTAGTCCCGTCTCACGCATAACCACCGCAATCGCCATTTGTAACTCGTGTGTGAACCCAATAGTGTACACCCTTCGACACCCGCAATTCCGTGAAGCCGTCAAGGATTTCTTTGGAAACCAAACCAAAAGAAATACACCAATATTTGAGGACTTGGAATTACAACATCGACTCGATAAAAAGAACCAAATCATTTCCAAAGCTTAACCGCTGGTTTGCCATATTCACACAAGTGTCAATATGCCAAGATCTGGTAATCTATTCAAACTCAATAAACAAAGCAGGACACGTCTATATGGACATGAAATGAGTTTTTAGATTATACTATACAATAGGGTTATCATGTAATTTTTGTTCTTTTTATTTTCCTTTGATGATGTTCGTTATTTCGAAGGGTTGTTGTTCCAAAGATTCGATTTTCTGAAGGTTTGTTATTCCGAAACAAACGAATATTGTACACCTAGGTGAACTTTAGTCCGTAAATGAAAAGGGGTTCGTTAATTGGAATATTAATTTTGGTGGGATTATTACGAAGGTTCGTTAAAACCGAAAATGAAAGGTTCGCTATCTCAAAGGTTTGCTATTCAGAAAATAAAACATGTTTGATCAGTCCGAAGGTTCAGTAGTCAAAAAATGAAGTTATTTAATTCGTTACTCCAAAAAAAGGGGGAAAAAACTATTTAGTATTTGGAGTATTCACGAACCTTCAGAGTAAAAAGCTTTTTTTGTTTTTCATTTTCGACTAACAAACTTTTTTTCGCATTAAGAACCTTCGAAATAACGAACTATACCCGGTCATTCTGTGGCAATACTTGCAACCAATGAAGTTGCTGGAAAGAAATTTCTCTCCGTTGGTGTGTGTGTGTGTGTGTGTGTGTGTGTGTGTGTGTGTGGGTGTGTTTTTAAGGAGGGGTGGTGGTATTACAACTGTTCTGTGGTAAAGTTTTTAAAGAGTGTAAATTTTCATTGGAAGCCATTCCTTGCTTCAAATCATCCTCCAATTTATAACTCTGAAAAACACAAAAATGTTTAGAAAATACAATTTTCTTTATTTCTTTTAAATTGAAATAAACATTTAAAAAAGCACCTTCCTGATTATGAACAGATCAGAAGAGTCGACCAGTTCCATCTCACCGTTGTACAACAGGAATCGCAGTAAAATATAGGTTTGCCTAAAGGAGAGAAATCATATTTTATTTTTTTTTTTTGCTGCATAGTTTCCTATAAAGAACTTGTGACTTTTGATGTAATAAAGAATAAACAACAATGAAAGAAGTATTTTCAACTAATCTCTGGAGTGATTGGTGGTGTCGGTACGAACAGTAATGATAATACGTAATAATGATAATGGCTACTTGTATAGCACACAGGTCCACCTTTCGCTGCTCATAGCCCTTAAAAAAATAAAAAGATATGTATACGATCAAACTGGACAACAGGGAAGAAAATTGCAATCAGCAACAACACATATCAGATAAATAATACAATACCTAGATGACAGTTGCCTTAACTGAATAGGCAAATGATTGCACAATTTTGGTCTCATAATGGAGAAAGCACGATCACCCCATCCATGTTTTACTCTGGGTGTTTAGAGTAACAATTCATCCGATGATGAACGTAGATTTCGTGGCGGATTGTATTTGGGAATAGAGTCACGTAGGTATACGGGGGACAAATGGACTGAATGATGTACTAATAAAGAATCTTGAAAATATTCCTTTCTTCTACAGGTAGCCAATATAAAGAACGGAGAATTAGTGATATAGAATCAAACTTATTAGTAAAAGGTAACAACCTGACAGCAGAATTGTGTAACAGTTGGAATATTGTGACATTTTTGGGGTACTCATGTAGTAATGTATCTATCATTATAATGTTAACCTGGAAAAGCTGGTGAAAAATCCTCCCCAGTGAGGAGGATCTAACACAAACTTTCAACACAATTCTTATTATGTTTCTACACCTGTATTTCAAGCACAAGAAAATACACAAAGGCACACGTAAAATTCATATTTTTCCATTTTACCAACACTGATCTTAATATGCAGAGCATTTGCAAGTATGCTTTGTGGCGTTATGCGGAACGTTTGGTAACGTTTGTAACGTTTGTGAAGCCTTGTTAAACCGAACATGATGAAGAATTTCAATTTTTCAATTTCAATTTCAATTTATTTTCGTATTTCTCGATGGAAAATACATGGTATATAACAAAATAAAATACAGAATGTCCAGCTTGGATATATACATGAAGAAATAGGAATACAAAAGTAATACATAACGGTCGATGTGTCATTTTCAATCAAAGTAAAGGATGCGAAGAGAAATACGATGGAACCTACTAAAAAGCAAAGCTTGTTGAGTGTAGGTCCCAACAAAAGCCTAGTAAGGGGAACAGGATGAGGAGCACGGGTACAATTAAGACCAAAAGTAATGATAAACAAAAGAGAATGACTATTACTCGGGGCTCAGAAGATTCTTCTCACATGCATTTATGTGTGTGATAAAATGAGAACAAGTAACCACATGCTGCACACTATAGCAGTTGCTCTCATAGCAATTTAGACATGGGAGTGACAATGACGTGAATACTTAAGTACTATTAGGGTTTAAACATTCCGGCTTCCATAGACACGGGGAAAGATTAAAAAAATGGAGAACATGAATCAGTTGCAATTCCTATATGTGATATACCAGCCAGCTGCAATGATGCATAAAAGAAAGGAAAAAAAGAAAGGAGGGGAAACTATGCGACACGACCAAGGTCTTACTAGAAGTGGAAGGAAAAACACCGATGGGAAGGAATTTGAGAGAGCATGCAACTAAAATGTATATGCATGAGTCTGTTCACATAGCAACAACCGAGTAGTATAACAGAGCAGCTATCAGCATAATAAAAAGGAATTTTAGTGCACTTGTGTGTTGTAGCTATTCAATACATGCTGTCTGAGTTTACGCTTAAAGGATGATAAGGACAAGCAGCTTTTAACCTCTGTTGGGAGATCATTCCAATATTTAGGACCTGTATACATAATTGTGTTTTTAGCGAAAACTGTTCGAGTTCGTGGAAGGTGATAAGCGTCACTCTGGCGAGTTGGATAGTGGTGGACAGAATTGTTTCTTATGAACATCTGTAAAAAGACACCAGGAAGATCTTTTGAGGAAAGTTTATACATAAAAATACCTAAATTATAACCAAACAAATCTATCAGTTTTAAGATCTTATTTTTCTGAAATAAGGCGTTAGTGTGAGATAAATACCCAGCATGGTTAATAATTCTGATCGCTCGCTTTTGAAGAAGAAAAAATGAATCCAGTAAGTATTTAGATGCGTTACCCCACGCAAGAATTCTATAATTAAGATATGGGGAAATCATGGTTGAATATACAATCTGCAAGATATGGTTGGGCAAAAAATGTTTCAGTTTGTTTAGGATTCCTGTATTTCGTGACAAAATTTTGCATAAAAAATTAAAGTGAGTTTTCCAGGAAAGGTCACTATCGATGTAAAGTCCTAAAAACTTTGTACTATCTACTCGGGTTAGGTTAATATCATTAATCTTAACATCAGGAATAACTTGCAAGGAATTGCTAAATAACATATAATGTGTTTTATCAACATTTAATGATAACTTGTTAGCGTAAATCCAGGACTGAACAGATTTCAATTCATTATTCATTATACTTACGAGGGTATTGGGATTGCGGTGAGATAGAAATAAATTTGTATCATCAGCGAAACAAATAAAAGAAAGAATCTGTGACGAATTTTGGAGATCGTTGATGTACAGGATGAATAAAAGTGGGCCAAGAAGAGAACCCTGGGGGACACCGCAAGAAGTTGACGTCATACCTGACTCATAGCCATTTATATAAACAAATTGTTTTCTGTTTGTGAGATAGTCTTTAAACCACTCTAAAGCCCTCCCACGGATACCGTAATGGCTTAACTTATAATGCAAAATTTGATGGTCAATGGTATCAAAAGCCTTCGAAAAATCGAGAAAAACACCGATGGTGTGGGAAGCATCATCTAAATCATGAGCTACTTTATCAATGAAGGCTAATAATGCGTGAGTTGTGCTATGCTGTTTTCTGAATCCAAATTGGAAATTAGAAAGAATATTGCAATTAACAAGAAATCTAAGAGTTCGTTTATAAACAAGCCTTTCAAGAATTTTTGAGACTGAGGTTAAGAGAGATATCGGGCGATAATTGCTCACAAATTCTTTTGGACCCTTTTTGTATATGGGAACAACTCGAGCGATTTTCATATTATCTGGGACTTTGCCACTTGATAAAGATTGATTGAAAATATAAGTGAGTGGAGAAATTATTTCATTTATTATATTCTTCAGAAGAAAAGCCGAAATACCATCATTACCTATACTTTTCTTAATATTTAGGTTATCAACAATTTCTTTGATTTCTTCTTCAACAATAGGAATGAAAAACATGGTTTGTACATTCCTGTCTTTTAAAAAAGAATGAAAAGTTGTCTGGGTATTTGGTATTTTGCTAGCAAGATCAGGTCCTAAGTTAACAAAGTAATCATTGAATACATCGGCCATTTCCTGTGGATCATCAACTTGATGACCGTCATTCAAAATATGAGTAGGGGAATTTGTAACAGTGCTAGATTTCAAAGCTGTGTTTATCACCCTCCACGTACTCTTAATGTCGAACTTGCATTTTTCAAACTGATTTGCAAAATACAGTTGCTTGGCTAAGCGCAACGAAGAAGTAAGTACATTGCGGTAACGAATATAACGGGATTTGGTTACATCATTCGGAGATTTTCGGTATCTGTAAAACAATTTATTCTTCCTATTGATAGACCTAAGTAGGGACTTTGAAATCCATGGTTGTTTTGGTACTCTCTTATAATTTGATCTGAAGAAGAAGAATAAAGGTGCGTAAATTATATGAATAAACGTCCGGAATTACCAACATTATTTCGTTTTCTGATTACTAAGCGAGACATCGGAATGATTGAAGATCTTGCTACCAAAAGGCGCTAAATCGATCATTTTCAATGGATTCAGCGCCTTTTGGAAGCAAGCTCTTCAGTCATTCACAAGCAGCTCATTGCCCAATACATTGTATCTGTATGCCTGGATCTGTCTGCATAAATCCTGTACCAGGAATTCTTGCAATGCAAATGTCACAACAACATGATTAGAGGATCTACCACCAAAAATGTATTTAATGATTAAAAGGACCGAAGTCATGAAAGGGTCATGGGAATAGTTCAATCAGAGACTGTTAACACGTGTTAAGATAGAAATGTTAAAGTCATCATTGTGGAACAAGAGCAACATGTAAATGTCTTCAGTCGTCACACACTAAAGTTCAGTAAGTGGGAGGGGGGATGTTAGAGTCATAAGCGAAGTTCATGGTCGTATCCTGTTTTACTACCAACACTCTTACACACTGTCACAATGTAGATGTCAAATTTGGAAATACCCGAACCCTGCTGAAAGAGGGCGCTGTAGTTGTGCAAACAGTGGCCTTTCATGTTTTCGGTAGTTTGACACTTCTCTAATACGAGAAAATTGAAAAATAAATCTCTCTCTCTCTCTTCTCTTCAATGAATATTACACATAACCATCACAGTATTGTTGCAAACATGTGTGCTAGTATCATTATAAAAGTGAAATGTTCTCTTAATACACTTGAAAAAAAAAATGTTGAACTGCCTTAAGTAGGTTCGTTTGCGTATCGGTGCCCTGTGACGTCATTCATATTGTGGTCGTATTTTTCATCCAGCGATGTCGTGGATTTGACGAAAACTTAGGTGAACTCTCATAACTTAGAAAGGATAATCCGATTTTCCTAAATGTAAAATTCACTGATGACATTGTGTACTAACAATAATTTTGTATTCACTGAATTTACATAATATCATATAATTTGGGCAAATTCCCCTCTTTTGTCTTTGACAGAGTAATGGGCCACTGTGAACTGAATAATTGGAGCTTTATTGAAAAACGATGTTAATATAAATACAATGTTATAACTCTATTTAAGCACACAAACACACACACACACACACAAACACAAACGCACACACACACACGTAGGTACCTATGTATATTATATTATTATGTTACCGTGCATCACAAAAACAACAAAAGGTCGCACAACTTGATGAAGTCAATTTTGAGTTTTCCTCATTTTCTCAGAGTTAGCTATTCTTCTTATACATTATCTTTTAGTTTGGGATCAAAAAGTGAATGGGAAAGTGGATTTTCAGCTGTTTTTCTACAACCCTTTTTCTCTCTTTCTCTCTCTTTGGTAGAGAAGTGTGATTAGCTATGTCTTTGAAGCCCCTTTTCATTTCTTGAAAATCCTCTGCACACTCTTCACTTTCAACTAAAATAACCTTTGAAATGCTTGAAAGTTGACATTAATCATGGAAAAAATGTGCTAATGGAGTATGCTTAATTTCATATTGTGCATTACAAAACAAACTAAAAGTCGCCATAAATGGATTTTCTAGTTAAAGGCAGAATCTGAAAGAACAGCCTCTAAGCTCTAAAATGATGTATAACTCAACTCAAATGGACTCCTTTTTTCTTTAGTGACCTTAATGTATGAAATATGTTGATTTTTTTATTACGGAAATACAACAACAACAACAGCAACAACAAAACAAACTAAAAGTCGCCATAAATGGATTTTCTAGTTAAAGGCAGAATCTGAAAGAACAGCCTCTAAGCTTTAAAATGATGTATAATTCAACTCAAATGGACTCCCCTAACCTAAATATAAATACTGGAAAGAAAGCACACACTCTGGAAAAGTGTGAACTGAGAAAAGAGGCTCTGAAGTACAGGGTCTATCTAAGTTCTTAATCTTTACCAAGCCTTGCTAGCTGTGTGATGAAAGGGACAAAACACAGGATGTAAACCACAGGAGCAACAACAATGAAGGGGTTATCAAATTAAGCTGAAATTAGGCATGCTTTATTAACACATACTATCCCTGATTAATGCCAACTTTCAGAAAAGTAGCTTTATTCATTCAAAAGTTATTGGACTTGAAAGTGAAGAGTGCGCAAAGGATTTCAAGAAATGAAAAGGGGCCTCTAAGACAAACCTGACTACTTTCTCCCAAAAACGGGTTGTAGAAAAACTGCTGAAAACACACTTTCCCATTCATGTTATGATCTCAAATCGAGAGATAGGGTAGCTCTTTCAGAAAATACAAAAAAAAACCTCAACATTGACTCAGTTTACCCATTTCACCTTTTTTGAGCCCTCACGTAAAATCAAGGGCTGCGACTTTTTGTTTGTTTTGTATTGCACGTCACATATGTACAATATTTCTTGACAAAGGACAGGGAGGCAGAAAATCTGTGTGTTCTTCAAATGAACTGTTGGTATTGACAGCAAGACAGCATGATTAATGCCCATTTCTGGAGTTCTGTTCTATCATTTGTGACCCTGCACCACAAAACCAACAAAAAGTCGCCAGACATAGACTTTTAGTTAAGGTCAGATCCTGAAAGAGCAGACTCTAAGCTTTAAAATGATGTATAACTCGGTTCAAATGAACTCCCCCAACCTGTCTAAATACTGGAAAGATTGCGCACACTCTGGAAAAGTGTGAACTGAGAAAAGAGGCTCTAAAGTACACGGTCTATTCAAGCGCTTAATCTTTACCAAGCCGGGCTAGCCCTAGCATGAAACGGACAAAACACAGGATGTAAACCACCGGGGCAACAACAATGAAGAGATTATGAGATTAAGCTGAAATTGAAGATGTTCTATTAACACATTCTGCCCATGACTAATGCTAACTTTCAAAGTAGCAGCATTATCCTTTCAAAAGTTATTAGACTTGAAAGTGAAGAGTGTGCAAAGGATTTCAAGAAGTGAAAAGCGGCCTAGTTAACTTGAATACCTAATCATTCTATTCTCCCCCCCCCCCAAAAAGAAAGGGTTGCAGAAAAACTGTTAAAAACACACTTTCCATTCATGATAAGATCCCAAACTGAAGAATAATGTAGAAGAAGGATAGCTCAAGAGTGACTTGGTTGAACCATTTCACCTTTTTTTTTAGTCCTCCCGTAAAATCAAGTGGTGCGACCTTTTTCTTTGTTTTGTGATGCACGGTCACATTTGAAAATAATATTGTTATTTGACTATTCCACACGTGGACTACGAATCACTTAAACACAAACTATGTATGTAGTATGTGTGTGTGTTTTATAGACAAAATATAGCACAAACACACACACACACACACACACATGCACACTGTGTGTGTGTGTGTGTGTGTGTGTGTGTGTGTGTGTGTGTGTGTGTGTGTGTGTGTTTGAGTGTGATTCAATAAATAATTTATGTTCCTTCTTTGTCATTATTTCTAATTTTCCAGGGAGGCAGAACCTGCGCTGTGTATTCATTTCTATTTCCAAAATATTGGTATTTCATAGAGATTACAAAACTAAATACCAATTGTTTATTTCATTTAGATAATTAATCTATTTTGAGAAAGAAAATGTAGAAATAAAATCGAATTGAATCAAAAACGTTATCACGTAGGCTAGTACTTATTTCTGTGTTCGTGTGACTATTTACAGAATTACACAAAAGGCAGTCAGGGCTTTGGGGTGATTTTGTTCATGCTTTATGACGTAGTTTTGTTTCTACTGCCCTTGCTGTCTTCCTTCTGTTTTGAAAACGAATAAGCTCCAACATTACACAAGACATACAAAACAAAGGTGAACGATACACCGTTACATACGATCTTCCTGATATAATCGCAAGTGGTTTCTTCTTCTTTTTCTTCTTCTTCTTCTTCTTCTTCTTCTTCTTCTTCTTCTTTTTCTTCTTTTGATAAATGCTTCTTTAGGTAAAAAAGATAATTAAACAAAAAGATAAACGAGCATTTCATGGACATCAATGCCAATCCGAAATGACATTGGAAAAAACACAAATCTAAAAGCAAAGGAGATGTCTTTACGCTATTCGAAATGTAAAAAAAAAAAAAAAACAAACCCGAAACAAGAGTAAGCAGGGGTAAAAATACTGCCAAAATATCAAGAAAGATAAATCGATAAAGAGCAGTGGTAACTACAGAAAAAAAGAAAAATAGTTGCATATTTTTTTCCGCGTATCTTCGAGAGACGGGGAGGGGGGGGGGGGGGGTAAAAAAATAGAGAAAGAGAGAGAGAGAGAGAGAGAAAGAGAGAGAAGAGAGAGTAAAAGACTGAGTTGCAATTTTAATGCACCCAGCAACTGTATTATTCCACTGATCTTTTCTCGAGAAAGAGTAAATTCGAAATCATCGATTTTCATTTTCCAAGAAAAAAAAACAACACTATTATGTTGCACATCCATTAGAGCTGGGTACTAAAGTTCATGTATGGTTTAATGACCGTTATAAATGATGACTGTCGCATGAGAGTACTAAAATCTAGACGTTGGTGCGTTTCTTTGTAATATTCATCTGAGAAAATCGTTTTGAATACCCTGTAAAATAGTGAAACTTTCTGTAAGAAATGACAAATAAAAATGATAACAAAAAAAAAAGAAAGAAAGAAAGAATTAGCTTAGGTCGACTTTGAAGGGAATGAAACCTGGCTTGGAGACGGTTAGATCATAGATTCCTTTCAACTTTTTTTTTTTTTGACTTGTAGAATTCAATTTGATTACTGCCACAATGCACTCGTCAAACACTGTAATGATACGAGCTTTCATATAAAAGTAGTGACGAAGTTTGCCGAACTTCCACAACATCTTTCTTGACGTTACCTGGGAGCCCAACCTGATGTTGTTCACGAGGTAAGTCTAATGCTTGAGTATGTCTGCTGTATTTGAGTTGATAAAATCAAGCACCCATTCGAATTCTTTCTAAAATGATACACAGCTAATATCGTTTGCATGCATTTTGTTTTCACAATATTTATAGAGGTAAGCTCATACTTTAACCAGACAAGTCCTTTATTTTCTTCCTTTTGTTTCTAATTGCCGTTATATTCGACTATCTTACAAAATATCCAGGTAGTGGCTTTCAAGTTATAGTATGGACTAATTGAATATCAGGAAACCAATGAGAATCTAAATCACACACATAGTGGATTTTTCTTTTCTTTTCAGGGAAGACAAGCTCAAAATGTTGATTACTCCAACGTGAAACTCCGAGTGACCATAATAGTATAATAATTATAGACAGATTATAAGGAAGTGCGGGCATAATTTTTTTTCCTATCAAACTTTTTCATCTTAAAGTTTTAGCAGAAGCGAAAAGCAATGTGACATACTTTCTTTTGAACAAAAGCAAGGCTGTTCATGAGATCAGGGCCCTGTTGCATAAAACCCTTACCGCTGGACTTACCGCTCCTTTCTAGCGGTAAGTCTTCAAATTAGCGGTAAATTTTATAATCCTTGATGCTGATTGGCTGTGACGCCTAATTTTGACGGTAGTTACCATTGAAATTCAACGGTAAGTTTTATGCAATGGGCCCCAGGTTCTTTCATCGCTATCAAATTACTATGACATCAATTTTGGAAAATATTACCAAGCTCGTCCTGCACTTTGTCTAAACTAGAAAAAGTAACAGTGTTTCAAAGCAACGAAAATGGGAGAACTAGCATTTCTGAATAATCAAGATTAGTCGAATGTTCTATTTTTGGGGGTGGGGGGCGGCAAATGAAAATTTTTGGAAAACGCAAATTTATGGAAGCAGAATGTTGATTACGTATGTTCGCGGTAATTGTGAATACACTCAAATAATGAAATGACTGATTCAGAATTTTCTTGTCTTGCATTTTCTCTTGTACTGGCAAGAGTAGAGTACAAGGAAACCTTTTTCAACGCAATCACTTCGACGTGCACTGGAATGTCGGCTAAAATTCATTCAGACCTGGTGGTCACCGATATGTCTACAGCCTACGCTGAATCAGCTGCCGATGAGGAATATAGCGAGTTTTCGTTTGCAACTGGGCAAAACCAGATCACGTGGTCTTTGGGAGTCATGTTGTGGTCCTGGTATGTGATCTGTGAGCTTGTTATATCAATTACGGGGATAGTCGGCAACGTTCTCGTTATCGCTGTTGTGTTTGGCCGTCGCTCGAAGAGTCGCTCAACGGATATCCTCGTGGGAAATCTTGCCATAGCTGATTTTGTCACTTCGATCTTCTTGATTCCGTATCCAAAATTGAACTCTATTCCCAATTCATGGACGGGCGCATTTTTCTGTAAAGTCGTGGAAAGTGATTATCTGATGTGGACCACGGTTACAGCATCGATCTACAGCCTGGTGGCAGTGTCCCTAGATCGCTTCTTCGCTGTCGTTTATCCAATCCCTTTTAGACGCTTCGTCAATCGCCGACTCGTGAATGTCATCGTTTGTCTAATTTGGGCGGGATCATGTGTTTTAATGGTACGAATTCTCTTGACTAACACTACGGATGTGATGGTGGGAAAGTGCGTCTATCAGCCATCGCCGAGGAACCTGGAAGTTATCTACGGGATATATGTTTTCGTCGTCCAGTTCGCTCTCCCGACCGTCCTTATGCTTGCAACCCAGGTAGCCATTGCGCGCTCACTCCGGCGGCAGGCCGCCCGCTTCGCGTCGAATGAGTCCACAGCATCGTTCCACAATATCGCCCGATCTCGAGTCCTTACGCTAACATTTACGGTTATTCTTATCTACGTCGTCTGCTGGGCTCCAGACCAAATAGCGTATTTCTCTTTCAACCTTGGGATCATCTCTCCTTCGTTTGTGCGCAGTCCCGTCTCACGCGTAACCACCGCACTCGCCATTTGTAACTCCTGCGTGAACCCAATACTGTACACCCTTCGTCACCCGCAATTCCGTGAAGCTCTCAAGGACTTTTTGAGAAATAAGAGCAAAAGAAATACACCAATATTTGAGGACTTGGAAATATCTTCCCGGCCCGAGAAGAGTCACGAAAGCATCGAAAAAGCGTAACTCTTTAATTGCCATCCTCGCAAAAGCACAGTCAATTTTACAGCATGCAAAGTACACGTAGACAAAACAGCAGACACCTATGGACACTAAGTAATAATAAATATTACCGAGGATTTAATGGACCAGATGGTTCTGTGAGCTATTTCTCTTTCCTTGTTATTGTTTTTTGTTTTTGTTTTTGTTTTTTTGCTTGTTTGCTTTACTTTTCGGCGGCACAGGCAATGTTTTAAACAACAACATTTTTTCAGGACAGATGAGAACTTATATCAAACATGCTTCATAGTCTCTGGCTGCAATGGATTGTTACTATCATAGGACAAAATACGTCAAATTGATTTACAAGCCATCACAAGACCCGCAACCAAAGCTTTTCATACCACATCTCGGGTTTTCGGTGCTGCACATTTTCATTACGATAATTACTTTTCACTGGTAGCATTTTATACGGATACAAAGTAATCATTTTAACCGTTTCTTGTAAAAAAGTATTTATAATTGTTTCGGTTGCATGATTAAAAAATAATCAAAGTAAATTTTGAATTTTTAATTGTAATTGATTCTTTACGTATTTATTTTTTTAATTCTAGGAAATGAAAATTTCTTATCTCTGTTAAATTAGCACAAAACCCCGAATTTGAACATATTTGATGAACTTATTAAGGTGTATTTAATGTTTGTTTAATATAGGATTAGCATTAACGTTCAGAGTTGTAAATTCATTGGGGTCAAGATGGTAACTTTTGCTGCATTATATTCAAGGTATTTAATGGCTTGAATTCCATAGAATGACTCTTTACAGAACCCTAACGCCATCGTCAGTCACTGAATTGCCAGATCGATCTAAATGATTATCTGCCGGTGTATATAGAATCAATTAAGAAAAAAAAAAAATAAATTCAGAATAAGGCGAATGAGGGGGGGGGGGACCAACAATATTATCTAGCTGTATTAGTTGTATGGTGTACAAGTCATGATAAGAAATTGTACGATTTGTAGGATAACGCAAACTATCAGCACAATTTAATGTGTACATGCTTTTGTTGTTGTTGTTGTTGTTGTTGTTGTTGTTGTTGTTTCAGACGAACAGGCCGAAGAATGTCAAAAACCGAAAAGTTTCAGAATTTGACAAAACATAAACACATTCAACATGATAGATGGCGATCTCGACATCACATACTTTTGATTTTCCGTCCTCGGATAATTTACTTAATTTGTTCATTTTCATCCTTTCACAAAGCGCAATTTTCTATACAGCCGTTACTAACCTTGATGTTTCTTCTGAAACACTCTTGATTCTTGGAAATGGCTTTCGTGAGCGGTGACAGAGGCACCAAAAAGAAGGGCAAAAGCGCGGAAGACAGCGACGTTGCCGCAACTCCAGACCACGGGTAAACTCTCCCGACGAGAAGTGACGAGAAAGGTATGGACATCTCGGCTGGTCACTCTAGCGATGACACTCATCAAAAGCGCATTGTCAAAGCTCTGTGTACCCCTGCTGTGGTAAAGGTCGTAACAAAAGCCGTCACAGAAGCAATCATGGATTCCGTCACCCAACGAGTCAACGAGTCACTCGACCATGACCTCCAGTCAAAGCTGAGAGTGCTTCATGACCTTGAACGGACCCTAAGTAATTTTGAACACAAATTGTCAAAAGTTACCCGAGATCTCAGAGAACAGGAATTGTACAATTTGGGGGGGGGGGGGGGGGGCTTCAAGAAAGCCCGAACGAGGATACGAAAAAGATGGTCATGGATCTATAGCCACAGAGAAACTCGCTGCTGAACTCGGCCTCAGTGACATCGACCGGTCCCATGATCCCAGGGCCAGGCACTTTGAGGGAACACACGGTCCGAACCCCTTCCTCGTCAGATTCACCCAATTCAACGCGAGAGACGATGTTTACCGAGCACGCTGCAAACTGCATTATTAGAAGTTATTAAGCATCGTCGAACACCTCACGAAAGAAGGATCAGAAGATCCTGTCCAACAAAGTCCGCAGTAGCCGAGGCGTAATGAAAGCATGGGCAACTGATTTCAAGATCACGGCATTGACCACTGACAACAAAAAGGTGAGAATCAACACAGAGCTTGAATGAGCTGGAAAGAGTATGATCCTCAACATCTGTTTCCATGAACTTTCTCGACAACACAAACAATGTAACCCAAAATATCCCCGCATCGAATGTTCAAAGCCTGTCAAATCAAACAACAAAGCTATTATGTGTATTGCTTGTCATAATTGGATCCCATTTTGTCATTCTCTGAACGAGGCAAGCGCTTCTTTTACTCAGACGCTGGTTGGATATGCACCAAATGTGTGTTACATTTAAATGATAATAATTACATTATAGTCAAATGAGTCTACAAAAATAGGATCATATATGTAAACCTGCTCACTTCATTACTATGTTAAACTATGAAGCAAAATATTGAACATTAGAAATCTTTCCGTGGCCTGAAAATCGCCCATTTGAATGTCTGTTCTCTTTCAAAAATGAAGAAGTAGAGACCTTGCTCACTAGCTATCAGTGTGATGTTTTTGTGCTTTGAGTGAAACCATATTTTGAACGGATGCATTACTAACGCTGAAATTAGAGTAACTAATTACAAGAAACTACGTCTCGATATAAAATCGACAAGGCGGAGGGATAATACTCTATATTATAGTGAGTCACTGTCATATTCAGCAATTACATTAGATAAAAGCCAATAATGATAATAATTACGGAACTTGTATGTATCAAGCTCAGAGGCAAATAGCCTCTACCCATCGGGTGCTGTTCGTTATTCCGAAGGTTCGCTATTCTGAAGGTTGGTTATTCCGAAGGTTCGTTAATCCGAAACACACAAATTCCCTATACCTCAAGGCTCGTTAATCCGAAAATGAAAAAGGGTTCGTTAATCCGAACTTTTGTGGCGTTATTCCGAAGCTTCGTGATTCCGAAGATTTGTTAATTCTAAAATGAAATTCGGAATAGCGAACCTTCGGAATAACGATTCTTCAGACTAAAGAGCCTTCGGAATAACGAACCTTCGGAATAACGAGCTGTAACCTATCCATCGCAGTCTTGTATGGACCTCCTAGTGCTTACATGAATTGTTTTTAATTCGAGAATGCACTTAGTAGCCTATATCCAATGCATATTGCACTGATTTCATTGTAGTCGGTTATGAATTGTGACAAAGGTAAATTAGTCCCAACAAACTAAACAAGGAAACATTTAAAGATTGTTTCATGATAAAATGAATTAAATAGTGTGTGTCAAAACCCACGAGAATCATGTCGTTTTCAGCCACGGCAATCGCCTCTCACTTTAGTGCCCATACTTAACTATGGTAGTGGCATCGATTAATTAAGTAGAAACCTTTTCCTCATATCATAAATATGTAAATTCTCAAAATCTTAAGAATCTGACATTTGTGGAATTCTGTGATGAATTACGAAAAGAATCATGGGCAGCCTATGGGATGATGTGATCCAACTCGCGAAAGTAACACGGCATAATGATGAAATTATATTTAGATAATATGAAAATATTAGATGCCCCTTTAAAACGCAGGGAAGTTAGACAGAAATCTGCACCATCGATGAATGCTGACATAAAGTCACTTATGACTGAGAGGGACAGAATCAAGAAGAAAGCAATGAAATCAAAGCAGTTATACTACTGAAATGATAACAAGAAACAAAGAAATTGGGTAACTTCGTTGATACGTAAAACCAAGGGAAAATAAATACTGAAAACATTCTGAATAGTAAAGCTACATGACTCTGCCAAACTTTGGAAGTTGCTTTATGTTTTATTACCCAAGACAAATGTATCCACTCGGAATTGCGTTAAATGTGAAGAAAATAAAAAATTCGTGAAAAAAGTACATAGCAAATATTATGAACGATTGCTTTGTTGATATTCCTAAAGGACTTAAAATGGCTAATTCAGAGAAAGATACATAATGGAAGCTGCGTTCAATATATTGATCAACAGGATGCGTTACTTCCAACTTCTCATTTCATCCTATTACTAAATGTGATAATGAAATGTTTTGATTCAGTCCCAAGAAATCAGGCAGCAGGTGATGACAGTTTGCCGATGTTTGTCTTCAAAGATACATTGCCTCTGATTATCAAACTCCTCTGTCTGTCATGTGCTTAATTTATCTTCAGCGCGAGGTGAAATTCGAAGTGTCTGAAAATTAGCGTGTGTTTCACCAATCCATAAAGGCGGAGACACGACGGTCCCTCTGAGTTGTCGGCCCTCCCTGTTCTGTCAAAGGTTTTGAATCAGGTATATAATTATTTTACTTCGGCCAATATTCAGTTGGTTTTAGTCCAAAATTTTCAACACTCCTTGCCTTCACTACAACCAATGAAAATATACGTGAAGCTCTTGATGAGGGCCGCATTGTTGGCTCTTGTTACTCTAGACTTGAAAAAAACAACATTATTGTATATTGATGTGATACCACGCAATATTATGATTATTGAAAAACTTCAAAAATATGGTATGCATGAACAAAGCGTTACTTCGTTCAAAGATTACTTGTCGCTGTTAGAAAGCAAGTAACAGTTATAAATGGAAACATATCAGAACAACGTCATGTTTCATGCGGTACGCCCCAGAAAAGCTGCATCCTTTGGCCGCTTTTGTTTATTATCACTTATCATCACATGGTTAAAGTAGATAAGTGCGAAAATCCACTGTCTTTGTTTGCAGACGATACTTGCCTTTATCATTCCTCACTTAATATACCTGAATTGGAAAAATATGTTAACAACAACCTGAAGTCAATTTCAAAATGTAACAAATCTAATGGATTAACATAATGAGGAAAAGTATGATTCGCTGATAATCGCACCAATTCGAAAAAAAAAACACATCAACTTGATAACATTCAAATCAAGATAAATGATTCTCTTGTGAATCAAATTAACACATGCAAGTATTTGGGTGTGACCCTGAATGAAACGTTAACGTGGAACAATCATGTAGCCTACGTCTGTTTGTCCGAGGTAAACTGTCCTTCGCTATTTACTGTCTGAAAAAGATTACGTCTATCTATCTCACAAGAAACTGCAATGTTGTCATGCAAAGTTTAATTCAGCCGCTCGTGGATTACTATGTTCTCAATTATTTGGATGAACTAATACATACTTCCAGATGCTTATTACACAGCTCAAGTGATATGGAGACCATGTATTTTCCTTCATGTTAGCACTGCGGCTCTCTTTCTAATACAGACCTCTTTTCCATCATTTCTCCGTGAAATTGACAAACTGGAGCACTTCAAAGCCTCACTGATGATTCGCATTTCCACCAGACATTCAATTGTGTAACTCTCTTGAAGGAGTTTGCGCCTTTGAATGATTTCACAACAGATATATAGCACCGTACAAATGCTGTGGATCATCGTCACCATCACCAATATTCTTCATTATCATCATCATCGTCATCATCATCATCATCATCAAGTGTGTGTGTGTGTTGGATTGCGTGATTACGCGAATGTAAATCGATCGAGAGAGCTTTGTTTCATGCAATACGATGTTGTTTTTTTTTTTTTGTTTTGTTTTGTTTTTTCGTTCTATCTTTTGAAAGCCTAGAAGTTCCAACATTACACACTTTACATACATAACAGAGAGTTGAACGATTCACTTGTTCAGGGGCGGGTCCAGGAATTCCGTGAAAGGGGGGGGGGGGGGGGGGGCAAACAATATTTCTGGTGCTACTTCCGGGTTTCATCTCATTTTTTGGTTTTATTTCTTTTGTTTTAACAACTAATAAAGAGGGCACCCCGTGCGCCCGCCCCTGGATCCGCCACCGGATGAATCTTAAATTATCTTTATTTAAAGTTTGGAAAAGAAGTAAGTATTCAAGAGTACAATGCGAATTCATAAATTGACCATGATCTGGCATACAAAACTATTCATCTGCGCCTGGGTGGGACGGACTGATTTGCTACAACACGCATTTCCCGCAGACACTTGCCCGAATATACTCAGGACTCGTCCTCAATGGGTGTTGCCTTGCTGATTAGTGATCTATAACTTTGTTTTTACCTTTATGAAAGCAGTTAAGCCTCTCCTATTCTTTTCAAATTCCCTCTATCCTATCTCTACGCAAGTCAGTCCACCCTTCTACTTTTCTAGAATTATGTGTTATATATATATATATATATATATATATGTGACCCTGCACCTCAAAACAAACAAAAAGTCGCCAGACATGAATTTTTAGTTAAGACCATATTCTGAAAGAGCAGACTTTAAGCTTTAAAATGATGTATAACTCAAATCAAATGGACTCTCCTAACCTATCTAAATATTGGAAAGAAAGCACAAACCCAGGAAAAGTGTGAACTGAGAAAAGAAGCTCTTAAGTACAGTGTCTATTCAAGCGCTTAATCTTTACCAAACCATGCTGGCTGTGCGATGAATGGGACAAAAAACAGGAAGTAAACCACCAGAGTAACAACAATGAAGGGATTATCAGATTAAACCGAAATTAAACATGCCTCATTAACATATTCTGTCCATAAATAATGCTATCTTTCAAAGCAGTAGCACTATCCATTCAAAAGTTATTAGAATTGAAAGTGAAGAGTGTGGACAAGGTTTTTTCAGAAATGAAAAAGGGGTTCTAAAGACACACCTAATCACACTACTCTACCAAAAATGTTCGAGATAAACTGCTAAAAAAAACACACTTTCCTGCCCGTTTTATGATACCAAATTTTAGCATAATGTAAAAGAAGACCCGCTCTTTCAGAAAATATGAAAAAGTCAAGTTCGGCTAGGTTGACCCATTTCACTTATTTTCAGTCCTCACGCAATATCAGTGTGTGCGACTTTATGTTCGTTTTGAGGTGCACGGTCACATATGAGAGATGCAAGCAAAAAACCTTGCCTGTGCCTTATAGGCTGTAGCCCTTCTGTGTTTCACTTTATCGCTGATACAGTTTGTTAAACATTGTAAACCCAGTGGAGAAAAAATATCTAGTGTCCAACTTATGTTCAGGCTGTAAATAAAATTGAACACACGCACATATATATATATATATATATATATATATGCGCGTTTGTGTGTGTGTGTGTGTGTGTTTGTGTGTGTACAAGTGTGCATGGATGTGCTTTATGCAGGAACCAACAGTAAATAAGCAGTAAATAACAGCCACATTTTCTGTTGTTCTTCTTCTTTTTCATTTCCTTCTTATGATAAGTGTTGCTTTTGGTAGAAAAGGGAAACCGGTATTCTACACGTAGCTTGTTCAATGCAGATCCATAATAGTCTAGAAAGAACACATATCCGACAGCAAAGAAGATGACTACTCATCATCAACACTTTACAAAACACACACACACACACACACACACACACACACAATAAGCAAGAATAATATGCAGGGTTTATCGACTTACTAGCCAAAATAGCAAGGAATATGACGACTAACAACACTAGAGAGCAGTGAGTTTCTTTGTATGTTCGAGAGAGAGAGAGAGAGAGAGGAAAAGAAAGAAAGGGGAAAGGAAGAGAGCGAGATAGCGAGAAAGAAAGATAGAGTTACAATCTTGATGCTTGTAGGATTTTGCTATACTATTAGCCTTTTCATGACAGGAACATAATACGAAATCATCGATTTTCGTTTCCCTAGGATAACAAATTGTCTCGCACATCCATTAGCGTTGGCCATTGCAATTCATGCACGGATTGATGGTCGATATTGATGTAACAGTGGAGCTAATTAGCTCAAAGATTCTGATGCCGGTGAGCTCCTTTGGTTATTGTTGGAATCTTCGTCTTGAGAAATCTGCTAGAATTCCATGCAAAATAGATACTAAAGTTTCTTTACTGTATGACAAATGAAAAAAAAATGAGCTCAGGGTGACTTTGCAGGAAAGTAACTTGAATGTTAGATCATAGATTCCTTCCAACTCTTTCTGTTTTCTAGCATTCAATTACTTTCAAAGTGCACTCGCTAAAGGGATGTAGCGTGTGCTTTCATATAAAAGTAATGTCCAAGTTTGCCGAAATTCCATTACCTCTTTCTGGACGCTCATTGTTGGACGAACCTGATCTTATTTACGAGGTAAGTATCTATGTGTGTATGTTTGTGTGTGAGCGTGTGTGTGTTTGATGTCTTTAATCTATTAAAACAACCATACGAGTAAATTCATATACGGTTAACATGATTGTTTTTGTTTTCTTTAAAAATCTAAAAGCAGGCTCAAATATCAAACCTGACACTTCCTTTACTTGTGTTTTTTTTTCTATAGTAGACAGGTTATGAAGGAATTCATGATACACATATTTGATTCGTTATCAAATTATTCATCGTAACCTGTAAACCAGAATCGAATTTTAATTCTGACGTAAACTTCTGCATTACGATATGACAGGTTTTTCTAGTGTTTATAAGAAATATGAATAACAAGCACTTTAAGGGAGATCAAAGCATACCTCCATTTCAGTTTTGTCTTTGACGATTTGTTTTCCAAGACAAATGAAAGACAAAGTATTTTTTGTCTTCTCAATTTTCATTTCTCAATTTCAGGGAATAGATATGTCGTATGCTCTGTTTCATAACAGCAAGGCCGTTTAAGAGAACGGATTATTTCATCACTATCAATTACCGTGTCATCACAAATTTTAGAAAACATGGCTTTTTTCCTGGACTTTGTTTCTACTAAACAACCCAACAATGTTTCAAAGCAACGGAAATGGGATAACTAGTATAAAGACATTCGTATTGAATTTTAGAATTACATTGCAATGCTCTTCTCTCCTTGGACGTCAGGTTGATTAAACTGTTGAAGTAGAATGTTTACTCAAAATATTTACTCTAAATTATACGGTAATGAGGTAGCTGACTCTAAGGAAAATGAAACGTATTTATTAGATTGAATAATGCTCCGTCATCTTCATAATGATTACTTCGTTGAGTTGATGGTAAAGACATAACATATTAAGAAATCATTGTAATTAATCTTTCTTTCTTCTCTAAAAAGGAATCGATTTTAACACAATGATGACGGCGGCTCCTGAAACATTACCTCAATTGCACTCGGATTTGATAATGACCGAAATGCTAACTGTCTCCTCAGAATCAGCTAGCGATGAGGTATATACCAATTTTGTGTTTGTGGCTGGGCACAACAACATCACGTGGTCATGGGAAGTCATGACATGGTCCTGGTATGTAATCTGTGAGCTTGTTATAGCAATTCTTGGAATCATCGGCAACGTTCTTGTCATCACTGTAGTGTTCGGCCGTCGCTCTAAGAGTCGCTCAACGGATATCCTCGTTGGAAATCTGGCGATAGCTGATTTCCTCACTTCGATCCTTCTGGTTCCTCACCCAAAAGTCAAATATATTACTAATTCATGGATGGGAGCATTGTATTGTAAAGTATTGGAAGGCGAGTATTTGATGTGGACCACGATTACGGTGTCTATCTACATCCTGGTCGCAGTGTCCCTCGATCGCTTCTTCGCTGTCGTTTATCCAATCCATTTTAAGCGCTTCGCCAGTCGCCGACTCGTGAATATCATCGTTTGTTTCATTTGGGCGGGATCATGCGTCTCAATGGTTCGAATCCTTTTGAGCAACACTACAGAAGTAATAATGGGAAAGTGCGTCTATCAGGCACTGCCACGAAACCAGGAAATTCTCTACGGAATTTATTACTTCATCGTCCAGTTCGCTCTCCCAACCGTCCTCATGCTAGTGACCCAGATATCTATTGTGCGGTCACTCCGGCGGGAGGCCGCCCGCTTCACGTCGAAAGAGTCCACAGCATCGTTCCACAATATCGCCCGATCTCGAGCCCTCAACTTAACGTTAACGGTTGTCCTTATCTATGTCATCTGCTGGGCCCCAGACCAAATAGCGTATTTCACTTTCAACATGGGACTCACTCCTTCCTTTGTGCGCAGTCCTTTTGCACGCGTAGTCATCGCACTCACAATTTGTAACTCCTGTGTGAACCCAATACTGTACACCCTTCGTCACCCGCAATTTCGTGAAGCCGTCAAGGATTTTGTCAGAAATAAAAGCAAAAGATATAAACCAATATTTGAGGATGTGGAATTACCTTACCTGTCAAAGACAAGTCATCAAAGCATTGACAAAGCGTAACATTTGACTGGCCAAACTCATACGTGTTTTCAATTTACCAGCAGGCCAAGATGGAATAAATCATTTTAAAGGGCATTATATCTTCAATCGCGGATCCACCGGAGCATATCTTTAATAAGTCTATATAAATTATGGTGTTTTTCCTGATCATATGAATATAGCCAATGTTGTCCCTTTATTCAAAATAGGAGATGACCTTGATATAGGTAATTATAGATCAATTTCTTTACTTTCATCCCTTGAGAAGAACAATTAATTTTCGTAATTTTCGTAACGTTTTCACAAATTCTCGGTTCGGGTTTCGTCGGAAACACAGCGCTACTCACGCTTTTTTGAAATTTATTACTAACGTCGCGCATACCAAAGATAGTCATTCATATCTTGTTGGTATCTTTCTGGAGTTCTCCAAGGCCTTCGATACGATTAATCATGAAATTTATTATTCAGATTGTCTCATTATGGCATACTGGGGAAGGTCTTGGAGTGGTTCAGGAGTTACATGCAAAAGCGAAAGCAATATGTATCTCTAAAGGAGAGTAATTCAAGTTTCGAATTCATTAAATGTGGCGTCCCTCATGGTAGTTTATTTGGACCGTTCCTTTTTGTTTAACTATTATGACTTTGGCAGATCATCTGATATATTCTCATTATATACTTTTTGATGAGTTATGTTTTCTTTTCCCATCAAAACCCAGTTATTCTCATAGATATTGTCAACTCTGAATTTAAAAAAAAAAAGTGACTAAGTGGATAGGAGCTCATAGATTATCACACAACTTTCAGAAAACTAAGTACATGCTTTGTAGCAATTCCATAGAAACATTAAGCACAGATGTCATTTTTCATGACACTCGATTAGAACGTGTATCCCACATAAAAACGTTCGGTATTACAGTGGATGATATCATTAACATAGGAAAATAATTTCACGTAATGTTGGTATCATTAATAAACTTAAGTTTCACATTGCATTGTCTCCTTTGTTAAATAGATTATTTACCATGGATTTTGCAGATGAAACAAAAATGAAGTTTTGGTCACTTGTTGGTGCTTCAAAATAGTTCTTGAAGGAGACCTCCGGGTGATTCTCAGATTTTTATATTTGTACAACTATAAATTAGTTATACTGAGGACAGAGTTTCAGAATTTGTGATAATTGGGATGAAGAATAAGCATAGATTATAGACAGGTGAACGCATAAGCAAGCGGTATTGTTATGGAATTACACTGCTATCATTTCTGAAGTGAACCTTCTATGTCATCATCCTTGTTCAGTGTAATTTGTTTAAGGTTTTTTCAAAGCATTGTTTCTCTGTTCAAGAACCACAACAAATTCCACAAATCTATACAGGGAGTTGTCGATTTATTTACTACATACATGATGTGAAATTACGAAAATCGTCTGGAATGTCCCTTTAAATGTGAGATCGAAGAGTTAATAGTTCATCAACTCAACTATACATGCCATTTGACACTCATCGTGTAAACCTATAGTGACATCCGATGGCCAACGGTCTATAAAAGGAGGGTGATCCCACGGTCAGCCAAAACGGGCGCCTTTGCTGACTTCTATCGGCAATAGCCGTTAGAGAAACTGATTGTGACGATTAAGGAGTCCACTACCAAGTCTCCTCCTGCGTTTTAATGCAGAATGAGTGGATTGAGTGAATGTAGCAATATTAGCTGAACACATCAGTGAAAGCTTGAGGAAAATCGGACGATCCGGTCACAAGTTATTAATTGTTATAGTTTCGTTGACGCTACTGTTGGATTACAGGACTACAATATTTTGTGACGTCACGTATGGAAAAAGATATAACGAATTCCACAAATTTGAACTTGCATTCTGTGAAAAGTTCACATTCATCCAATTTGTTACTGACATATGAAAAGAGAAAATATGTCGCCCGCCCTTTCTAGTTGAGGTAAATAGATATTGTTAGATGCCAGAAAAGTGAAACAACTAATATGCTATTTTTTTTTCGTGTATTTTCCTTACGTTGCTTTCCATAGGCAACGTTGCAAAATGTTGTAGACATCAAATCCAGCGAAAGCAGCACCGAAACTGTAGGATTCATCACTTTCCAACGGATTGACCGATTTTCCTCAAAATTATTTCAATATTGAACGTGTTCTACTAATATTGCTACATCTACTTAATCCATGCGTTCATTTGAATTTGAATTCGGGGCCGGCGGAACATGCCCCTAATGATAATACTGTTGAGACCCAGAGCTCCCTCATAATTAGGAAGTACGATATGATTGAGTTTACGAAACTAAAATAAGAGCAATGAATAAGTATCTGTCTATGATACAGGCACTGTTGCTTTAAATTGTTTTAGCTTTCTTTTTATTTAACTGATTTCGGGGATACTCTGGAGGAGGTGTACTGTTTGGGAGAGTTTGTTTGACCCGCTTACAATCAAGATTTACAATTTTCAGATTTTTAGTCTGATTACCATGCGATTACTGACCGATTAGTCGGACTGGAAACCTGCGACTATCGGAAGTATTGGGTCAGTGTCAGATTACACTAAAATCACAATCCGATGAACAGATGACAGATATCGGGCAGCTACCGGCCTTCAATCCGATTATCCCGATCAACATCAGATCTTTGTTGGATTTGCTAGAAATCAGGGCCCCCAAATTTCGCTTGTCGGCTCAGATTTCATGCGAACTCATCGGAACGCAGACAATTTTGGCATTCTGGGGATCAGATGAGCCTCCAATGGTCAGTGGATTGGGACCTTAGATAACATCTTTATAACCCAAGATAACATCTTTATAACCCATAGTGACTAGTAAAGCTAAATGCTGTAAAGTTGGAAGTTACAGTGATTCATGTTTCAAGAGGAAAAAGTTATTACCGAACGAGCCCGTTGACACTGGTTGAATATCGGATAATCAGTATAACTGCATGCTAACCCTGATTCAAAATGGTACTGCCTTAGATTACTTCCATAAAGTCCCCCCCCCCCCCCCTCAAAAAACAAAAAAATAAATAAATAGATATATAGATAGATAAAAACAAAGTTATATTATTTTTAGTTCCACTTTCGCTCCTACAACAGACGAGGAAAGACGTTTGCTGAAAACTGGGTTGAGTAGATAAGATTTTATGATTAACATAAACGACATGTTTCTGATTATTCAGAGAACTGCTGGGAGTTACCCGAGTTATAGGTACAGTTTGAGACAGAATTGGAAAAAGTGATAGCCCATTTTAATCAAATCTGCCCGACTACATCGCAGACTCCTTCGAAATTCTTGCAAATTGCATATTTCCTATGTTACATTACAAGTTATTAATACTACAGCTACAGCAACTAATACACTGTAATATGTATTATCCTACATTCCATACTATATCTAGTTTTTAATCATTTTTAGTTTACTATTGGTTATAACGAGCGACATATGCAGACATATTTTTATGTCCATTTCTCTGAAAGATATGTTTGTTCGTTTGGTTTTTTTTTTTCTTCCATTGCGGATTTTGTAAAAGATTCCATGTTCATGGAACAACTTCCATGTATAGATACCAAAGAAACCATTGTTCGGTTTGTAGACAAAGGTAGATAAAAGTATAGATAGGTGTATATAGATAGACAGAGGGGTTGAAAGATAGATAGCAGAATAATGAGGGCGAAGGGATGAAATCCTGAAAGAAACCAGATAAGAGAAAAGGAATGTTAGTAGAATAAGCAGGTACGACCCTTAGAACAATGGAATAAGAGTAATCTTACTTAAGTGAAACAAAAAGTTAAGTGTAAGTTAATTTCTGTTGTAGGCCTATCAGTCACCATGCAAAACGCATTTATCATGGGGGTAGGGAATGCAGCCAGCTAAAAATTCATGGTTGTTTCTTGTAAACGATTCAATTATCCAGACAGTGTTTGGAAATAGTCCACGCTGTTGTGAGAGGGCGTTGTGGTAAATAGTGGCCTTTCGGTCTTCTGGGAACATGAGTTTTCGTGGTATATAGGGGCTTTGAAAAAGCGTTATGCGGCTTTTTTAAAAACCGAGCACAGCTGCAGACCCGTTCAATATGAACACACGATGAGGGCCTTTGTTCCTCAGTTAAATATCAGGCTGTTCAGAGGGCCGACTAGAATCATTTCTAAAGTTCTTTGTTTGTTTGTTTGTTTGTTTATTTATTTGTCTGTTTGTTTTCTTTTCCAGGGAGGCGAAAGATGAAGCCACATTCCTCACGTTCATAGGGATAATCATCATTCTGTGTGTGATTAGCTTTGCATAAAAAGACGGAAAATGTTTGAGAAGGTCGAGCAGTACATAGCGATGGCGCTTGAGGGAATTCGCATGTTCACAATATCAGCAAACACGCCGGATACCCACATGCATACACATACAAGTTGAAAATACAGGATGTATTGTGTTAATATGATAAAACTGTCAGACACGCGTGCTCAGCTGATATACAAAAATAGTAATAATAATTGAAAATTTTCTAGAAATCACAAGGACGAGCAAACAGGTCCCGTCATACAACATTAAAACTATGAATCTGAGATGCAGCAGAGTTGAAAAAAAAACCTCTAAAATATCAAAATTGTTAACCCCCCGCCCCTCCCCCCCCCCCAAAAAAAAGAAAAAAGAAAAAAAACACCATATCAATGAGTAACGCTGAGAGCTATGAACACTTTGACCGTAGGTAAGAAATTATAACACAATGAAGACAGTACAATTTTACGTTCACACACACATCCACGAGCAGTCACTCACAAACACGCTCTAAGATTTTTATAACATCATTATCTTAAGCTTACAGTATCTTTGTGTTCAGAGCAAAATAAGCTCTATATTACACATGATTATGGAAAGAAAGCGAATTTCACCTCCATTAAATGTTCTATCTCGCACCCTATGAAATGTGACCCTGCACCTCAAAACAAACAAAAAGTCGCCAGACATTAATTTTTAGTTAAGACCATATTCTGAAAGAGCAGACTTTAAGCTTTAAAATGATGTATAACTCAAGCCAAATGGACTCTCCTAACCTATCTAAATATTGGAAAGAAAGCACAAACTCAGGAAAAGTGTGAACTAAGAAAAGAGGCTCTGAAGTACAGTGTCTATTCAAGCGCTTAATCTTTACCAAACCGTGCTGGCTGTGCGATGAATGGGACAAAAAACAGGAAGTAAACCACCAGAGTAACAACAATGAAGGGATTATCAGATTAAACTGAAATTAAGCATGCCTCATTAACATATTCTGTCCATAATTAATGCCAACTTTCACAGCAGTAGCACTATCCTTTCAAAAGTTATTAGAGTTGAAAGTGAAGAGTATGGACAAGGTTTTTCAGAAATGAAAAGGGGATTCTTAAGACACACCTAATCACACTATTCTGCCAAAAAAGTTCAAGATAAACTGCTAAAAAAACACACTTTCCTGCCCGTTTTATGATACCAAATTTTAGCATAATGTAAAAGAAGACCCGCTCTTTCAGAAAATATGAAAAAGTCAAGTTCGGCTAGGTTGACCCATTTCACTTATTTTCAGTCCTCACGCAACATCAGTGTGTGCGACTTTATGTTCGTTTTGAGTTGCACGGTCACAAATTGTATTTTCCTCATTATAATTATTCTTTCCCTTTTTTACTTCTTCTTATTTTGCTTAATATCATAATTGTGTTCCCCCACCCCCCCCCCCTCTCTCTCTCATTCGGGAGGGGGGGGGGGGGGAGGATACATTGTGCATTATTCCCCAAACTTTGTTATCTCAACCCGTTCCATACTGAATTCTGAAATCCCCGTGAATTTAATACGCAGGCCATCAGGTTTCCGTAGAGAACGGGTTAATAAGCTCATTTCAGTGCTGACAGCCAAATAAGTTCAATATCTCACACCGTTCGAAAAACGAAAGTGAAAGATACACCATACGAACGTCTTATCTAATATCTTATCGAATTATATATTTTTTCTGCTTCATTATATCCCTTCCATCTTATTCATCATCATCTTCTCTTCTTCTTCTCCTTCTCCTCTTTCTTTTTCTTGTTACCGTAAATACTGTTTAGGATATGGGGAAAATAGAGTACAATGGTACTCCAAAAATAACGTAGGAAGACTTGCGAGTACCGCTGAGAGCAGAGAAAGAGACTATAGATTATCAAAAATATATCCATATACCCCTCCCCCCCAAAAAAAAAAAAAAAGAGAGAGAGAGAGAGAGAGGGAGAGAGAACGAGAGAAAGCGATAAGCAATCTTTTTTTTTTTGAGAATATGCGCACCGAGGAACTTTGTTACATTTTTTATCTTTTCATGACAACGAGCAAAATAGGGAAATAATCGATTTTTTTTTTTTTGTTTCGTTTTTCACGACCACATTTCTTCCGCACATCCGTAAGGGTAAACGGTTGGGCACTGCGATTCATTCACGAATGAAATGATATATGACAGTCATAGATTTCATTTTCTATGCAGTTAGCGAAGAACTGGACGGCTATAAGATGGAGCGCTAATGCGTTTCTTTGTACTCTTCTCTCTAAGGAAGATCGCTTAACAGTCAATGTATAATGGTGACACTTTCTTTGGAATGAAAGACGAATACAAAAGATTGGGTCCAGACTGCTTTCACAGAAAAGCTAAAGTTGGTTGAAGGTTGCATCACAGATTCCGTTCAATTTTTTTTTTTTCATTACTTTCAGAGCGCACTCGCCAAAACAATCTGGCGATGTGCTTTCATATAAAAGTAGTATTGAAGTTTTTTGAAGTTTCACTTCGTCTTTCGTGACATTCACTGCGAGACAAACCTGATTTCAGCTATCTTCTTAATAAGGTAAGTGCAAATTAATCTTATACTAGTGCTATGATATGTAAAATAATTCACGTTAACATTTTTTTTTTCTAGTAACGGTTAACATCATCAGCATGCGTTTTCCCCGGGAAATTCCAAATCAGGCCAAAAGTAAACTTTACAATTCTTGTCTTGCTCTTGCTTCTAGTTGATGCTTCCCTCAAAAATCGTAGCATCTGGCAGATTAAATTTCATGTATAGTGGTACAGAGCTTTGAAAATCAGAAAATCAACATAAATCTAAAACACATTCAAAACATTTTCCTTCTTTTTTTAGCGGAAATTAACTCCACTTCTAACTACACTTGGAAGTGGTGACCTTTCATATAATCCATTATGATGGGAAGATTATAATTCGTTAGACACATACACACACACACACACACACACACACACACACACACACACACACACACCATATCATTTCTGCCAAAATATCGTCCTTTCAGTTCGGCAAAAGCCGAAACTTAAAGGAGACCTCCGAATGATTATCAGATTTTTACATTTGAACAACTATAAATTAGTTATACTGAGGAGAGAGTTTCATAATTTGTGATGATTGAGATGAAGAATAAGAATATTTTCAACATTTAGAACTACTTGCAATGAACAAGGAAGATGACATGGCAGAGTCACCATAAGAACGCATGAGTTGCGGCTTAAGGAAGCAGAACAAAAGAAGAAGGCATGCATAGATTATTCACAAGTGAACTCGCAAGCAAGCGGTATTGTAATGGAATTACACTGCTACATTTCTGAAATATGTGAACCTCCTATATCATCATCCTTGTTCAGTGTAATTTGTTTAAGGTTTTTCAAAGTATTGTTTCTCTGCTCAAAAACGACAATAAGTTCCACAAATCTATACATAGAGTTGTCGATTTATGTACTACATGATGTGAAATTATGAAAATCGTCTAGAAAATGTCCCTTTAATGTGATGTATGTATGTACATAGAGGTGTGACATGGGTTTCAAAATTTAATGCTCAGAAAGCTACGTTCTATCTAACAGGTTTTTGTCGTTCGGATGAAATGTTTAAAAAGGTTAACAATGGTTAATGGCATATAAAAAAAAACATTTACAGTAACCTGCTGTTCCCATTTTTTCCACGATTTCATGTCAAACTTATTTTACTTTTTTTTTTCATAAAATCAACGCCAAAAAGAAGATCGAATGATTTCATATTTGTCATTGTCTTTATCTTTATCATCAGTCTGACGGTCTTGTCTCTTTTTCTTCGTGTGAAATATATCCGGGTATTTGTGTCTGCAACACAGAGTATTTTAACGAGACCAGAATGAGAGAATTATATCACTTGGACGTAGACGAACGTTATGATAGTAAAGATCCATAAGAGCGTATTCTTTGTTACTGGCGGTGAATAGGCCATGAAATAAATTATCTAAACAAACAAAAACGTCGACTTATAGAAGCAGAACGCAAACTTGTTTAAAGTCATGGTACTGTTAATGATAATAATGATAAAAAAGCGCCCCGGTCGGACAATGATTCTCTGTACGATATCATTAGAAATTTTTCAATGATGTAAAAGACTTGACATAACAATTCATATTTATGTTGTGTTTTGCTCTTCTTGTATCACTTGTACTATAGTGTCAGAGTACCATCAATCGATTATCAACGCAATGACTAGCACCCTTACAGCAATGTCGGCTAAACTGCATTTAGTTGTGGTGGTGACCGAAACGCTGACAGCCTCCTCCGAATCAGCCGCCGAGAAGCAATACGACAACTTTTCGTCCGTAGAAGAGCAAGTCCCGATCGCTTGGTCCTGGGAACTTATGACGTGGTCTTGGTATGTGATCTGCGAGTTTGTGATAGCAATTCTTGGGATCATCGGTAACGCTCTCGTCATCGCTGTCGTGTTCGGCCGTCGATCGAAGAGGCGCTCCACTGATATTCTTGTGGGAAATCTAGCGATTGCTGATTTCCTCACTTCCATACTTCTAGTTCCGTACGCAAAAGTCAAATCTATCCCCAATTCATGGGTGGGCGCATTGTTTTGTAAACTCATGGAAGGCGAATATTTGATGTGGACCGCGATTATGGCATCAATCTACAGCCTGGTGGCAGTGTCCTTCGATCGTTTCTTCGCTGTCGTTTATCCGATCCAATTTAAGCGCTTCGCCAGTCCCCGACTCGTGAATATCATCGTTTGTCTCATTTGGATGGGATCAAGTGTATTAATGGTTCGTATACTCTTGACCAACACCACGGACGTGACAAAGGGAAAGTGCCTGTATCAGAGACCGCCACGAGACGAGCAAATCATTTTTGGGATCTATGTTTTCGTTGTCAAACTCGTTCTCCCTACCTTCCTCATGCTTGTAACCCAGATAGCCATTGCACGCTCTCTCCGGCGGCAGGCCGCCCGCTTCGCGTCGAATGAGACCACAGCATCGTTCCATCAAATCGCCCGATCTCGAGTCCTCACACTAACACTGACGGTTGTCCTTATCTACGTCATCTGCTGGACCCCAGATCAGATAGCGTTCATCTCTTTCAACCTGGGGCTCCTCACTCCTTCCTTTTTGCGAAGTCCTTTTGCACGCGTAGTCACCGCACTAGCCATTTGTAATTCTTGTGTGAACCCAATACTGTACACCCTTCGTCACCCGCAATTCCGTGAAGCCGTGAAGGATTTCTTTAGAAACACAAGCAAAAGAAATGCACCAATATTTGAGGATGTGGAATTAACGTACCGATCTGATAAAACTCATGAAAACATCGTCAAGACTTAATACGCAAGCTTTGTTAACTTGCCGGCATGTCAAGATTGAAATCAACTATTTGAAACCACTTAAACAAAAAAGCAGACATCTATGGACACTAGATTATCATGAATATTGACAGTAGATACAATGCACCAGACTTATGTACACTCTATTTACTTTTCTTTCTGTTGTTACAGTAACTTTATGATACAAGTATAAGTTCAAACATGATATCTTAGTTCAGTTCAGTTCAATAGTGTATTTATTTCCATCATCAAAAAGAAAAGAAAAAGTTGACATAATCCAAAGTGATAACATTTTTTCATTTTTCTTACGCTCGTCTGATAAAGCATTTTTTTTAATACAATATAAAGTATATGCACGAATGATGTCATAAAATAGAAACACTGCACTTTGCCATGGCAACAAAAATAGTAAATAATCACAATGATGGAAAACAGTGTTCCACTAAGAAAGCCAGGCTTGTAAGACGTGGAACGCTGGAAGAAAACAACAACAGCACCAATTTGTTATACCAATAAAACATATTCATTTTAAATTCTTCTATGTACTATTGTACATTTACTCATTGATATATGATGCTGATACTATGGACAATACTTACTAGAATTTTAGAATGCAAACATATAAACTATGTAACATATCACATTTGTGGCACAGACACTATGGGGCCAGGTATGCCAGGAAAATTGAACGGAAAGGAAGATATGCAAGCGGCCACAAAAAAAAAAACACACATAACGACAACAACAACAACAACAATAGCAACATAAACACAGAAATAACAGAACTTGAGGAAATGCACTCAGACAGATACTGACAACGACGAACGGGGAAAGAAGAGCAGGTAAGAATAGACAAGAAAAATGAGAGGGAAAAGAGAGGGATGGAAAAGGTCTGTGGATACATTACAAAATCTCTGAGGAGAGTTTACAATTTATTTCAAACGCGAGTCGTATCCTTTGTAAACTAGTGGTAAGAAGAACGACTTACATGTATCATCACTGGCGTAGCCAGGGGGGGGGGGGCGATGGGGGCGGTCGCCCCCCCCCCCCCCCCCCCCCTAAGATTTGGACCGGGGATTTGGGAGGCGGAAAAAAAAATGCGTGTATATCTGTATGCATGCACATGAAGCGGGTCTCCTTTGCAACCTTTCATCAAATAAGATATCTTTTTTAATATTTCACTAAAAGTGTGCACCAGATCGTTGAATTTCAATTCAAAATATGCAAAATCTCTCGTGCTTGGGAGGGGGATACCCCCTCCCAAACCCTCCCCCTCTGTGCCTCTTTCCCTAGCTTAGTACACTTTTTAGATTTGCAAAAAAAAAATTATGAATAATTCTGAGTGCACAAGACTTATCACTTATATTCCGAAAACTCAAGGTTCCCTCATGTATAAGGGGAGTTTCCCCTTTTAATCGACCCTTTCCTCCCTCAGTCCCGCCCCCATCAGTTGTTTTTTGTGTGTGTGTTTTTTTTTTTTTTGTGATTTCCCAAATGTTGATTCCATCAAATATGCGTATACGAGATATCTCAATTTCAACCTTAAAAAGGCAAAAGCTCCATCGGAAGGGAAGGGTGGAGATAACACTCGCCCTCGACCCTTTCCTCCCTCAGTCCCCCCCCCCCCCCCCATCAGTTGTTTTGTGTTGTTGTTTTTTGTGATTTCCCAAATGTTGATTCCATCAAATATGCGTATACGAGATATCTCAATTTCAACCTTAAAAAGGCAAAAGCTCCATCGGAAGGGAAGGGTGGAGATAACACTCGCCCACGCCTTCTCCCTGCTCGCCCGCCCCTCCCCCCCCCCCTTCCGCCATGCATAGAAGTAGACTGTGGCTACACCAAGATCGCTTTATTTCAATTCTAAAAACGCAAACGCTCCGCGAGCGGGAGGGGAAATCCCCCTTCCCCTAAGCTCTACCTCAGTAGACTTTATACATACACAGATGGTGCACATTCGGAATAAGAGCTAAATTCCGTGATTTTAACACTTCGATGAAAAAGTATTGCACCAAAAAATGTGCACCAGATTGCTGAATTACAGGTCTGAAAACGCAAAATCACGTTCGTGTGGGAGGGGATATGCCCCTATCTACACCCTCGTGTGCATGCTTTTTCTGTTTGATTGCTGAACAGACAGCGTTCATGATATTCAGTGTAAGAATTAATACAAGAAGATTATTTAAATGATACCATTTTATAGGCAAATTGTTCAATAATAATCTACACTAAAATATACTGCAACCTTAAACAAGTGGGACTGATTCACGTCGATAAAACGCGCAAAACATGAATCAAATTGCACCATTTGCAACATCAAAACGCAAAAAGTTCTTACCGTGGGAGGGGGGGACACCCCCTCCCACACCCTCCCTTCCCCCTTCGCTCGCTCCGCTTGTTCGGGTTCAGTCGCGTTCATGATATTCAGTGAAAAGAATTAATACAAGAAGATTATTTAAATGATACCATTTTATAGGCAAATTGTTCAATAATAATCTACATCAAAATACACCGCTACCAAACAAATGTTACTGTTTCACGTCGATAAAACGCGCAAAAACATGCATCAAATTGCACCATTTGCAACATCAAAATGCAAAAAGTTCTCCCACACCTTCCCCTCTCCCCTCGCTCGCTCCGCTCGTTCAGGTTCAGTCGCGTTCATGATATTCAGTGAAAAAAATTAATACAAGAAGTGTATTTAAATCATGCCATATTACAGGCAAATTGTTCAATGATAATCTACATCAAGATATACTGCAACCTTAAACAAGTGGGACTGTTTCAACTCGTTAAAACACGCAAAAACATGCATCAAATTGCACCATTTGCAACATCAAAATGCAAAAAGTTCCTAACGTGGGAGGGGGACACCCCCTCCCACACCCTCCCCTCCCCTTCGCTCGCTCCGTTCGCTCGGGTTCAGTCGCGTTCATGATATTCAGTGAAAAGAATTAGTACTAGAAGTGTATTTAAATGATACGATTTTATAGGCAAATTGTTCAATAATAATCTACACCGAAATATACTGCTACCTTAAACAAGTGGGACTGATTCACGTCGATAAAACGCGCAAAAACATGCATCAAATTGCACCATTTGCAACATCAAAATGCAAAAAGTTCTTACCGTGGGAGGGGGGACACCCCTCTCCCACACCCTCCCCTCCCCCGCGCTCGCTCCGTTCGCTCGGGTTCAGTCGCGTTCATGATATTCAGTGAAAAGAATTAATACAAGAAGTGTATTTAAATCATACCATATTATAGGCAAATTGTTCAATGATAATCTACAGTAAAGTATACTGCAACCTTAAACAAGTGGGACTGTTTCAACTCGTTGAAACACGCAAAAACATGCATCAAATTGCATCATTTGCAACATCAAAACGCAAAAAGTTCTTACCGTGGGAGGGGGACACCCCCTCCCACACCCTCCCCTCCCCCTTCGCTCGCTCCGGTCGCTCGGGTTCAGTCGCGTTCATGATATTCAGTGAAAAGAATTAATACAAGAAGTGTATTTAAATCATACCATATTATAGGCAAATTGTTCAATAATAATCTACAGTAAAGTATACTGCAACCTTAAAAAAGTGGGATTGTTTCAACTCGTTAAAACACGCAAAAACATGCATCAAATTGCATCATTTGCAACATCAAAACGCAAAAAGTTCTTACCGTGGGAGGGGGGACACCCCCTCCCACACCCTCCCCTCCCCCTTCGCTCGCTCCGGTCGCTCGGGTTCAGTCGCGTTCATGATATTCAGTGAAAAGAATTGATACTAGAGTGTATTTAAATGATACCATTTTATAGGCAAATTGTTCAATAATAATAATAATAATAATAATAATAATTGTTTTGGATATAAACTCCAAATTTTATTGTCCAAGAAAGGAAATTCTTTTTGCCCAATTGATCGTGAGCCCGGCAGCCACTGAGCAGCGCCAGATCGACGTTGCTCTAACCTTTTCAACTGTTGAACGGCAAACAAGGTAGCAGCAACTCCCATCTTTTAACGTCTTTTGGTATGACGCGGCCGGGGTTTGAACCCACGACCTCCCGATTGTGAGGGCAGCCGCTCTACTCACTGAGCCAACACATCGGTCCACACCGGTTAATCTACACTAAAATATACTGCTACCTTAAACAAGTGGGACTGTTTCACGTCGATAAAACGCGCAAAAACATGCATCAAATTGCACCATTTGCAACATCAAAATGCAAAAAGTTCTTACCGTGGGAGGGGGGACACCCTCCCCTCCCCCTCGCTCGCTCCGGTCGCTCGGGTTCAGTCGCGTTCATGATATTCAGTGAAAAGAATTGATACTAGAGTGTATTTAAATGATACCATTTTATAGGCAAATTGTTCAATAATAATCTACACTAGAATATACTGCTACCTTAAACAAGTGGGACTGTTTCACGTCGATAAAACGCGCAAAAACATGCATCAAATTGCACCATTTACAACATCAAAATGCAAAAAGTTCTTACCGTGGGAGGGGGGACACCCCCCTCCCACACCCTCCCCCCCCCCCCCCTCGCTCGCTCCGCTCGCTCGGGCTCGGTCGCTTCGCTCCCTCGCAGACTAACCGCCCCCCCCCCCTAAGATGAAATCCTGGCTACGCCGTTGTGTATCATCATGGGAAATATTTCATTGGTCAAACTGTTCCGAAGCCATTCTCTGAAAAAACAAAAAACAAAAACAAAAACAACGACCCATCAAGTTTTTTTTTTCCTTTTTGAAAAAAGACTTGTCAATGACGAAAAATGATGAAAACATGCAAGAATACAATATGTGGAGAATATTTCCGGAATAATAATTATTATAATGTTCATGATTAAACTCAAGGTACCAATGCTAAACAAAGTAGCAATTTCATCAACCAAATGCAGTCACCCGAGGTTGCCGAAAGAGGCATCATTGTGTATAATATATTTCAAGTGATAACAGCAATATAATTTAAGGTAGGATTTTAAAATATTGGCAAATTCATGTTATCTGGTTGGCTCATTCATTGTGTTTTGTGGATCTACATATAATTTTGCAAATATTAGTTTTTCACCATACTTGGGCACAGACGGAAATTATTCGCTATTAAAAGGAGGACACATGAAGCTTACCACTATAATCTGATAATTACAAGCAAGAACACGTCAGATCAAAAGAAAATGATGATTTTTTCGGTGTGTAATAAATAATTTACTAATCTACTTTCGCATACAATTATACCGGCTTATGCAGATATGTTGTATAATTTTCAAATAAAAGCATTGCATCAAAATCACAGGGAATGCTTCATAGTTCATTCACGAAAAGCAATATGAATATGAATTAAATCGGTTATTGGAAACTGTTGATGACTGTCATTGAGGGGATCGGTTCACGGTTCAAGGCAGTTTATTGTATAACCGGCAACATTACGGGCACACTCGTACCGATTAAACTGCCAGATATTAAGCTAACACATGCTAGAAAGTGGCCTTCCACTATTTCGAAGACTTTGTGGGTTTTCTTTTTTAGTATGTGTGTGTGCAATGATATAAATACGGGCTTTGAATAGGGGTCTAGGGCAATTACCCCCTGGACAATTACCCCGGACCTTCTCCTGGCCCTAATCCTAGTCCTGAACCTAATCCTAACCCTAACCCAAACTCCTAACCCTAAACCTAACCCTAACCCTAATCTTTACTCAAACCTTACCAGTAAACATTATTCAGCCGGGGTAATTACCCTCTGGGGGTAATTGCCCGGATGCGGTGCCGCAGCCAGCCCTGCTGTATCAGCATCATCCTGCTCAACGGCAACCCGGGGGGGGGGGGGGGGTGTTGGAAGATGATCGTCCCATCTTGGGATGGGACAGCTTGACAAAGTAAGTATACTTAATAGCTTCTTTCCAATTACTCACGTGAATTTGAACGAAATCGGTTGAGGGGAAGCGCCGCTCCATACAAACTCGATCTTCGCAACACATCCCGGCGTATGCTGCCTGCACAATCTAGAACTGAAGTTAGCTGTCTAATACATCAATGAGAACTTACCGCGAGAGCTAGAATTCATTGTGCAACGATTATAAAAAGCTAAATTTAAGTCGGTTATTGAGAAATGTCTGTGTGTGTGTGTGTGTGTGTGTTTGTGTGTTTGTGTGCGGGCGTGTGTGTGTGTGTGTGTGTGTGCCTGTCCGTCTGTCTTGTACTATCTGGGAACTGCATTTCTTATCCGACTTCATTCAACTGCCGACTTGTTTTCCTCTCAGCCCTCATTCTCGCATTTAGACAGCTAACTTCAATTTCATATTTTGCATGCAACGTACGTCGTAGGCTACGTCGCAATTGCTCGGGAAGGACGAGTTGTTTTGAGGGAAAATTGAGCGACGACATGAAAGTCAAATGGATATCGACGCTCCCCAAAGAAGGATATGCTACAAATTTACATGAATGATTTAGAATAAACAACACACGTTTGCATATCCTGTTATTATGGTGAAATTCGGGTTTCTGGAATTTTAAGATAGGCCCTATAAGCATATCTATCCACTTGGATAGTCCCTGTTGATTGTAATTTGTAAACTGTAACATAGACCTACACAGCGATTTTCAAGGACTATCTCTAACATTACACCTGTTTTACTGTGTGAGTGATACCGCGACTGGTATTTGAAATACAAAATTGTTTATTTTGTCATCTCAGTACATGGTAAATAGACGGATGATATCTGTATCTTCTCGTTGGGCTTCTTATTTTTTACGATGGTAGGCCTATCTGGAGTAAACATGGTTAGTCTCGAGTAGCTAACTATAGAGACAGAACTTTTCGTATTTATTGCCATGTAGAACTAACTGGCCAAAACGCCCTAAAAAGAAAAAAAAAGGAAAAAAAAAGCTCTATTTGAACATATAAGCCTACCTAATTGATGTTTGGCTTACCAGTTGTATGATTATTCCGCAAAAAAAAAAAAGAAAGTTTTTTCTTCTTCTTTCTTCTTGCACAGATCTTGCAGTTGCCTTCCAAAACACCGTTCAAATCAACTGCTTATTCAATCGACTCAAGAGTATAGGGGGAAATTGAGCATAGGCTATGTGTAGGACCATGCACTGCGGCCACAGCAGCTGATTTGAACAGCCCTGTGTTTTGGAAGTCAGATGTGAGATCTGTGCAAGAAAAGAAAACAGGATTTTCTTTTCGGATTTATTCATAAAATCGGTAAGATAAACACAGATTACGGAGCTGATTCAGTGAAGATAAAATGGCCTTTTAAGGACGTCTTAGGTGACAATTTTACGAATCGGCGCTGATATGTACACGATAAAGCACGAGATACGAGAATTAAAGATCTCTCTACTATACTAACGTAGATCTAGGGCCTACTCGGCGCTGACCAAGGCTCTGTTACATCTACTAACGTTCGATGAGAATCCCAAAGAGTAGAAACAGATAGACCAAGACCATGTTTTATATAAGATAGAAACCACACGTAGGCCTCTGGTAAAGAGAAACAAACCTTGCATCTATGACATCAAACTTACGACGCGTTCTAATGAAGTTCACCCATGCCCTTGGCGTGAACCTCTCTGTCGAGACCGCGTGTGTTTTTTTTTTTTATAGACGGCACAGATTGGGGACCCTATCCCTAAACCTAACCCTAATCCTAATCCTAACCCTAACCATCAAACCCTAACCCTAACCCTAACCTTGACCCCAACCCTAACCCTAACCCTAACCCTCACCATAAACCCTAACCCAACGTTTTTCCCATAGGTTTAACACGCGCCATGCCCCAATCTGTGCCGTCTTTAAAAAAACGCGTCCCGACCAGCATCAGGTCGCCGCTTGGCTGTCAGTACTAACTGTACTTCGTTCAAATACTGACGTCATCCAAAGGCGAGCAGAAATCGTAACTGTCTTTTGCTCATGAAAGCAAAAAGAATACACCGTTTTGATTCCGTCGGATTATATTACAGTTAGCCTTCGGATATCTAAACTGACATATTGAGGTTGTTAATGCTCCTACATGTATGATTTGCCGTATTTCAGAAATTTTAACAGGTAGTCGCTTTAAGTATGCAATTTTGATGTCATGATTACGGCAAGCAACATAAGTTATGCGCGTATCTCTGAGCAGGGAGCTGTGAGTGATCGTCAGTACCGGTGGTACAGTACGCGGTCAACGGTAACGTATACCCCCTGGGCATGCTAGGCAAAAATTAAAGACTGGTCACGTGACTGCTCTCTGGTAATCATTTGATTATGATCCATATAATTAGATAACAAACGCGTACCCTCTACTGTCATAAAAAAATAGACTTAATACCTTCTGGCAGTCGCAAGGATAAACAGAATTATCACTTTGAGCAACATTACACAACTATATTATAGAACTAGGAACTGAATCTGAGACGTAATAAGGGGAATGAATTTTGAAATATTGAATAATAATGTCTCCATCAGCAACTGTCGTAGATCATTTTGATGAGAAGAAATCGTTGACTCACGTGGGGTGCCTTCGAGTTTCATTGAGAATTTGTGACATTCGGTGTTCACTCAAAAAGAACCTTGGCAACATTTTTTGGCACTTTGTTGTTATACATTGTTGAATGTGTTGCAAAGTGCCAAAAAATGTTGCCAAGTATGCCATGTAACTATTAACTCATGCTCAACTTATATTTAATATTGTGTTTATGACTTCAGATTTGTTATGCTCAAAAACATATATTTCGTTTCACGAACAGACATTAAAGCTGAGGAAGACCACGGTCGAAAGCTTCACAACTCTGCCGGTTTCATGCGACATCTTCTGTTATCTACATTGTCTCAACTATATATACATATATATATATATATATATATATATATATATATATATATACATATATATATATATATACATATATATATATATATATATATATATATATACATATATATATATATATATATATATATATATATATATAAATGAAACAAGGAAGGGAAAACCGACCAGAAACAAATAATAATATAATGAGTGAAAACTTTGAGCAAAGGAAATGGGTTTTCATCGGGATTCGAACCCGAGACCTCGGGATTACTAGACCGGTGCTCCACCGACTGAGCTATTGAAAGCCCCAGATCGTTGTCCGTCCAAAACCCTTAATTCTCGGTAGACCACCGGTCTAGTAATCCGGATGTCTCGGGTTCGAATCCCGATGAAAACCCATTTTCTTTGCTCAAAGTTCTCTCTCTCTCTCTCTCTCTCTCTCTACATATATATATATATATATATATATATATATATATATATATATATAAGAAAATTGGTCTGCTCGGCATCTTGAAGATAATAAGTAAACGAATCAGTAGAAAAAGAACGCCGTAAAAAATAATAATAAATCCTAGATCTTGAAGATCTTAAAAACGGAGCATAGCTCTCAAATACTGAAAGGCAAGGTCACACTCTTCATCAGTGCCCATGGTGTGACAAAAGATCTTAATCAAATCCGTTTCTGAAACAGACATGGAAACACGTCTGATCATGGGCAGACGGATTTTGAAACTCACCTTTCAAAGAAGTCACTGCGCTAAACAGATGGAGGTAGCGCGCACAGTGTCCATAGTGACGCATCCAATGACGCGTAGTCATGACTGCAAGATGACATGGCAAATCTCCGGCTCCAAAACAGTGAATCTGAAAAGGGCCTCATCGCCAACAGTCGGAAGAGTAGCAGAAAGTCCTCTCCTCTTCATTATTATGCTCTCCTTCTGGGCGTTTTTTCTGCTACTCTTCCGACTGTTGGCGATGAGGCCCTTTTCAGATTCACTGTTTTGGAGCCGGAGATTTGCCATGTCATCTTGCAGTCATGACTACGCGTCATTGGATGCGTCACTATGGACACTGTGCGCGCTACCTCCATCTGTTTAGCGCAGTGACTTCTTTGAAAGGTGAGTTTCAAAATCCGTCTGCCCATGATCAGACGTGTTTTCATGTCTGTTTCAGAAACGGATTTGATTAAGATCTTTTGTCACACCATGGGCACTGATGAAGAGTGTGACCTTGCCTTTCAGTATTTGAGAGCTATGCTCCGTTTTTAAGATCTTCAAGATCTAGGATTTATTATTATTTTTTACGGCGTTCTTTTTCTACTGATTCGTTTACTTATACATATATATATATATATATATATATATATATATATGTCATAATAATACATCTGAGAAGTGTTCTCCGGCATTTCGCTCACATACCGGTAATTGCCCAAAAATTTCATACGGAAACAAAAGCAAAAACATGAACTTGAAAAAAAGAATAAGAAGGAACTACGGTGTTTGTTTGTGTGTGAGTTTGTTTATTTGTTTGTTTGTTTGTTTGTTTGTTTGTTTGTCTGTCTGTCTGTTTGTTTGTTTGTTTGTTTTTGTAACGGTGTCAATACCCTTATCACATAAACACGATGTAGTACCACTGCTCAAGACACACACACGCGTCTCGCGTCGTCTGAGTTTTCACTACGCTTTCTGCACTGTAAAAAATTTGTTTAGTTTCTAAACACCTAACTAAACACTTTTCTGTGACAGTTTAAAAACACTGCGACGTGTTTATATATTAAACATGTTTAGGAACTAAACACATGCTGTGTTTATTTTCAGCACACCCTAGGTGTTTATCACACACACATGTTTATGTTTTAAACGGTTCTGATGTTTAAAAACTAAACACTTGCTCTGTTTATAGCCTAAACACCAAACGTTTACACCATAATCACTCACAGTGTTTAAATACTAAACACCGCACAGTCACATAATCACCCACAATGTTTAAGATCTAAACACTGAACCAAAAAATAAACATGACGCACTGTTTACGATATAAACACTGCGACATGTTTATTCGCTGTGACAGATTAAAAACACTGCGACATGTTTATTTGCCATCTTAGTGTTTATTCTCAGAACACATGTCTGATTTTTAGATCGATCACAAAATTGCATACACTAAACATGTGACATGTTTACATATTAAACATCGCAATTTCTCAGTGTTTATATGATACATGTTTACACCTTATACATGCTGAGTGTTTATATGAGACATGTTTACACATCATACATGGAAATTTCCACGCGTTTATATGAGACATGTTTACACATCATACATTCATACATGCTAATTTCTACGTGTTTAAATGAGACATATCATCATGCATGTTAATTCCCATGTATTTATTAATGTAAGGTGGATTGTTTCCACTTTTTTTTTTTGCATGGAATGAGATAAACGCATAACATTATATAGAATTTACCCAGTATGTACCAAATCATCAGCACACTTACATCGCATAATACCAGGGAAGACCTGGGTTAGCTTTCACAAACATTTTGGCTACAAGAGTCAAAGGCAATTATCTGAATGCAAGTTATCAAAACATCAGTCAGAGCTTGGGCGATATCTGATGAATAATAAGTTACAATCCTTGAAAGGGGAAATCGAGTCCAATAAATAAGATATAGTCTGATAAAAAAAGAGTAAAATCTTACAAGTTTAACAGTAAACATTTGAATGAAATCAGATGAAAAATAAGGAAGTTATAAAATTTTGAAGTTTTGCTAATTTCTGCAAAGCAGTTAAAAGTGGATATGAATATGCAAATGAGTGAGTTGACCATGCCATAACCTCACAATTTTCCATTGATCGTGTACAAAAAAAAAAATGATGAAATTCAATGTTTATGTTAATGAAATGTGAAACATTATGGTATTGCTGGTTGAATAACTTCAGAAAAGTGATCAGTTAGATATATCAGGACTTCAGCCTCGGGAATAATTGCGTTTGAATGAAAAACTTGAAATTAAGTAAGTTGTGAGGGAATGACATGCCCACGTTGACATTTGCATATTTATATCAACCATTCAAGAACTGTTTCCTCAAAAATTAGCGAAACTTCAAAATGTCATAACTGCCTTATTTTACATCCGATTTCGATCAAATTTTACCAATGAACTCTTAATATTTTAGTCTTTCTTATCAGACTAACTTGTATTTGGACTGGATTTCCCCTTTCAATATTGCCATGTTTTGCTATACGACACCATACTGAGTTAAATGCAAGATACCTGGGAGTCACTGGACTGTGCATGAAGACGTAAATGAAATTCTCTCCTATACACACAGTAAAGTTTGTATATATGCAGGAAATGGCACACAACTCATTTTGGAGGAAAAAAAATATTGCATTTAACAATTACTTCTCAGTCACATGTAATTCTTGGTCTACTTTCAAGAATTGCCGTCTTTCAACTGTATTCAGAACTAATTCTTAGTATTGTAAAACAAACTAATAAACTGGTTGATTGTGAATTGCAGTTCAACGCTTCGGAAGCTTGACATGTATGTAACACCTCAAGGAACATAACTGCAGTCTGTGAACAAATCCATGCCGACCTTGAAGATTGCATCAATTATTGGGAAAGTGCTTTGGGGTGTACTCGAACCAGATTAGGCTCACGGCGAATTATACCATGCACAACGCTATGGTCGTATTGGTACTGATCAGAGAGTGTAGATGATGCACTCCATCATAAAGAGACAAAAAAAAAATGTTTTCACTGTATTTAGCCTGTGGTGAACATCTGCACTCCCTGATCAGTACCAATAATGGAACTTGAATACAACCATGATATTGTTCTTTTCACTGCGACGATCACTGAAAGTACATGTAGGCTAACAGTACTGTATGGATTTTTCACTTTTGTTATTTTGAGAGAAATATTACAATGTTAGGGCATTTCAAGGGGTGAGTGAGAAAAAACTTCCTACCTTGCTAGAACCTTGGAGAAAGAAGTCAAACTCAATGGGTATACATTAATAGTCTATTAGAGTCTAATCAGTCTCATCATACTCCACATAATCATGGTAAGGAGGGCTACTTTCAATCTCGACACAGCAGAATTTTTGGTAAAGACAAGAGCATATGAACAAAGAAAAAATAATGCATTATTTAACAACTGGAGGCGGGAGGGTATGCAAGGCTGTCATGAACACGCGAGGTGATCAGCAAGACTCCTCCCTTGTCAATCAGTTGCAAGACTCCTCCCTATTCTCGATACATGTTGTACTACATTTCTAATACCTCTCTCCATGTGACCGATTTCAAGAATATCTCAGAAAGAAAATATTAACTACCGAATACTGCATTTCCTATCAGGTCTACAAGAAAATTGCAAAGAATTCCAAACAAATGCAACTTCTGGCCTCTTATTTGCGTCCAATATCTGCTGATTGTATTGGAAGCACCTGAGGGAAAACAAATGAAATGGCTGATATTTTGATTTGATTTGTTTTGATTTCTCAATATTCCTTTTTGCACAAGAATATAACAGAAAGCCAATCCAACAAAGTTCTTGAGCAATATCTTAACAGTGAATTACAAGGACACTGGTTGATGAATAAAATGAAGTGAATAAAACTGATTTTCTTAATAGTGCAGAATGATTTCGAGCAAGTGTCTTTACATATTAGATGAAATTACAATTTTACGTAAGTAAAAAGGTTGCATTAACAGGTGGGATGCCTCCTAATAGGTCTGTAGTGCATCTTGACGATGTGAGACATCACATTGCTAGCGGGAAAAAGATTATTAACGTTCAAAATTATTATCCATGGTTCATTTCCTTCACATGGCATGTAGGCCTATAGATATACTGTATATCAGTATATCTTGCGATGTCCTTGTAATCCTCAGATGTTTGCACTTTTAGACGGGTTGTATAGAAGTAAGGGCATGCATCTTTCATTCTAATCCAGACAGGTTTGGCGTGATCCCTGATCAATTCTTCCATGACGTACTGGTGCTGGTAAAAAGAAATGATTACATAAGGAAAACAAATCAGTTGGCTTTGCAATACAATGGACTTAACTGCTCCCATAGATTCTGAAAATGAATGGATAGCAAGGAAGTTGACTGAATCCATAAGCAAGTTCAAATTAAAAGGAATGACAGAATCCCTTCACCACATTAGGACTTAGTGTCTTGCGTCAGTTTTTACTTTAAACAGTGCACTTTGCTGAATTTTCTGGAAATAATTCGTCTTTTTTTTTTTTCGTTGTTGCTTCTTTCTTATTCACCATCATTATCAAGCAGAGTTACGACCATTACTGTATCCTTTGTCTCTTGGGTGAAGATTTTCACATCTGTAATTTACACGTTCAACAATATTTGCAATAAATCAATTTTCCATATTTATTTTAGCTAATGGATTGGATTCGGGAGTCTGGAGTAGATAATCCCCCCCCCCAAAAAAAAAAAAAATACAAACAAACAAACAAACAAACAATTAAACAGATGAAGAACTTAAAGCATCTAAATCTGCATTTTATAGAAACTCATTTACATGCCCTTTATGTACATAATATTCATTGATTTGGCTCTGCAATTTTGAGTACTTACGTGATTTCCACTTTCCACATGGGTAGTATACAGTGATGTACTATCCCCAGTTGATTTACTCTGCTGACTGCACCATGCCTCGTTCTCTGCCAGCAGAGGTATTGTCTTGCAGAATTAAAACAGTCGTCAGGACATCATCGTCACCCACTTTGGTGCCATCGGCATCCCTTTCCAAGACATCCTAATGGGCTTTACATTCAATTTTCACCACCTGTTGAAGTATGAAGAATTTACAGGGAATAAAACTGAATTTCACTCAAAATATAGTCACACACCCATCGTCATTCACATGAAAGATACTTCATAACTTCGTAAAATTAAAGATACAGTGAGTTTACCGCTAGGCCGAGTTTACCTAAAACTACGGTACCGGTGATCTGCAGAGTGTAGGCCTATTGTAAACGTTTTTAACAACACTAACAGTTAACACGTATAAATACAGTTACCGTAGAGCGTTCCCCCGTTCTAACGTTAGATTTAGAAATAGAAAACTAAAACAAACGAGCAAAATCTTTAAGGGCGTAGCTTATTTCTACGCCTACTACAGTTTTACATTAAACGAGGGCAATTTTGCAATAAATCTTGTTATTCACCGACCTAGCAGACGCAGCAGACTTACCGCTTTCATGCAGGCCGGCCAGGCTAGAACTTCGCTTCGACGCCATCTTAGCTAGATCCGCTCCTTAGCTAGCTAGCTAGCTTTATGCAGCTCAGCAGTACAACAGTACACAGTCAGCGCAGTCGATCGAGTCGTAAGTACAGTGTAGTGGACGATGTACTAGTATACCAAGCCTAGTGATAGAACGAATACTGTAGGCCTACGCACATCACACTGCTAGGGCAGCACCAGTCAGCCAATCAGACAGATCCATCCGTATAGGTACGTACGCGCACATCTCCTTTCCCGCCAATTGTGCATTGATTATGGTCATAATTATGCATAGCACGAGTGTGCGCTAGAAGCGCACGCACAGGGCACCACTGCGTGCGTTGTGGCCGCGGCCGTCATGTCACATGCGCTGCTGACTTGTAGAGTACGAGTATTACAGTGTTTATGTTAAACATGTGCGGTGTTTAGAACGTGTTTACGAGGCGTTCTAAATGTAAACGCGTCTGTTTACCCTGGCAGTAGAAGTGTTTAGGCCTAACCAACAAACATTTGGGTAATGCCCTAAATCATGAATGAAATCATTAACAAAGGCAACTCCCATTTTTTTCTAGCAGTTAAAATATAGGACTGTACATGAGAAACCAAAATATGAATTTGTTACAGTTGTATTACATATTTTTAGGTTATACTTTTCCCTTATTGATTAGGCATTTCCATAAAAGGCCTAAAACATGAATTATTTCATAGTGCATCTTGATGCACTATCTTCCACTTTCTCGTGATAAAAGGAAACTAGAAATTGCAATTTACACGCCATTTCCAACACTTCTCCATATATATATATGGACATATTGAGATTAACATAGCGTGACCAGAATAAACACTCCATCTAAACACTCCAAGCTAAACACTTTAACTCTCAATACTTTACACGTGCTATACACACCGGGTGTTTAGATGTTAAACAAAGTGTTTAGATTTTTAACACTGTGTTTAGTTCATAAACATGTCGCATGTCGCATTTTTTACAGTGTGGGCGTTCTTTTTTCATAGATTGCGTCCTCGCGTAATCTAAAGGTATACTTTGTAACACAACGCCGGGAGAGAGGAAAACGGCCAACGCAATCACCGTCTTAAACGTCCTCGTCGAAAATCTAAAGCTCCCTACTGTTATAATATATCGAGTCCTCTCCTCTTCATTATTATGCTCTCCTTCTTTTTCCTTCTTCGATATACTCTCCATCTTTTTTCTGTTCTTTTTTTTTCTATTTGGTAACATCATTGTTGTTCTAAATATGGAAAACAGGAACGGTACAGTTAGAGGGATGGTACAGTTTTCGTTGAGATGGGTTTCAGGTTTGTAACGGTTTGTTTGTTTTTGTTTGTTTGTTTTTTTTTTTTGATGATGATGATGATGACATTCGTTCTTTTGAGAAAATGAGAAAACTCTTACGGAACATGAAAGAGCATATAGATTTAAGAGGAAAACAAATTTTATTTGATAAAAATTGGTTTTGAAATGGCTGAGATAACCAAAAACAAAGCGATCCTAATAAAATGTGGATCCACCATTTATTAGGATCGCTTTGTTTTACTTTGTTTTTCTATATCTCAGCCATTTCAAACTGATTTTCACTAAATAAACTTTTAATCCCTCTTAGAATTGAATGATCTCTAACATTTCATAAAGTGGTTTCTAAGTATCTCATCAAAATGTTAAAAGCTGAATTGTCACTTTAACCAATACTATAAAATCCCTTTAAAGTCCAGAGAGTACAATGGATATTTTTAACCGCCTAGGTGGAGTCACGGATCTGTCAGTAGAGGAAACGACTTCAAACCGCCTGAAATGTACCCCCCTCCAGAAAAAAAAAAAATATATATATATATATACACACACATAATAATAACAAAAGTGTTGAGGTAACGAGACTCGCAAGCAACGATCAGTGGAGACAGCACGGATATAGAACAATAAGATCTGGCATTGACCTACAGCAGAAGGATTCAATTTTTTTTTTTTATCACGTATGACGGAGAAAGAGCCATCGGGAGAGAGAGAGAGAGAGAAAGGAAGAATGAGATGCATTCTTTACGTGAGTGAAAGCATCGAGGAACGCTTTCACACCATTGACCTTTTCGTGACAAAGAGAAAAAAAACGAAATAATAGATTTCCGTATTCCTCGACAAAATTTTCATCGCACCACCATTAGCACAGGAAACTGCAATTCATGCGTTATTGATATGACTGTTGTATTTACAGCTTCTCTCTCCCTTATCTAACTCTAATATTGTTATTTGGAGGAGTTGAGTGTATTTCTATAGAAACTGCGTGATATAACTTTACCGTTACCGTTATCATTTTATAGGCAGATAGTCAAAAAAGTGCACACATTTGTTGTTGGTGTTGTTGTTGTTGTTGTTAGGGGGAGTTCTCGAGATAAAAATTGTCTATAGTAGTGACACTTTGTAAAGAATAATACTGAATTAAAAAAAAAAAAATCCCTAGACAACCTAAATATCTAACTTGTCTTAAATGTTATATCATAGACTCCATTCAATTCTTTCTTACTTGTAAAATTCAATCACTTTTAGATCGAGTGCTCTCGCCTTTCAATCTCGCGATGTGCCTTCATATAAAAGTAATGTCGAAGTTGCCTTAAGTTTCACTGCGTCTTTTTTGACGTTCACTGGAAGACCAATCTGTTTTGAGCTGCCATCTGCATGAGGTAAGTGCGTGTTAAAAGTATGCTGTGACAAAATAATCCATTAAAAGAACAGCTTTCTTCTAGTTAACATCTTCAGAAAGCCTTTTTTACTAAAAATCCAAAATCCATTTTCGCGGAATGTGATATCTTTTCACTCTCGTTTCATATTACTGCGTGTACACACCATCTGAATTTTCTATCAAATGATTATTTTTGTCAAGCAAACCATATGCTAAAAGTTGATTATGTCGTTTAATTCTACATGTATCAATGAAATGTGGGTTGTTATTTTTTTTAATTACAAGTATATATATATATATATATATATATATATATATATATATATTCATGTAACTTTCGTCTATAAAGAACTGCAAAAATATATCGAAGACCAAAAAAAATATGTATCGAAGAGGAACGTGTTCAATGTACTCTTTGTTTGTTTTTAAGACATTTTTTAAATTGCCAATTGCAGAAAACAGCAAGTTCCATTTGTTTATTCCATTTGATGATTGTAGTGCAATTCATGAGATTGGTTTAATGGGTTGGTATCACCGATTATCATAGTTTTTCCTTTTTCGATCGAAAACATATCAGAGAGTACACATCTTTTGTCACATAGCACGTTTTGAAGCTATTAGAATTAGAAACCAATGCGATAATTATTATCATAATATTCTAGGCCTATTGCAATTTAATCTTGAAGATTTTTCCCACAAATGTTCTCATCATTGGCGATGAAATAATATAAAGTGCGTAGATAAAGGACGCAGATTGTCACCAAGTAACGAACTTAAGGTAATCATAATCATAGTTATTTATGCATGATAAAGACAACAAGTTTTTTTTTTAATAAAACAATTGCCGGTAGCATTCATCAAGTAAGCGAATTTGCAGTGAACTGCATGGTCTTGATTTCAGATAATGCATAGTTAGGATTTAGTTTTGTACTTCTCATTCTACTTGCACTGTTGAACCACAGAATACAAGGAATCGATTGCCAACACAGTGACTACGACGATTACTGGAATGTCGGCAAATCTACCTTCGCATGTGGTAGTGACAGAAATGGAGACAACTGATTCCGAATTAGGAACAGAAAATCAATATTATGATGATTTTTCGTCCGAAGCTTGGCAAAGCCAGATCACGTGGTCTTGGGAAGGTATGACGTGGTCTTGGTATGTGATCTGCGAGCTCGTCATCGCAATTGTTGGGATCACCGGCAACGCTCTCGTCATTGCAGTAGTGTTCGGCCGTCGCTCGAAGAGCCACGTGAAAAGTCGCTCGATGGATATCTTGGTGGGAAATCTGGCAATAGCTGATTTCTTCACTTCGATCCTTCTGATTCCACACCCAAGAGTAAAATCTATCCCCAATTCTTGGACGGGCGCATTTTATTGTAAAGCTTTAGAAGGCGAATATTTGATGTGGATCACGATAACGACGTCGATCTACAGCCTGGTCGTAGTGTCCTTCGATCGCTTCTTCGCTGTTGTTTATCCCATTAAATTTAAGCGCTTTGCCAATCCACGACTGGTGAACATTATTGTTTGCCTTATTTGGGCGGGATCGTGTGTCTTAATGGTGCGAATCCTGTTGACAAACACTACGGACATGATAGTAGGAAAGTGCGTGTATCAGCGACCGCCGCAAAACGAGCAAATCATCTACGGGACCTATATTTTCGTCGTCATACTCGTTCTCCCAACCGTCCTCATGCTGGTGACCCAGACAGCCATTGTGCGCTCGCTCCGACGGGAGGCCGCCCGCTTCGCGACGAATGAGTCGACGGCATCGTTCCACCAAATCGCACGATTTCGAGTCCTCACACTTACGCTAACGGTTGTCCTAATCTACGTCATCTGCTGGGCTCCAGACCAGATAGCATTTTTTGTTTTTAACCTGGGACTCGCTCCTTCGTTTTTGCGTAGCCCTTTGGCGCGCGTAGTCATTGCACTCGCCATTTGTAACTCCTGTGTTAACCCAATACTGTACACCCTTCGCCACCCAAAATTCCGTGAAGCCGTTAAAGATGTTTTCAGAAACACAAGCAAAGGAAATACAACAATATTTGAGGATGTGGAGTCACAATACAAACCTGAAAAGAAGTAATCCTAGGATGGAAATAGCTTAACGTACTCTATGTTTGCAATAGTCGGACGTGTTGTCACCTATTAGAAGAATGCCAAGATAAAGAGTTTCTTTTTTTACAAATCCAAGTGCACAATTGTAATTATCATAAGCATTATATAAAGCGCACATATGTTTGTTTGTTTGTTTGTTTGTTTCCTTTTAGGACACAATCACGAACGGTTAAACATTGATATTTTTTTTGGCAGTTTAGAATTTGTTTCATTGGTATGTTATTGTTACAGTCTGTAACTACGATAAAATATTTGCCCAGCTGGTTGCGGAACAAAATTGGTCAAACGTTTGAAAGCCATCCTATTTTATGACGAGGTCTACAGTTACCTGTAGCGAACACCTAGGTATAGAAAATGTGTGTGTTTTGCAATATGAAACAAACTTTCGGAGTAGTGAACCTTATTCCATTTTCGGATTAACAAATCTCCGGAATAATAAACGATCGAGCAAACTTTATTCTAAATGGTGCGAATTTTTGTTACGCTCTTAATTTGGCAAATCAGAAGAATCCTCTTGTGATTTGATACAGATCCAAATAATTCAACTAAATTTTAGTTTCATCTAATCTTTGTCCAATGTAAGGTATGCAGTAAAGTCCATCAGTGTCAGAAGTTTTATGGGCAAGACAATGAATTTCGGGGCAGAATTTTCTAAAGTCGTGAATGCTTGAAAGGAGATTATCAAGAACACAGAGATATGATTTTGCATCGTAATAACATGAACACATCACCAAATAGCCCTTCATATCTTTTATTCTTTGTTTGATTTTTTTAGTTCTAGTTTTTTTTTCTTTAACCGAGGTACTAGTCTTTTGTAGTGCATTGATTATCCATTTAAAAAAATGTCAATTTGGAGAGTGACCACATGAATTAAGATGCCTCGACACCTATGCACTTCAACATCATATTTAAACCCGCTTCTTAGGCAGCATCTTTTAGAAATCGTGGAATGGAGAAAATCCGGATGCCGCTCTTGATCGACGGATAATTACAAAGCTACCCTATATTTTTGCATTTTTTTTTCATTTAAAAAGTGATATACACAGATAGATAGTAGATGCCCTCTTTATCGTTTTATCTGAAGAATTCCAATATAGGAATCCAGTGAAAATGAAATGTTGCTAGAAAATACAATTCTTATTTAAGATCTTGTAGTATCGCACGCATGCAAAAAAAAAAATATATATATCTTTCTCATGTTATTATGTGTGCCATTCCCGTCAACCTGATTTTATGAAATGTATGAATGTAAGTCATAAGGGTCCTTTACTTCGTCTTCGAATTAACAAACTCTTGGAATTACGTATCTTATTTTGATATTGGATTAAAGAACCTTTGGAATAATGAACCTTGTTGTAGTTTCCGATTAAAGAGCCGAAGCAATAATGAACTTATTTCATTTATGGATTAAAGAACATTCGGAATAACGTAGCTTTTTCGGATTTTTTTTTTCGGATTAACGACCCTTTGAAATAACAAACTGCCAGCAATAAGATTGTACACCACATCAAAGACATCATGGTAAAATGCAGGTATCTGAAAACGTAAGTAGAATGGATTTATGATATTGATTTATAACATACTATTCATATTCCCTCCCAAGAATTAATACCATCTATTAAGAAGTCCCTGATTGTTGTATGATACCATTTCCGCTGATCACAAATTGTGGTAAATACACTATTTACCTTACCTAATAATGATAACTTAAAAAAAAAACACTCCCTCAAATATGACAGAAACAATTTCAATGCAATAATGCCTATGATTCCTCAACAAAATAACGATCCATGAGTTGGAATTATTGTGTCATTTTATGACGATAAAATATGTTATCTATGAAATCGTAAAAAACTATGAAATAGTAAATCCTCTGCTGCTGAAAGTCGAGGAATAAAGCAGATACATGTTATAAGGGGAAAAAAGAGAAACGAATTGATATTTCACTAAAGTATGTGCCTGTATGTGTGTGTGCATGTGTGCCCATGGCTATGTGCATGCAAATTTGCATGTATTGTGTGCTTTTTTGTTTTATCATCATTGTGTTTTTATTGTTGCACGTTGATGTTGATGATGGTGGTTGTAGTGGTTGTTTGTGTGTGCAAATACAAAAATGAATGAAACGAAACACTGATTATGTATTCACTTTCTGTTTATTGTACTGATAAGGTAGCAAGACATCAAATGCAGACGCTTGTTGACTTTCCTACAGACAGCAATATTTCAGCTTCTGAAGAGAACACATGAGTTACAAAATTGAAGTTGTTGCAAAGTACGCAGGGAGATAGTTAATGTCCTTCTTGCCAGTGTAGTTGCTTTAGCTATTTATTGCTCAATCAAAAATCGTCAATCTGTGCCGTTGGTGTACAGAATATTTGTTTTTACTCGCCCGTGTCTGAACAACAGAAATACCAGCCGGAAAGAACAAATCCTTAAGCGTTCAACTATTGTTTGATATAGGAAGCCTCAAATCCACCACGGGTGACCGAACTGTCGCTCGTAAACTTGATGACCATTCCGTCATTGGTCGATGTGATTGGAGCCGGGACTGCTGAGCCACACACTCTTTGGAGGAGGTTACCATTGCCGTCCATGATCTGGAAGAGTTGCACAAAGAGACATTAATGGGTACGTGTGCCTATGCAACATTCATTTTTTTCCTTTCCCAATATTCATACTTATATACGATTTTTTCCTGTTTTCACACGTCGATGCACAATCATTTATGTATAAATGTTCAAAACAAGTATATAATAATATAAAAAACAATCATCCCATACTGTCAAAGAATACACTTATGGAATGTGAAAGGCATCTTTAAAATCACTAACATCGTATTATGAGAAACATACAACTGAAATATTTTCTATTCAGTCGATTTATATGTAGTTTTGGATTTCATTTTTCTTCCAAAAGGGGAATTTCCGGACCTTGGGATACCTAGTGAGGATGTAAAAGATGAGTAAAATTTTACGTCACAGCAACAGAAATTAGATGTTAGTCGATATGAATATACAAAATGATTGAACTGATTATGGCATCACCTCACAAATCCCCACCTGTATTTTTTGATAGAGCTAGTAAGTATGATAATATCATTCCTGTCAAGCTTCAAAGTGACGATCTGTCAAATAATATTCATCTTAGGATTTGATACTGGCTATTAAATTCGTAAAAAAAAAAAACCTAAAATCGGTCAGAAAAATTTTCTGACTAATTTTAGTATCATTAATCACAAGTTTAAAGGCATAATTTACCATTTGCAGATGAAACAAAAATCCAGCATTAGTGTTTTAAGATAGTTCTAAAATGTGAGTTAGGGATAGAAACATCCAATGTAAAAAATTGCATCCATATAATCGATGTTAAGTATTTTGAAATACACAAAATGTGAACAATAGTTATAATAAAAATGTTAACAGACTAAACCGTCTACAGTTATGGTTTAATGTGAAAAATACTGATATCTCCTTATATTTTAGGTTCTATTGTGAAAATTTTATATGGTAGGGTAATTTGTGATACAACAGACCTACTTATATGCATCAAATGTGATATCTTGAACATTTTTAAAATACTGCTCCCAAAGGTTAAACCTAACTTTAAAGGCAATGACGTTATAAGCTCGCGATTCGCGTCATACTATTCATATTGAATTTCCAAGGACTGTTTCCTGATTTTTTTTTTTGTGTGCGTATGTGAAAAACTATTTCATAACTGCAAAGATTTTTGTCAGAGTTTATTTTTAAAAAAATTCACTGATGTGTATGTAATATATATTTTCCTCAGTGGAAAAAAAAAAATCTTTTAACTGGTCCGAAGTTCTTCCGCAAGAAAGGAGGAATGTGGACAGTACCTCGACAGCATCGTAGGCACACGAGGTGTGACTCTCCAGGTCAAAGGAGCCAAAGCTGAGTGTGACGGTCTCGCCAGCTTCAGCCTCGATGGTGAATGAGCACATCTCGTTGTTGCCATAGTTACTTGGAAAGTTTGGCGAGGTGAACTGTCCAGTCGCCTTAGTGAAAACATGACCGCATTCTGCAACCGGAACAGTCGCAAAAGGGATGTTTACAGTGATACCTTTCGCTAATTCTCGTGAGTAATTTCATACAAACCTACGGGATCTTCTATAATAAGACACTTAACTCGTACTGTTCGTCATTAGTGGTTACGATTATTGTTGCACTTAGATTGTTTTTTTTTTTATCTTTTATTAAGGGATATTGCCCATGCGTCACCTGTCTTGCAGAACAAATGTAGAATATGACATTCGGTAATGTTCGTATCTTCCTTCTTTTATCTGTCGATGGCAATAGCACCGGCCCGGTTTCTTAGCGTCAGAAAAAAAAAAGGAATAGAGTCAAGATATTTAAGGAAATATTATGCACCTATATATGAAACATTGCAACCTATGTGAGGTAGTCACATAACTTTTACACCCCGTCGATTCGGCAGACTTTCTCCCCAAACATTCCAGATATGGGACAAACTAATCACGAAAGGAGAATGGAATGAAAAGTGTTTTCGTAGATGTTGTAAGTTTGATTCATTTTTGTTGGGGGGGGGGGGGGGGGGGGAGTCGGGGTGGGAAATGGGATGGCTTTAAATTATCTCACCTCCAGTCTCGGGAGGTACTCCAGTAACGTAGGATGCGGAGAAGCCGGATGAGGTCACGGAAAAGTCGCTCTCGAATCGAATGAGCATCGACTGGCTGGCCCCGGCCACAACCCCGGGACTGTTGGTGCCGCACCACTGACCAAGGAGAGGGTCAGATACTGATGCTCCGTCGTAGATCTTAGAGGGATAAAGACAATGACTACAATCAAACAAATAACAATGATAACAGTAATCATACCTATTCCCATCATCACCATCGTTTTAAAAATGACATTAACATCAGTATCACTGTCTTTCCTAACACCTGGAGTCATTATCATAAACATTACTTACATAGTTCGTCAGGAAAGATGATTTTATATAATAATGAAACAATTAGGGCAGCAAATTCAATGCAATCGGGTATACGAGTTTATTTTTTCTCAAGATTTAGACTATCCGTGAACACTGGGGTTTTTTTATGCTTTCATATTTGTCAGTTTGTTGACGTTCTACTTTGGCCAAATTCATATCTCTCATCCTTATTGCACGAATAGGAAATGATGACATCAAATTAGATTTTTTTTTTTTTTTTGGGGGGGGGGGTGAGAATTATTTAGAATGACAATTAGTGTAAGTAAATGGAAACGAAGGAAATTTAAATCATCAATAACGCCAACCCTAATAAATGCAAGAGTGATGGAAATAACATTGAATAGACAAAATCAAGAGTAGAGAAAGAGATAACGGCCTGTTTTTTTGGAAGTGGAACACTGGAAACTTGAACCAAATCAAATCATACCGAAAGGTGAATGCTTCGAAGCCTTGATTACTCTCTGGGTATATTTGATCTGCTGTCATCTTGTATTATCATCATAAGATGATATGATATTGTGAGTATGAAACACACATTGTTATGAATAAATTGCAGGATATCCTCTGTGCATGATAACGTGTGTGAGACGAGGTGAGGTAATACATTACACGAAGAGAAGGACACACACACACACACACACACACACACACAAGAAAAACTGAAATGCAGCAACTGATATATCCATTTATATTGGTTTCATTCATTCGGGATTGAAGCGAAGAAAATATCCGAAGTATAAATGATAATTTTAGTATCTTTACATCTTGTAATGTGACGAGTACAGTACTGCTGAGAAAAAAAAAAAACTCTCTTTGATGATGACTATGCTTCAGAAAATCTTTGAAAATCGCTGTTTTCCATCTATCTCTTCACATGTATGTACGTTTGTATGTACATTTTTTAAGTCTCTGTGTGTGTCATGTGTGTGTGTGTGAATGTGGTGTGTACTTGTGTGTTTAATACATACGGAAACTGAATCATAAGCACAGGTTGAAGAGCTTTCGAGGTTGAAATCGTCGAAAGTCACTGTAATGGCCTCTCCGTCACCGGCAACGACAAGGTAATCGCACGTCAGATCGTCGTCGTAGTCGCTTGGATAATTTGGGCTGGTGAAAGTACCCGATGACTCGTTGAAATATCCGCTGCATGCTACGAAACGAAAGTATATGGTCAAAACAATCACGGTTCTCATCTAAATTGACTCAATAATTGAGAGGTGAGATCGACGTGAATTATAATACTCTCTAAGCAGCATACTGACTATTAGTTATATCAAAATGATTTGATTTATATTTCACTCTGTGAAATGCACTTTAAGTAGTTACTTTAGTGTATCTTAAAATGATGAATATTAGGATGACTTTCTTTTTTTCTGCTTTCGTGTTGATTTTGATACCAAGCAATCTATCATGATAACATGCAGCAACCTACTCAAATTATTGTGAACACTAAACGCAAGATACTGTTGAGAAATATATGTTTCAATATCATTGAAAACAGAAGCGTAGAAGTAAAACTCGAACAGGATGAATTAAAGGAAAAGATAAGAAGAGGAAAGAAAGCAAAATGATAATCAACAAGGATGAAATTGTCGTTAGGCATACAAATTTGGTAATCTACACTAAGAAAAAAAAAACATTCCAATAGACCTAAAGTACGGTATATCCCAAGAAAATAAACAGTACATATCAGGTGTAGATTTCCAATATTATGAGCATGATATACAGTAAACTATAATAAAATCGAAAGGCACGGTTACATGCATTGATATAAAAGACAAATTATGGGAGGAAGTAGATTAAACCTTTTGATGTACACATAATCTTAAAATCAATACAAAAAAATGACAGTAGTATCATTTTGAGAGATAGTAGAAATGGGACCAGCCCATCACATAATAAACAAAACAGAATAAAAAAAAATAAGCTGGACTCTTTCCACAGGAGCTACCACGTGTCATAAGAATCTGGGAAATAACGATTCTCATTCTCAGACGTGGATGGAATATAGCTTCATCCTTGACTGCAAATGGACTTGTTATCCGCCCCATTCCCCGCCTACCCCCCCCCCCCCAACACACACACACAAACAAACACAGTTTCACACCGATATAAAGATAAACAAACTATGACAGACAAATCTACGCAGGACCAACGACAAAAAAAAAAAAAAAACATATTACTATTAAAACAACCAACAAACGTACACTATTTGGCACTTATAAAAGTAACCTTGTTCAAACCATTCTTACTGGGATCGCTTGGGGGAATCACGGGGGCAGAGGGATCAGGGATGAACCCTCCCCCGGCGTTTCCCTCGCCAATATAGAGAAGGAGATCAGGAGAGCCGGCAGGCAGATCGGTGATTCCAGTATTGCCATTCGCCTTCAACTGCAGCTTCTCTCTCACCTCCTGTGGGGTCAACTCGGGTTCAGAGGCAAGAAGAACTGCAGCAGCACCTGTGGAGAAGAGGAATCGTTTTTTTTTTTCATTAAATGAATACATGAATGAGCAGGTGCGCCCTACTTTGGCAAAAGGAAGCAAGTGACATTTTTATGCTGATTAACTTTTTTGTTGATTTGGCATATTTGAGGCATGCTCTATTTAACTGACAAATCCTAACGTTACAATTCTGACTCATGTTTTAGATATTCGGGCGGTAAAAGGAAGCAAGTGCACAAAATTGTATGAAAAGAAAATGGCAAAAGAAAGCAAGTAACAACCTCATGATATGATTGTCACTTGCTTCCCTTTGTCAAATCATTTATATTAAATACACAATATAAAATACTTTTGCAAAAGGGAGCAAGTAACATCCTTATGATAGGATTGTTACTTGCTTTCTTTTGCCATTTTTTAATGTTTGCTACAAATCAATAATATTTTGGCAAAAGGACGCAAGTAAAATTCTTATGATAATCGATTGCTATCCTGATACAATTGGATAGTTTTTTTTTTCTTTTATTCATACTTTATTTGCTGCATATCAAAATGAGGTGATGGGCATCATTATGACAGCATGATGGAACCGAGAACTGTAAAAATTAAGATTTGCCCTTACAAATCTATGACCAATGTTTCATGACTCAAGAAAAAAAAAAAACAGAATTGCATTCCTTGCCGCTAGTTTTCTCCCTGCTCTTTACTATTTGCCTTAACATAGCTTGCCAACGTTTTAACTTCAAGATTAACTTCCTAATTAAGGAAAGAAGAGTGAGTACCGAGCTTTTCCAATTGTTTGTTCGTTGGTGTGTTTTTGTTTTTGTTGTTTGTTTGTATGTTTGTTTGTTTTTTGAGGAAGAGGAAAAAAGAAGGTTTTGCATTTTTGTGTGTGTCATTTAAAAGCTAAGAGGTAACAAACAATTAAGGTTTGGCTAACCTGTAACGTGGGGGCATGCCATGGAGGTTCCACTGATGGTATTTGTAGCGGTATCCGACCGAATCCAGGCGGAAGTGATGGACACTCCGGGGGCGAAGATATCGACGCAAGTTCCGTAGTTTGAGAAGACGGCGCGCACGTCCTCTCTGTCTGTGGCGCCAACACTGATAGCCTAGAGCAAAACGATACAGTTTGTATCATTGCATCATCTTACATGAACAACACATATTATTTGGGAGCACTATGTTCGTTCATTGAAAAAAAAAAGAATAATAGTCGAAAAGTTGTGTAATAAATCCATATAAAGTTTCTTAATGCATCCTGTCCTTTGTTTTGTTTTGTTTTTGCCTACATGCTTTAGTCAATTATGTGTAACACGTTCAATTAGTTGCATCCTCTTTAAAACAGTGACCTAAACGTAACTAAAGTCACTCATGATATCCTTTGAATTCGAGAGGTATTGCAAAACGGGGATGGGCAAAGTTTAAATATTCAACTTTCTGAAGCTTGTACCAAAGAAGATTCAGGGGTTAACTGTAAACAATAAAGGTAGGGATAATATTACCAATGGCAACTAAATACATTTATTATCGTTGCCATTGTCACAAACATATATTATTCGATATTCATTTTATTAACTTCCTATTGCAGTATTTACATTTACATGTCTATGTCATAGCATTAGCGTGTTAATATCATCTTTACTTCTATCTACAATAATACCATTATCATTGCTATCATGGTCAAGAGTTTTATCATCAGTGTCATCTTAATTATCATTGTAATCTGTTTCACTAAAAAAAAAAAAAAAAAAAAAAAAAAAAAAAAAAAAAAAAAAATCACCGGTTCAGCTCTCGCCGGAGAGTATTCACAGGCATCGCTGTTGTCGTTGCCGGCTGCGACCACGACGCTGACTCCCGCGTCGACCATGTAGGCGATGGCGTCATCCATTGTCTGGCTAGCGCCACCACCGAGGGAGAGAGAGGCTACTGATGGTCCTACAAAGTTGTCCGCAACCCACTCACAGCCTATGAGAATATTGTGTGATATATCATTATTGTGTATATTGGAGGGATGTGAGAGAGAAATCATGAAAAATTTAATCATGTTTGATCATGGCGACAACAATGATGATGATAGTGTAGTAGTAATCACATTTACATTTAAAGATATTGAATTTGTAAGAGTACTCGTGGTACTACTAGTACTATAGTAGTTATTTCATTGATTTGCGTAATTACTGATTAACAACAATAATATTGTATTGATAATATTATCATTATGATGAAAAATATTATTGTTCATTTTATCATTGAAATTGTCATTAATTATCATAACAATAATTGATAATTGATCCTGTTTGCAAGCAGAAACATAAAGTAAATAGGTTTGCCAGGAGGCTATTGTTGAATTTGTACATCAGTGCATAAATACTTCATTGTAGTCTGCGACGATCAAATTTAGGTGTATTTGCCGGGATGACTTCAGATTCAAGGAGTGCACTTAGCTCATCAGTTGTGACTTGGCCTCAAAGGGGATAAGGAGGCATCCTAATAATCATTATGCTTTAATAAAGGCGATATTTGCAGAATTCATAACATCAACAATAAAAACACTCACTAATGACATCGACACAACCTTAATTAGATTACGTACATTTCTGGCCCCTTGGATGCCTAATCAGATTATCACGTTAGCAATTGAAGATTCCGTATATTTAAAATGGCCTATTGTTCCCCAGGGCCGGCGGAGCGTTTTCAAAAGTGTGGGGGCCCACTTTCGGGTTTCATGAGCTAACAAGTAAAAGAAAAAAAAAGTCCTCGACCAGCTCATCTCTCCCCTTCCACTTCCGACAAGCAAAAACAAAAACAAAAACAAAAACAAAAACAAAAACAACAAAACCTTACGGCGCTCACACTTCAAGATCTCTATCTATAAATGTCACTTACGTACTTAGATAAAGTGTGGGGCCCAAAGTGATGACACCTCATGTACTCGTTCGTATGGTGCACAAAAATTGTGGAGGCCCGAGCCCCCACGGCCCCCACGGTTCCGCCGACCATGTTCCCTCGCAGGTACAGCAATAGGACTCTCATTTGGCATGTTTGGACAACTTTCGAAATATTCAAGACGGGTGGTTACTGACGGTTTAATTACTAATGAGATATACCCGCTAAAATTGCAGGATGGCCTACCCCCGAGTCTAGAATGGCAAGTAATGGCACAAAGCCTTCAACCGATAGACGAGAAACAAACAAAAACAATAAGCAAGCATAATGACTCTCATTTTTTTTAAAAGAAGAAGAATCAACTGTCAACTTACCCTCGACTACATCTGCAGTCGAGCCAGAGCCCAAGCAGCCCAGAACACGGACTCCAAAGATTCTGGTGCCAGCGGCAACACCGTAAGTAGTTCCACCCACAGTTCCGGCACAGTGGGTTCCATGTCCGTTGCAGTCGTCACCCTGCCCAAAGATTTTATATGATATATTTTATTGATTCTGTATTACCAGATGTGAGCGTTCTTTAGTAAGATCTAGAATGAGAGGGGAAAAAAAAAAAGCTTTTTCAAGAGATCAAAAATATATAAGAAATAAACACCAAAACAACACCATGCAGGTTCCCTGCAACATCTTCAATCAGTAGGGCCTCGAACATGAAAACATGCGAGTTACATTTATCATTGGGAATTATACCTTATGATGTAATGTCTGTTGTTAATCAAATTCAGTAGGCATACTTTACAAATGATTAACAGATGACACTCTTGACAGAATGGGGGGTGTGAGCGTGTCCAAGTAGTCTGAAGAAAAACAGTTGAACATTTTTGTAACATTTTTGGTATCAATATTGGTATTCATTTTGCCATGCCATGTAAATGATGTTGAGGGTGAGTCTTTAATCAACACAAGTCTACATGAATTTGCATGGCATAGGTACTCAAGTTAGAGATTAGCAGATAATGCTAAAACAGACATTTCTGATAAACACCTGCTAGATCTATTCATAGGACTAATCTTTTAATACTGTTTAATGATCCACCTTCTGGTTTGACACGGGCTTGACCATGCTTACTTCTAAAATACTCTTTATTTCTATGAATCATAGCGACATCCTCGCCTGTCTTAATCCCCTAATTATACAAATGGCTTGGATTGCTCTTTCATACGTGGACCCGAAACTTCCTCATATCTCTTCGACAAGGATCTTTAAAACGTTTTCTAATCTAATCTTAAACCCTGCCTCATCAAAACTTCTAATACTATTATACTTGTTATCGTGTTCACTATCTTTACTGTTATCGTTATCATTCAATTCACTGCCAGTATCAGTATCAGTATCATTTTCATTATTAACTTTATAGAACAATAGCAGTCGAAGAGTCAAAGGAATGGATTTCTTTGGTACGTGATCATTTAATTAGATGTATGAATGGCTGCAATGTGCTTTTTCGCAGTAATAGAAGGGTATTTGGAAGATATCTAATAAGATACTTATGGTCAATTGGGATGTGTCAGGCTAAATGCAGTTTTACTGTTGTTTTACTGTGCACAGTACTTACGTCTCCATCACGCGCGTCATATCCGATAAATCCTCGTCCACCGAAGTCCTGGTGGACAGCGTTGATTCCGGTGTCGATTACGTACACGTCGACGCCAGACCCATCGCCCATGGGATTGAACACGTCATCGAGAGGGAGCGAGACTTGGTCGACACGGTCGAGACCCCATGACGCGACCGCAGAGGCTCGCACGATGCCATCCTCTTCGATGTACTCCACGAGGCCGGAGCTTCGCAGCTGCTCAAAGATATTTTAACACGTTATCCGTCACACTTATGCTTTCAAGTATGATTTCATTCAGAAAACGTTGCTATTAAATTCACAAATCTAAACGCGGGAAACACAGTTAATTAGAACATGCTAGTACGCGCTATCATCATCTTTATGTTCGTTCTTTCGTTCGTATATTTAGATTTTTAACTCCTCTCTTTTAATTCATAATAGTAATGTTTTCGGAATAATTACCACCTCCCCCCCCCCCCCCCCCCCCGTCGTTCATGTACAAACAATGCTATACGCTCTTCAAGCGTGCGCAAGATATTATGACAATCATCATCACTCAGCTGGTCTGAAAGAGATGAAAGAAAGTCTAAAAAAAAGAAAGGTTACCCAATGATTCCACTATAATGACAGGCCCGTAGCCAGGATTTTTCAAGGGGGGGGGGGGGGGGTGCGGTCACTAAAAAAACGGACCTTCGGTACCAATACCAATGATGACACACACACACACACACACACACACACACAATTATATATATATATATATATATATATATACATATTCTTTGGACGACCGAACTACAAAAGTTATATAAGAATTTGCGCGCGAAGCGCGCCGCAAATTGTGAATTTTGACTGTTTTAATGACGTTTTAAAGTCTCGAGGAAATTTGTATTTTTGTCTGTTGCATGCAATCGCGTTACGGTATTTCATCTAGGAAATAGTAAAAACTCATTTTGCCAGGAAGTTGCAAAGTTTAATTGTGTTCGAGACTCTGCGCGCGTAGCGCGCCGCAAAATTGAGAATAGTGATTTTCCTGGTGTTGTTTTAACTTTTATATTTTCTATTGTATACCCGCGTTTGCAGGCCTGAAGCCAGGATTTTTAAAGGAATGGGGGATTGCGTTAATTAACAAAACGGTCCTTTGATACTGTCCCGGGAGGGGTAGCGACAATTAAAAGGTGGACACCATGCTCATACATGGACTTTCAAAATGGCCCCTAAACGAGTAATGATCATATGATTTTTTCGGGCCTTAAAAACAAGTATTCCTTAAATGTTTCCTGCACCCTAAAGAAGTACTTCATCATGATTGAACAATATACCATTTTCCCAAATTTCGGCCTTTTTGATACCCTTTGATTATATACGCTCGTACATCACACTTTCCATCTAATCCGTGAGAAAAAACGACCCCTATTACGCGTTTTCTTTAGCGAGTATGGTCACGGTGTCCACCTTTCAGTTGGAGTTTTCCATCCCATTGGATGCTGTTTGGAAGATGAAACATTCACTTTACTATACAGTATATCAGCCGTTGGTATGCGAGTTTGTCAAAAACGAAAATAAATAAGAAAAGTTTTAAAACAAAATGAATTGTAAATGTGAACCATTTATATTTTGCCTCCTTGTGGTAGGATATTTCCAGCATTTCCGAACTTTCAAATAATCATTTTAGATTTAATAATACTAAAGGTAGTAGATCCGATTCGCAAACATCTCCAATATCAGTCAAATGTCATATTAACCATCATGCGAAGAAGGTTTTCTTTGTGAAATTTGGAGGTCAGTGAAATTCAAAAATTAAACATCCGTTAGCCATTGGAAGAAGTTGAGTGCAAATTCAGACATCAGGCTTAGTGCTCAGATGTTTTCCTATTTGATTTGATCTGTCTTACTGTGCACACTAAGATACATACTGGAATGGTTATTTCTTATTTATCAAATTATAGTAGCATATTTGGTTACTAGCTGTCTCTAGGCATTTTCGAATTTGGGCTGCAAAGAGATCCACTACCTTTAAGTTAGAAGAGAGATAAGTAAATAATGATAAAATAAACAAACAAAAAAGAATGAGTTTCTTTTGTAATACTATCTGACAAACTTTTTACTTTACCATTTTACTTCATAGCTCAGCACTTTCCATTCTCTCTCATACCCTCTTACCCATCACATTTAAATGAAATACAACTAAAATGAGTTTGCGTGCCTGCATAATACTCTTTGGAAATTATAAGTGAGAATGTTCTTTGGTTTTGGCTCACTTTAAAATGAGAACCAATAGAACTGTCACAACATGAGAAAATGTATAAGTAATAATCAACACTACATTTCCGAATTTGGCCTGCAAAGAAATCCGCTACCTGTAAGTTAGAAAAGAGATTAGTAAATAATGATAAAATAAACAACAAAAAAGAATGAGTTTCTACCGCCTTATCCAGAACAGAGCCTGAAACGATGCAGGCTCAAGAAATCGTTTGTACTAATACGTCTTGAAGTACTGCGTGATACTGTTGACTCAGACTTCTACAAAGCTGTAAGTGAGAATTTTAACCCAATCCGGCTCATTACCCGTGTTTTTAATGAAAAATATGAATAAAGAATGTAAATTAAATAACGACGCGTCACAATGCAGTCTAACGCTCTCACAATGTTATGATGCATAGGGTTTTTCCCTGACTGTTTTTACTCCGGAGCTCTTGCAATATTCAGGCTTTTGTAATACTATCTGACAAACTTTTTACTTTACCATTTTACTTCATAGCTCAGCATTCTCTCTCATACCCTCTTGCCCATTACATTTAAATGAAATACAACTAAATTGAGTTTGCGTGCCTGCATAATACTCTTTGGAATATAAGTGAGAATGTTCTTAGGTTTTGGCTCACTTCAAAATGAGAACCAATCGAACTGTCACAACATGAGAAAATGTATAACTAATAGAGAACTGGAGTAAGACAGGCCTTTCATTTAGTTTTGTCTCTCGTGATCGTTCGTAAGAAATGCTAATTCATGACCACCTTTTCACAATTTGATTGGAGCATGCATTCATAATGGAAAATAGTTGACATAATAATCTATCCCCAGGCATTATCATGCCAACATGTACTTATATATACATGTACTATATCTTTGTGAGACGTAGATATAAAATGTCTCAGGTTTTCGATTATAGTAATTTCGAGGAAATTTCTTTATTTTTTATCATATATGTAAACTTGAGGCTATTAGATTTTCATCCAATTACCTCTGTTCCTGTGAAAAAATGCAAGTGTCAACCTCAATGTCATCCACGAATCGCACGTACTCGGGCGGCCAGTGGAAAAAAAAACACCGGTCACACGCGCCAAGGGCCATGGCATGCAGTGCCAATATAATAATAGCTCGCACAAATTGATACATAACATTTGTGTTTGTGTGCATGGGGACGATCCGATGGTTCATACAACAAAAGGGTTTCGTACAATTATTTTTAACATTGTTAAACGTACTCTTCCATATTTACGTAGCATATAATGTGTCTTTATATTTATTTGGATTGTTATCTTGAGAATTGCTAAAAACCGTTATTATGAAAAAGTGGACCTTTCAGAATTTGGGGGGGGGGTGCGTACGCACCCGACGCACCCCCCCCCCCCCCCCCCCCCCTGGCTACGGGCCTGAATGACATCAGAGATAAAGTCCTCATTATCGAAAAAATACCTTATAGTGTTTACTGTGTTTTTGTAGACAAGGGCACTGTGCACGTTATTTTGCTTTCATTTGTTGTAATCCACTTACATGTGTAACCATGTCGTCAGTGAGTTCCGCTGCGAAGCCGTTAAACACAGTTCTGTACTTGTGTATTATTCTGACGTCACCGAGTGAAGCTATGGTAGACTCAAGGTTTCCCCCGGCCTGTCAGATACAATGTAAAGGAATCGACATTTAATACCACTGCGGTAGCACGAATGATCGAACTACCATCACCAAGAGGCACAATAATACCACGTTGATATGTTGTCAAATATATACATTTTTTTCTTAAAATTCAAAAGTACAATCATACTCTATTAGAGTGCATTCAGTACGAAACTACATGATATGTTTTCTTACGTATGTATTTAACATAGTGCATGTTTATTGTGCTTAATGTCATGCTAGCACTTTGTTACATTTTCTAACGATGTATTAATTTTGGAATACAGCCACAAAAAGAGAAGTTCTCGGAGCATAATAAGGTATTTTATATCTACGTTTATTAACACTGTCCACTGTCTACGGTAAAATTTGGGCATGGTAAACTCAGACGTTGTACCCTTAAAAGGCCGTCGTTTCTTCTTTCAGATATTTTTGGTTTGTTTGTTTATTCAATATAGTGACAGATACAATGCTGGCATGAATGATAGGACCATGATCATGCAGGGGAGATTACGACTTGAAACATCAATAACGTTTTATATCATTGGATAATACATTTAAGCACACAAGGGCTAGGGCTGACATGCGAGATAGGTGGAAGTATTAACATAGGGTCATCTCAAGACAATATTCTCAAGTAACTCAATGATCATTAGTTACAGGACTTAAGCCTTTCCAGTGATACTTCACCGGTCTCAAAGCACGGAGTTAAGGTGATAGAGCATATTCCATAATATTTCTTTTATTAGCAGGTGAAGTCACAATTATATGTGATTGTGCACCACAAGACGAACAAAAAGTCGCACACACTGATTTTGTGTGAGGACTGAAAATAGGTGAAATGGGTCAACCTAACCGATCTTGACTTTTTCATATTTTCTGAAAGAGCAAGTCTTCTTCTACATTATGCTAAAATTTGGGATCATAAAACGGGTAGGAAAGTGTGTTTTTTTTAGCGGTTTATCTGGAACTTTTTTTTTTTGGTAGAATAGTGTGATTAGATGTGTTTGTAGAGTCCCCTTCTAAACCGTGTACACACTCTTCACTTTCAACTCTAATATCTCTTGAATAGATAATGCTACTGCTTTGAAAGTTAGCATCAATTATGAACAGAATGTGTTAATAAGGCACACTTAATTTCAATTTAATCTGATAATTCCTTCATTGTTGTTACTCTGGTGGTTCATATCCTGTTTTTGTCCCATTCGTTGCACAGCCAGTGCGGCTTGGTTAAGATTTCTGAGTGTGTGTTTTCTTTCCAATATTTAGATAGGTTAGGAGAGCCCATTTAATTTGAGCCGTCATACATCATTTTAAAGCTTAAAATCTGCTCTTTTAGATTATGCTCTTAACTAAAATTTCATGTCTGGCGACTTTCTGTGCGTTTTGTGATGCAGGGTCACATATGTCAATTAAGTATGTCAAGTATGTCAATCAAAAAATAGGGTAAGCTCATTTTGCGATCATATTGTACAGTTCCTTTTCACTCTATTTGCATACGCTATTCTCGAGTTCATAACGGTGTAAGCTGTTATCTTTATTTAAACAAACGGAAAGCAAGCACAGTGTGCAACGGCGCACAATCCATAATGATATGAGACAATGTTTAACATTGCGGTAGGTTGATTTCAAAAATATTGTCGAACTTCTTCATACCTAGTTTAATCATAGCTTCATATTAGGACTTTTTTAGGAAAATCTAGGTGTTGTTATGTATCATCGTCTCATGATACACTTTTTTATCATCATTGTATTATCATGAAGATGTGTGATGCTGTTATCATGAAAACCAGTGTCCTCGTAAAACAATCTTCATTTTAGTCCATAAGAGATATCAAATCGACTTAAAGTAATGAAAATGATATATCATGAAAATATGGGACATTTTCTCCTATCTTCCAGACTATTCCTTCTTATGCAGCAAGTAAGAATCATTGGAAAGGTGTTTTTTGGGTTTTTTTTTTTTGTTTTGTTTTTTGTTCGTTTTTTTGTTTGTTTGCTCTATGTAATGATGGACTTAAAGCAGAAATTTATAGAGAATCTAGAAATATGACAAGTTTGATATCTACGGAAAGCTAAGAAGCTAGTTAACAAAACTGGATATCTTTTAGACGATGTACCTTTACCCCCAAACTGTTTTTGAGATTGAAAAAACACCCAATTTCCATGACCACGTAGCTCCGTTCGCTACAAGAAACATCGGATTTGAGCGACGTCACCAAATGTGTATGAGCTGATTTGCCGTACGGCTATATGAGACCCGCTCTGGCAAAACCCGAAACTTCTCGGCAAATGTGATTTCGCGCTACACTCGAAAAAGGTCAAAAAATTACCTCAGGGACCAAATTGACATTTTGGTATCACGTTGTAGAGGAAATTTTCTAGTTTCTGATTGATATCAACAACATTTCGAAATACAACCTACAAAATGTGGAATTTTGAAGAGAAAAGTGGGATGTCAATCTCAAAAGTTGGCCAAAATCTTACGTCTAAAGACCAAATCGCCCTCGCTTACGGCGAAAATGACTGTTCTTTTGGCGATCGTGTCTTAGATATTCTGAGTTGAACCCTGACACATTTGGTACTTACAGAAAGCTGTACCTCTGCTTATTCCAAATATGGTCATGGCATGATGTCATGCTACTCACTTTCATTCATAAATTCGTCTGAAACATGCGTAATTTTATGCAAATCGTCTCCCAGACGCGTAAACAGCCTAGTTACCAAGACACTTGATCGAAATACATGCAACCTACATGCTATACTATGGGGATCGCTGCAGCAGCGGTGCATGTTTGCATGCAACACGTGTATCGTGACTGCTGCTCAGCACGGAAATGTTGCAGTTTCCCGCTTTGTTAGACTGGGTTTTTTTAGCAAGTTGAGGTAGAAATTAGAATTTAAACCAACACACAAGAGAAAAAGAAGGTCACATTTATCTAACAAACCTTCATCATGCCATTTCGAAGAAGAATCAACCTGAAATCACGGCATCAAGGAATACCTCTTCACTGCCGATTCTGCTGGTACTGTTGTGCGTACACCTGATCACAGCGATCGCGAATCTTGAGCTGATTACGGTAGGTTTTGTGAGTTTCAAACGTCGTATTTCCGTAAATTTAAGGGTGTAAAAATGATTTCCAATCAATTACAGCTCTTTGACTTAGTTATCATCCTTCATGAGTATGTAAGATTACCTCAGCTATACGCAATTCCCCCACAGTGATCGATTTGTTGTGTCAATAATAACAGCAAATTGTGGCTGTACGAAGGAACAGCTGATCACGGCGATCGTGAATCTTGAGCTGATTATGGCAGGTTTTGTGCTTTTCAAACATCGTATTTCCGTGAATTTATGGGTGTAAAAATGATTTCCAATCAATTACAGCTCTTTGACTTAGTTATCATCCTTCATGAGTATGTAAGATTACCTCAGCTATACGCAATTCCCCCACAGTGATCGATTTGTTGTGTCTATAATAACAGCAAATTGTGGCTGTACGAAGGAACAGCTGATCACGGCGATCGTGAATCTTGAGCTGATTACGGTAGGTTTTGTGCTTTTAAAATTTTGTTTTTCCGTAAATTTATGGGTGTAAAAAATGATTCAAATGAACACAAACAAACAAACAATTTCACGACGTAAATATATACTTTTAGCGGACGATTTATTCTAGATTGACAACAAATTACACGTCAATTTCCTGAAAAGTGCACACAGTTTGCCTATAGATACGTAAATCCCACTGGGTTGCATACACATTTGTTGACGTCGCAAATTTGGCATTTTCGTACTTTTGCGGACTTTTTCCAGTGCTCAAATCTGGTAAAAATAGAGATTCTTATATTAAAAGAAGAGACAACTTTATTGCATGATTTATGTAAGAAATTAATCCAAATAACATTAAATGATGGAAAACAGTCAATTTCTATGATATTATTTCCTTTAAATTTCTTCTTTAACTTTAAAATATCTGGATTTGGTGCTTTACCCATGTTGCTGCATCAAAGTGTTAAAAAAACAAAGATCCTACCGCCATAGTCCACTCACCTTGAGTTTGACCAAGTACCGTCCTGGAATGCGTTCCCTGTGGGTGTGTAGAGGAGCGAGTTCGGCCGTGGCCAAAGCGGCCAATAGGAGTATAATGAATCCTTTCATGTCTATATGAAGGAAAACATTATGAAAGGACTTATGAGCTTGGAAAAAAAAATGCAATGAAACTGTATGTTGGATGCATATTATGAACATTATTATATAAGCGTACCTGCATGTTAAATGAGCAATTCTCGTATTGGTTGACATTTTTGTTGTTTTGTTTTGTGCTTTCTTGGCTGTGCTAATGTTCTATGTGAATTTTTACGTCAGGAAAATCCGCCTCATCGCAGGAAACCAATAATCTTACATAACTTTGTATTGCCAGCTACAGATCGCGCCAATCTTTGAGTTTTGTATATTAAGGGCAAATAAGGCAATTCTTATAAGAATCGTACTGGCTACCTATTTTGTTAAAAACAACAAACAAGCAAACAAGAAAAAAACAGACAACAACAACAAGAACAAACGTCCTCAATACCTGCGTAAAAGTATTGCTAGATCAACATGATCAATCGGTAGTAACACCCTGATTGGCAAGTTCCAACAACTACATAAAAGTGTTGATTTGATAGTGAATACATAATAGTGTTGGTTTAAGCACTTGTTATCCAAGTAAGATATGGGATAACAATAAGTAAACCAATTAAGTGCAGGTTTCCGCCACTGTAAATTTACTGTGGCATTACAGAGAAAGTTTAGCCTGGGTTAAAGACTAATGCCTAAGAAGAACCAAAGTGATCCCCTATATCTTTTCATACCGTAATCAACAAACAACTTCTTTGAACTCAGAAACGAACAGTTTTGCTGGTCTCTTGAAGTTTAAAAGTATACAGAACAGTTATTCCTCGGAAAACTGTTGATTTTGAAAATGAGCTACCAACCTTTTCTGGTGCCAATGAAACACTAATAACCCCAATTGAATATCATCCTTTCAAGCCTGAACTTCTTTTTAAGATGACAAGAAGGTAACATGAAAGGCTACAATAACTTACTTTGTATCAACAATGAAAAAGCAAATATTGTACACAAACATATGAAAACTTTGTACCGTACACACTGAAAAAAAAAAATATATATACAATTAGAAACAAAAATCTAGGACTTATTTAGGTACCTTGGCATTTAAGCTTTATTCTTTTTACTTTGAAATTTACAGAACTGAAATATTTGTCGCCGGCTTACCTTGTCCTTTTGCTTGCCTGCCTACTGTGGTAGCTGCGTTATAGAATAAGCTAGACTCTGTTGAAAATGGACATCTTATACCAAATATTACATAACAGCTAACCAGTCCATTTCTCTAGTAATAAAAAAAGAAATACCATGTGGCTTGATTCTCACAGAGATTTCCTCTGCTTCTTAGTTCTTATCATCTTGGTCCCAGTTTTGTTAACGTATATCAATGCAAACAAGGAGACGTATTGTTTGAAGCAACAAGATAAGATTAACGCCTTGCAATGGTGCATGTATATAGGGATGGACTTGCCCAGCTCCGTGTTCTTCGAATTCTCAAGGAGCTTACGAAATGAATGACGTCAATCACATCACCATGCATATTGAAATATAATGTTGTTGCTAGACAAGTGCGCATGCGCTAGCGTTCCGTCGACGACGGTGTCGAGGACTAATAGTGTCAAAACACTGGCAGACATAGCAAAGTCAGTGTACATCAGACCTCGTTCATAACCGGAAGGGGTCGGGCCACAAACTCTTCTCCAGTTTGAAATCTAATTTCAGACCATGCATGCTATGTACAGCTGCTTTGCTTTTATTAGATAACAGATGGGTGAGGTTTTGTCACAAACAAATTAATTGCATCATATATTCATATAATATGGAGAGAGAGAGAGAGAAAGAGAGAGAGAGAGAGAGAGAGAGATATGGCCTACATGTAGAGAGCCTATAATTTGAGTGCACATCATGCACGTTTTGAGTCACCTTCCCAAATTCGAAAAGGCGACGCTGTCATGTACAACACTTGCTCTGCAGGCCTATGAACGAATAACGTAATATACATCATTATGTATGTACGTATATGATTTTGAATGAAGTCATGCTATGATTCGGAAGATGTCACCAGTGATTTATCACACCGCACTGACACGTAGGACTGCATAGGTGGAAGTGTCCGTCTTGTTGTGTGTTGTCTGCAAGAGAGCTTTTTCTTAATTTACTGCTTCTGAATTCAACTCTCTCAATCAGTCTCGCAGTCAAATCCTTGTGATGATCTTACTACTACCCTCTTGAAGCATTGTAAGATTTGTTTGTTCTGTTTTGTTTGTATATTTTAACCACATTTCTTTTCTTTTTTTGTTTTTTGTTTTTGTTTTTGTTTTTGTTTTTGTTTTTTTGCTGTTTACACTCACTGAACCTTGTGGTGTCAATATTTCCCGATGATTTGTTTTTATTTCTTTGTTAACATTTCGTTGCATTGGCAGGAGCTGTGTGCCTGGAGCAGCATTTGGCAGTCCTTTGTTATCGCTCCATTGGCTGAACCATCCCTAATTTTGGACATTTGGCAGTCTCAGATGCAATATAGGAAGTCAGGAGGGTGATGACCGACCTGTGAAGGAATTTGAGAAAGAATTTGTTGACCTCCTCGAGTTTATAGTTCGTAATAATGCCATGGACAAGAAAAAAGATACTTCCATGTGGAATTTGATCGATTCTGTTGATCTGAAGAAAAATTTAGAGCAATAATGACAAAGGAGTAAAGAAATTAGGGCAAGATGTCATCAGACTTTAAACAAAGCAGCATCGGATTTGAAACCCCCATGAACTAATACCACGAACAGTGTTCCCACAGATCATGCATCCATATTCTCGGCTTCCAAGAGAAAAGATGAGAGAAGATCAGGGAATGTTAGCGGCAGACACCATCATCAGGGCAAAGCCGGGTGCGACCTTTGGACTCCGTCAAGGACATAGTGCTTGGAAAGCCACGTGAGACTGCCCTGCCTGTTACGTTCTCTCGTTCGGCCACTAAGACTCCATTACTTAAAACACATCCGCTTTTCATAATCGTTAATTAAACCAGCTATATGACGAAGAAAGAGATTATAGAAAACTGCATGGAGTTTAAAGGAACCGGAATGTTCATCGTGTTAGACTCACACGTTAAGAAAAAACGAAAAACAAAACAAAACAAAATAAAATTGTCACTGACCGGCATTACCCAAAACGTGAAATCAGCGTAGTTATCTGGTGACGGTTTTACCGCCCTTCTTGGCCCATCAGGTGGATTAGATAAACAAAAACAAAAAAATGATTCCCGTGAAGAAGATATTAGAGAATAAAGTAAACTCACCATGAACATCATTCATACACATGTAAGATTAGTTTGTGGCCAGTAAACAATTACCTCCTGCTATCTCATGAAAATTGTATGTCAATGTCTCAATCCAGCTCTTCATTAATATTTATTGTTCCCGTTCTACTGTTATACTTCATTTGCAATTTGCATTTGGATATTTAAAAGTCACAAGTAAATGTTTCAATGTCTACCATAATGTGCATAATATGTCTTTATCAGTTCCTTCTCTTACTCGTGAAGGAAAAAAAAAACTCTACCAAAGTTGTTGTTTTTTTAACCAATACAGAAAATCCGGTACAGAGAGTCGATGGCACAGGTCTGTTTTTCCACATATATTCATGTTATCCCGTCATTGGTAAGAGATTATTTAATTGTTATTAATGAACAACTTCAAAGTGTTCTTTTTATAATTTTTCAAAAAACTCGAACTCGTAAAAAGTAACAGGAGTTGTTTATCCCCCAACCATCTCTCTCTCTCTCTCTCTCTCTCTCTATATATATATATATATATATATATATATATATATATACATACATACATACATACATTGCATATATTGCTATATTGAAGTTGTAAAATTCCGTTGAAAAAAATATTTATATCTAGTGGTATAAGTTATGTTGTTAAATCGCTTAATGCAACTGCTGGTCATTGAAAGTAATATTTCAAATATTGCCTCTTTGTAAGAATTTAACTAAGACTTGAAGTGAGTATTATTATAAAACTTTTGTTGAATTTTGATGATAAGTATAAATGACTATGGACTATGATGAACAACTTTTTGAATAAAGATATAAAGAAAGATAAGAAAATTGAAACATTGAAGATTGATAAGAATGTAACTAATGGGAAAGAAATTGAAAATACTAAAAGTTTTTGTTTGTATTGGCAATATTTTATTTATAGTACATCGATGTAATTAACCATCTTTTTCATGTTTGTTTCGGTTTTTGTTTTAGTTTTATGTTCATGTTAATCTTCTGTATAAAACTGATTTATGATCTCTGAAAATAACTTAGATTCCAATTTTACATAATTTTTTACAACGGTATACGCGCGCCTACAGGCCTTATTGGCTTTTTATGTGTACACGATTTTCCATGTTTTTACCTTTTGCCTGTTGTAATCTGTAACAATTTATGACTGTTATTTTGATGTCGTTGTTGTGATTTTTTTTTGTATGTAATTGTTTTTGTGTTTCATCTGTTACACTGGATGCTTAATGTTGTCTTTTGTGATTTGAAATGGAAACAAACGAATCGAATTGAAATGAATATATATATATATATATATATATATATATATACATATATATAAATATATATTGCACCGCCGCGCCATGTTTTTGTTCAGTCCATTGCTGCTGCTATATATCTATATGTATATGTATATATATATATATATATATATATATATATATATACATAAGTGTGTGTATGTGTGTTCTCTAAACTCTCTCGCCAATGCAACCAATACACACATAATCCTATATTGTCAAAACCCACTCACTGTAATGATGTCTTTTACACCACTCAATGTAAATTCTTTATTAGATGTATTTTAGGGTGTGCTTTAGGTTGTGTTTTGGGGCGTGTTTTGGAGATTTGGAAAGTTAATTAATTCAAACGTCATTTTAGTAAAATCTGTGTATTGTGAAGAAGAAGAAACATAAGCGCTTGGTCTTTAATAAAGAACAAAAAACCAACAACATAGAAATTCGTATTAGTGAATCACGTCCACCGTTGATATAAAGGAAAGGGGTGCATGTGGGTTTCAAAATTTCGGTTGGATTCCACGCAGTGAAAGTTTGCGTGTGTGTGCGCGCACGCATGTATACATGTATGGGTGTTGTTATTGTTTCACTTCCTTGATCGTGTTATCATTGTTGATGGTGGAGGTGATGGTACGTATCGTGGCTGATGCACGAATCTGTGCGTCTTTGTGTATTGGATTGAAAAGCGTATGTTTCTTCGCACTGAAAGAAACACACAAACAACATTTTTCTAATTGTCCTAACATGGGGAAACGTTGTTTTTTAACCCGCAACTGTCTCCTATGAACACACTCGTTAAACACAAAAAATAAACAATAGAAAGACAAACAAAACAGTATAAAAAAACACAACAAGGAACTGATGATGCATTCACTTTCTGTTTATTGCACTGAAATGGATGTCAAGCACAAACGGAAGAATTTCGCCAACTCTCCTAGAGACAACAGTATTTCAGGTTACTTCAATTTCAGTTAATGTATTTCAGTCGTTACCAAGTAAGCACAGAAAATTGCATGTCATGCCTTATGATTGCCTTTCTCTTGACTGCTCAATCAAAAATCATCATTATCAATTTAACGCCCTTGGTTGTCTGGAATATCTGTGTATGCTCACCCATGTTTGAGAAACAGAAACACGAGGGAAAAAAACAACAAGAAAGCATTCATCTACTGCTTGATATAGGAAGCTTCAAATCCGCCACGGGTGACCGAACTGTCGCTCGTAAACTCGACGAGCATTCCGTTATTGGTGGATATGATAGGATCCGGGACTTCTGAGCCGCACACTTTTTGAAGGAGGTTACCGTTGCCGTCCTTGATCTGGAAGAGTTGCATGAAGAAAAATTGCCGGTAAGTGTGCATTTACAATAATGACAACCCTTCCCTCCCAATTATGACAATTTCACACGTATGTGATAAACGTATGACTGAAATCTTTTTTTTTTTCGAACACATGTCATGTAAGCAGAGTGAACAATATGTTACCGTGCATCACAAAACCAACAATAAGTTGTACGCCCTGATTTCATGCTGGGACCCAGACTAGTTGAACAGGTTTACCTAGTCTGAAAGACTAATTCTTCTTCTTCTTCTGCTTCTTCTTCTCAAGTTTGGGATCATGAACCAAATATAAAATTTTGTTTTAAGTATTTTTTTCTAGAACACTTTTTTTTGTGCAGAATAGTGTGATTTAGGTAGGTATTACAGGCCCCTTTTCATCTACACATCACTCTTCACTTTCAACTCTAATAAATTTGAAAAGATCATGCTAATGCTTTGAAAATTGACAATAGCCATGGAAAGAAATGTTTTAATATATCAACCTCAGTTTCAGCTTATAATTTGATAACTCCTTCATTGTTGTTTCTAAGGAGATTTACATCCTGATTTTTTGTCACCTTCATTGCACAAAGCACGGTTTTATAAGGTAACAGTACGCGCTTGAATATAGACCGTTCCCTTCAGAGGCTCTTTTCTCATTTTTTTTTTAATGCACTCTTTTTTACTAGCGTGAGTCTTTCCAATGTTTAGTTAGGTTTCTGAGAGTCTGCATGTCGTGAATTGAGTTATACAACATTTTCAAGCTTTAGGTCTTCTCTTTTAGAATCTCCACCTCACTAAAATCCATGTCTTGCAACTTTTTGTTGGTATTGTGATGAAAGGTCATATATCAGAATATCACACACACACACACACACACACACACACACACACATACACATACTTGCAGATAAACATATGAACAAAGAAGGAACAAGAAAGTTGAAGGAAATGTTATTTACCCTGCCTTTAAAAAAGGTGTTAGGTCTCTTTCAATAAAACTAAAAGATATACAATACCTTAATATGTCCCTATATTTTTTATATCGTTCTCCCACTGTGATATCATGAGTTGTTGTAATTTTCTTATCCAGCTGTTGAGGCACCAGAATTATAAAGATTAATAACTCTTGACAGAGCTGTCCCATTTTCCTAAAACTTCACTAATGTGCTCTACTATACAATATTTTTGCCTTCATTCAATTGATGTGTGAATATTTGAAATCATTACTCTTAACCGGACATAGTAATACCTAGTCTGGATCAGGACGAGCAAAATTTTATGTCAACTGCGAAAATTTGACTTAACTCTGAATAAAAGTTAGAGAACTATAGATTCTGTAGAGTTGATACTTTTGGCAAAACAATTCTCAAGCAGTTAATACAATTATGCAGAATGACTATGCTAATGATTCCATCACCTCACTCAAGATCTCCATCAGTGTTATATGATAAGAGAAAAAATAAACAAATGAAACTATTTCTCCATTAAAATATAATGAAAATATCATTAATGGCATGCATAATCTTAAATTGACAATCTGTCAAAGTATATTCAGCTCAGGATCTGATTCTTATTTCTGGGGCGTTGAAAAAACGGAAAATTTCTCGACGGATTTTAGTACAGGCGTGTATAATCAATATGACATGATTAAAAGCAATAATATCATCAATTTATCATTTGTATTTTCATTTTGAATTTTCAAGAACTGCTTCATGAACGTTAGTCAAACTTTATAATTTCATATCTGCAATGATTTCTATTATGGTTTAATAACAATTTTCCCTGCTACGCATGTAAATTCATTTGTCTATTCCAAGACTTTTAACTGGTCCGGAAGTTCTTCCGCAAGAAAGAAGGAATGTGGACAGTACCTCGACAGCATCGTAGGCACACGAGGTGTGAACCTCCAGGTCAAAGGAGCCAAAACTGAGTGTGACAGTCTCGCCAGCTTCAGCCTCGATGGTGAAAGAGCACATCTCGTTGTTGCCATAGTTACTTGGAAAGTTTGGCGAGGTGAACTGTCCAGTTGCCTCAGTGAAAACATGTCCGCAATCTGGAACCGGAACGATCGGAAAAGTGATAAACGCACCATGTTTACAATGATTCCTTCCGGTTATTTGTTTCATTTTGAGTGATATAATCCCAATGTGAGGCATCTTATAGAATATGACACACCATTCATATTTAAGTCTTACCGTAAGCCCCGCCATTATTGCTCTTTTTTTTTTAAATATTGCATATGCATCACCTCACTTGTAGGTCAAAATGTTAATGTAAGATATGTTATCTGGATTATCAGGATTGGTGGCGTATTCAACGATTACTCGGGTCCATTTTAACCGATTATGAAATTTAATCAACAATAAGTTTACTTTTACGAAAAGACTTTCGCTTATGATTGGTTCACAGTTAGGACAGTTATCATTGATTTCCATGAGTTGTAATGAAAAAAATACTACATTTTGATAAAACTGGCCTTCATATTATTGTCTCTATCTTCCTTTGACTTGTTGATAACAATCGCATTGGTTTGTAAGCGTCAAAAAGAAATGTCAAAATGTTCATGACATCATAACGCAAGAACTGATATAAAATGAAACACGACGAAATCTCAACTCTTTAAGAACACATTGATCTGGCAGACTTTTTGACGAAAGCTTCACAGATGTGAAGCAAACTCAAAATGAAAGGAGGGAGAAGGGTACCTTTTTAAACAGTTTAAGTTAGGTTGAATCTATAGACTGCATGTCACAGTAACGGTGGTTTTTGTTTTTGTTTTTGTTTTTGTTTTTGTTTTGTTTTGTTTTTTTGTTGTTTTTTGTGTTTTTTGGGGGGGAATATTGTTGTTCTAATTGTAGTGGTTGTATTACAAGAAGCAGTAGCAATAGAATAGTAGCGATGAATATGTAATATCGAATAAAGAAACATGAACATACGCATATATAAAACATATATAATGCTATCTAAAGGCATAAGGGGAAATACAGAATAAATGATAATTAATGGAAAGTTTTGATGAAAGGCATAATAAATTTCGGAAAATGCAAAAATTGCCTGCCCATTTTGATAAATATGCCTTGACATAGGATCAATGCAGCATTGACTTGACAAAAGTTTATAATGCATTTTACACCACTAATTTCGTATGTTAAAGACATAGCACTTTTTTTTCAAGAAAAAAACAGATTATACCGGTACATATACATCCAATGTACACCCGTTTTTTGTTTGTTTTGTTTTGTTTGTTTTGTTTCGTTTTGTTTTGTTTTGCATAGCTGTCAATTTCCCCTAAATTGGATTGATGGTACAGTCCCAATTCTACACATACCATGCCATCTGTCTTCTACTGCGGAGTAGTCCTCAGATCACAGATAAGGCATTGAAAAACATTGTCAAAACCTTAAAGGGGAACGAAAATTTCCCCCTTTGGAAATAATTCCACTTAAGATACCTCGTTTACAGACCTATATTTGGACTATGAACGCTTATACAGGGCGTATAAGAACGTTGCACTTTTGAAAAATTGTCTAAATAACATTTCAAAATATTTGGAAGATTTTTTCATATTTATGGATACCCAATAGTCTCATCTATCAAGTGCAATCAACAAAACAAATTTTTGTTCACGCTTGGCTAAACACTTACGTTCTTTGTCCAGAGTGTGAAAAATGACTTGCGCCAAATTGAAAGAAGATGGAAAATTCAGCCAGCAGACCAAATAAGTGCTCCCATTCAAACAAATTGCTCTTTTGCTGAGAGCTTTGATTATGTTATGATAGTCTGAGATTTTTTTTTTTGTCAGCTTCATTGTAACCCTAATAATTTCATTTCTATATTAATTGATGAGAATTGATGAGAATTTCAGATCTTTAAAGCACAGTTTTCACAATACACGGACACATTAATTGATTGATTCAATGAATGATTGGTTGCTTGCTTGCTTGCTTGTTTGCTTGATTGATTGATCAAATATAACCCGCTACAACAAAAGGATCCGAAAGTCGGGGAGGACAATTTTCTGAAAATGGCATGACATTATTCTCATGCTCTTCTACTCTAATTTCATATATAGCACAACTCATAAAAGTACTCGGTTGCGGTGATATCGATGATTTTATTAGTGCGTAACAAGGGGTTGTGGAAATCAGAGTTTCGAGAAAAACGCCTTCAAAGTTTTCCTTCCGACGCTATCGTGATCAAGGGGAGGCGATACAGTTTTCACCACTTGACATAGAAGGTATGCTCCTAGCGACTTCCGCGATGTTCATTCAAGCTTAGCGCCAGCTGTCTACGCACGACCAATCACTAATCAGGATGCCACGCACTGACCAATAAGATCACTCCCTCGTTGCTAGGGGCGGAGTCTAGCTGCGGCGCTAAATCCAAATCTTCGGACTCGTTTCTGTTACGTTGAAAGTCGGAAAATCATGGCCCAGAAAAACACTGACTTCTTGCCTTTCCTTTGATCATTTAGCTTCGAAATTTCAGCAGATCATAGACAAAACATTAGACTACAAAATTATGCCAAAAACAGAAATCCGAGTGTTTTGACCAATTTTGATTATGTGACTTCAAACTCGATTTTCTCGGCTCAGTCGTCAGCGACTTTAGGATCCTTTTGTTGTAGCGGGTCACAAATGATTGGTTGATTGATTGATTGATTGATTGATTGATTGATTGATTGGATTAATTGTATTGATTGAATGATCTGAGGATGCATTAATTTTGTACTTTTCTTCTTGACCGAGTGACTGGCATGTGGGTTCGATATGTCTGTGCATGATTTGTGATACCTGTACTTAAAAGATCTTAAAGTTGTTAATCAACTTTCCATAACACAATGGAATCATTTAATACGGTACAGAAAATCGTCAGAAAATTCCTAAACTATCAGAACATAATCAAAACTATGAGCAAAAGAGCAATTTGTTTGAATGATAACACTTATTTGGACTGCTGGCCGAATTTTCCATCTTCTTTCAATTTGGCGTAAGTAATTTTCACACTCTGGACAAAGAGCGTCAGTGTCCAGCCAAGCGTGAACAAAAATTTGTTTTGTGTATTGCACTTGATAGATGAGACTATTGGGCATCCATGAATATAAAAAAAAAAAAAATCTTCCAAATATTTTGAAATGTAATTTAGAAAATTTTGTCCAAAGTGCAACTTTTTTATACACCCTGTATATAAATATATGTATATCATTTACCTATTCATTCATTCATTTATTTGTTTATCTCACCTCCAGTCTCAGGAGGTTCTGTGATGACGTAGGATGCGGAGAAGCCGGATGAGGTCACGGAAACGTCGCTCTCGAATCGTATGAGCATCGACTGGCTGGCCCCGGCCACAACCCCGGGGCTGTCCGTGCCGCACCACTGACCGAGGAGAGGGTAAGCTGAGGAAGCTCCGTCGTAGATCTTTATTGAGTACAATTTAACCGATAGCAATAATATCAGTAATTTAACCTATCACCAACATCATCACTGTGAAAATACTTATCATTCTTTTAAAGTAACGGTTTCATCCGTATCAAAGTAAGAGAAGCTAGTGAGTTCGTCTTTTCTGACAGCTTTAGCATGCATTATCTTTTGTTCGAAGTATAAGTATTGTATTACAACCACAGGAGGATTAATGTATGCAACTGTGCCGAGTACACAGAATACGTTACGGTGAACGTTTGGTACAGTATATGAATTATAAGGGCTAACAACCCTCAAATATCACAGAAATGTTATAGCTTTACAATAGTCTTGTCATTCTGGTGGAATACATCATGTTCTCTGCTATTCGGGAAGGAATGCAAAAGGGAAGGCCCATCTTTAACCTGCCGAAAAGGAAATAAAATATTCATAGTATGATTTCATGTGATGGTTTTTATATCTCCCCAGATATTTCTTGTAATGTAACGAGTGCAGCATTGTTGAAGAAAAAAAAAATCTGTGTTTGGTGAAAACTATACTTCAGAAAATCTGTGAAAATGTCTTTTACCACTTTTTGCAATAAATTTCTTCATAAAAACGAATATAGAAATTTACATATATATATATATATATATATATATATATATATATATATATATTAAGAGAAAGAGAGAGTCGAATATGTATGTATTTGAGACATACGGAAACTGAATCAAATGAACAGGTTGAAGAGCTCTCGAGGCTGAAATCGTCGAAGGTGACTGTAATGGCCTCTCCGTCACCGGCAACGAAAAGGTAATCGCACGTCAGATCGTTGTCGTAGTTGCTTGGATAATTTGGGCTGGTAAAAGCGCCCGATGACTCGTTAAAATAACCTCCGCAACCTACGGAACAAAAGAACACGATCAAAACCACAACAGAGAAGATTGCATGTCAGGCTAAGTTAGTTAGTTAGTTAGTTAGTTAGTTAGTTTGTTTGTTTGTTTGTTTGTCTGTTTGTTTTCGTGTTGCTATTATGCCAGCATGCAGAGAACCTGCTCTAATCTGTGTCAGCGCTACAGGCAAGATACTGTACAGAAATGTGTGTTTCAATATCATTCAAAGAAGAAGCGGGTAAGGAAACTCAAACAGGAGGAATTAAAAGAAAATGATGAAATGAGCCGAGAAATAAGGGATGAAGCCACAAGGAATGGGATGAAATGATCGCTCGGCATACCAATTTGACAGCCTACACTCTGATGGGAAAAAAAATAACAAACCTTCCGAAAAAAAATATCAAAGAACAATATGACTTTCAACGATAGTAAACAGCAATTAACAAGTGTAGATTTCTGATTCATGAATATGAACACGACAATAAATACTTATACACTATATCATTTGATCTACAGGCACACTTACATAACAAGGAACAAAATATGGGAGGTAGTATAGACTAAACCCACGGTACCAGGTCAATATGATCTTACAAGAAAATGACATGAGTATGATTGTGAGTGGTACTAGAAAAGTGCAATCCCACCAAATTAGCAAGAAAAAAAAGACAAAAAAAATAAGTTGGACGCCTCTTTTAAAAGCAACCAACTAATATCATAAGAACATTTTCTTAATGTTCAATTTGAGTCTGCCAGATAAAGATTTGCATTCTCAGTTACGCGTTGATGGAATATCTCCCACCTTGACTGTTAGTGAAATTTGTCATGTGCCCCAACCCCCCCCCCCTCCCCATACACAAAGACGGTTCCAAACTAATATACAGATAACAGAAGTGTGATAGACAAACCTACGCAAAACAAAACAAAACAAAACAAAAACAACATATCAATATGCCCAACTAAAAGAAACAAACAAGTGTACACTATTTAGCACAGATTTAAATAAAAAATGGTTTCAACCATTCTTACTAGGATTGCTTGGGATCACGGGCGCATAGGGATCAGTGATAAACCCTCCCCCGGCGTTCCCCTCGCCGATGTACAGGAGGAGATCAGGAGAGCCGGTTTGCAAGTCACCGATTTCAGCGTTGCCATTCGCCTTCAACTGCAGCTTCTCTCTCACCTCCTGTGGGGTCAACTCGGGTTCAGAGGCAAGAAGAACTGCAGCAGCACCTGTGGAGAAAATTGATCAGTTTGTCATTAGATGAATACATAAATGAGCAGGTATCCTGATAAAATGGTATTTAAAATATGACATATTTTTTGCTGCTTATCAAAGTTACATGGGACATCATCATGAAGTACATGTATTGAAGGGACTGAGAAAGGCAAAAATTAAATTGTGTTCTTTGAAATCCTCGACGAATTTTTTTCATGACTTAATATGAAACCACGATTGCTTTTCTTGCTCTCTTTCTTTCGGTGACACGACATTTGCTCCTGCGACAATTGTTCCGGTCTTATGTTTGTTGGACTTAGGGTTACAGGGTTAGGGTTGTGATTTGGGTTTTAGGTTTGGTTTGATGTGAGGATTAGGATTTGTGTAAGGGTAATGTTTGTGGATATAATTGATGTTTAGCTACAAGCGTGCAGGTATTTCATGGGAGCAATCGTCACAGGAGCAAATGTCACGTAACCCTTTCTTTCTGCCCTATTCCATTTGTATTGATATAACTTGAATTACATATTTTACTTCGAAATTGACTTCCGAATTAAAAGGGAGACGAGAATGAGTAATCGCTCTTTCACCACTTTTGTGTAAGGTGCCAAATAGAGTATGGCTATGTTATTGCTATGTTTATGCTAAGAGGTGACGAGCACTCACCTGCCACGTGGGGGCAAGCCATGGAGGTTCCACTGATGGTGTTGGTGGCGGTGTCGCCTCCGATCCAGGCGGAAGTGATGGAAACTCCGGGTGCGAAGATATCGACGCAAGTTCCGTAGTTTGAAAAATAGGCGCGCACGTCCGCATTGTCAGTGGCGCCAACACTGATGGCCTACAGCAAAAGGATACACTCTGTATCATTGCGTCATCTTACATAAATAACACCTGTTTGTAAGTACTCTTAAGCGTTCATTGGAAAATTATAGTAAGTCGAAAGGTTACGTTATAAATCGACCTTTTTTCAGTATCTAAATCACTATCGTTTTCTAAGTGCATTTAAAGTTCTCAAAGCTTTGGCAAAAGCTTCTGGGGTGCATTGTACAAGAAAGCGTGTCCAAGGCGGAATCATCATTTAAATTATAGCGAAAAGTGTAATGGTATTGAATAGCATAATGATACCAACTAAGAGAATGTATTATTGTTGCCACTGTCACAAGTATATACCATAGTATCTATCACTTTTCTACATCATTCGTATTTATATCATCATACCCCGTATCATACTGTCATAAGTGCGTTGATATACAGTAACCTTTACTTTTACCAATTAATGCTGTTGTCAGTGATATTATATTTAACAATGCAATCGTCATACGCAATATCTTAATGAAACGGTTTTTTTTTAATTGTAGGTATATGCAGCTGTTATCTTTTGCTATAAAGTCATGGCCCGATAACATGAAGGCATAACAAAATAGATATACCTAGAATTAGAGTCTGAAGGTAAATGGAATAACGTTGGAGTTAATTAAGCAAGCCGTAATGTGACCTTTTCGTACTGTCATTACACTGTTACCATTGTTATCATTGTTATCAGTGACATCATTATTATTGCCATTATTGCCAATGTAACTTCTGCTATCAAAAAGTCACCGATGCAGCTCTAGCCGGAGAGTATCCGCAGGCATCGCTGTCGTCGTTGCCGGCTGCGACCACGACGCTGATTCCCGCGTCGACCATGTAGTCGATGGCATCGTCCGTAGTCTGGCTCGCCCCACCACCGAGGGAGAGAGAGGCTACCGATGTTCTTTCAAAGTTGTTTGCAACCCACTCACAGCCTGTGTGTGTTTGCGCGCGCGCGTGTGTGTTATGTTTGTGTATATGGGAGCGAAAGAAATCATGAAAATGTTAATCATAACGTTTGATTTATCTGTGATGACAGGAATGATAGTAGAAAATAGATAAAGTAATGGTTCGTAATGATACTGTACTGGTAAGAGTACTACTGTCACTACTACTAGTACTTACTACGAATTGAATTGTCACTATAATGATCAATAAACATAATTGTAACAATAATGAAAAAATAAAAATTTATACTCTAATCATCATTGTTATTATTTTCATTATAACAATGATAAAACATAGATAACAGATTTGGGTTTTGTGAGCAAGTATCTGGAAAGAGGAGTATTGACATAATTATAATGGGTTTATGATATGGGCTAATAGCTTTGATTTGTGGGTACTCAGTTGTGGTCTGTGACGATCAAGTTTAGGTGTATCTGCTGGAATGAATCACTTCTTATAAGTGTCTCAGATTTTAGAATAGCACTATAAGCTCTTTAGTTGTGACGTGGACATAAAGGTGACCCTGCATCACAAAACCAACAAAAAGTCGTCCGTCATGAATATGTATTTATACAAAGGAGGTGTGGCCTGTTTGGCCCAGGTGAAAAGAAGATGGCTCAATTTCGAGTGACGCTGGGACCATGCCGTCCGAGGAATCCAGAGGGAGGAATAAAGTTGCTATAACTTTAAGTTTTCGTGTGATGGTGAATTATTCCGTGTCACGAATTTCCCTCATTTCGTAATACGTCAGACATGGAATTTTAGTTGAGGGCAGATTCTTAAAGAGCAGACTCTAAGCTTTAAAATGGTGTGTAACTCAATTCAAATGGACTCTCCTAACCTATCTAAATACTAGAAAGAAAGCACACACTCTGGAAAAGTGTGAACTGAGAAAAGAGGCTCTGAAGTACAAGGTCTATTCAAGCGCTTAATCTTTACCAAGCCTTGCTAGCTGTGCAGTGAACAATGGTGAAAGGGACAAAACACAGGATGTAACCTACCGAAGCAACATCAATGAAGGGATTATCAGATTAACCTGCAATTTGGCATGCCCAATTAACATATTCTGCCCATGATTAACGCCAACTTTCAAAGCAGTAGAATTATTCTTTCAAAAGTTATTAGAATTGAGAGTGAAGAGTGTGTAAAAGACTTCAAGAAAGGAAAAGGGGACTCTCATCTAAGACATACCTGATCATTCTATTCTCCTCAAAAATTGGTTGTAGAGAAACTGCTGAAAACACACTATCTCATTAATGTTATGATCCCAAACTAAAGGATAATGTAGAAGAAGGATAGCTCTTTCACAAAATATGAAAAACTCAAGATTGACTCGGTTGACCCATTTCACCTGTTTTGAGACCTCATGTAAAATCAAGGGGTGCGACTTTTTGTTCGTTTTGTGATGCACGGTCACAAAGGGTACAAGGAAACATCCTAATCATGATAATGATAATAATGAAAGTTATAACAATAACAATTGATATCTTTTGAGCGCCTTTTCCACATGGCTACAAAGGGCTATGAGATGTCATCCATGGTCACCGTAGGAGAAAAGATAAATACACATTGCCAGGCAGTGACAGTACAAGGCCAGTGAATATTATGTGACCATAATTATATCACGAAACCAACAAAAAGTCGCCAGACACGGATTCTTAGGTAAGAGCAGATTCTGAAAGAGCCAACTTTAAGCTTTAAAATGATGAATAATTCAACTCAAATGGACTCTCCTACCTGATCCTCACAATCAATATTGGCAAGAAAATACATTCTCTGGAAAAGTGAACTGAGAAAAGAGGCTCTGTAGTATACAAACAAGGTCTATTGAAGTTTAATCTTTACCAAGCCGTGCTAGCTGTGCGATGAATGGAACAAAAAACAGGATGTTAACCTTCGGAGCAACAACAATGACTGAGTGAAGGAATCCTCCGATTAAGCTGAAATTGAGCATGATTTATCAACACATTCTGGAAATGATTAATGCCAACTTTCAAAGCGGAAACAGTATTCTCTCTAAAGTCATTAGAGTTGAAAGTGAAGGGTATGGACAGGGTTTCTAAGAAATGAACAGAGGATTGTATGAGACACATCTAGTTACACTATTCTACCAAAAAGTGTTCTAGAAAAACTGACAAAAACACAATTTTCTGTTCGTGTTATGATCCCAAACTTTACGATTATGTAGAAGAAGACTTGATTTTTATGAAAAAAATGAATATGAAAACTTAAGATATGATGAGGATGATATTTCTGTGATATCAATGTGACGAACAAAATACATGGCGAGGAAACATGTAATTTATGCTGAGTCGAGGGGAAGGTGCATTCCAATGTCTTTTGTTAAACATTTCACTACTTTAGCAATGATTGACAGATGAGGTCATCTGAGGAATATTGGTTTGGAAGGATTTTTTTTTTGTGGGCGTTCCAGAGTAATCTGAAGAAAAATAGAAGGAAAAGAAATCGTTAAAAATATATGGAATGTTTCTAGACATTCGTTTCACCGCAAAAGTGATGTTGAGGTTATCATAAATCAACACAAATCAACATGCATATGGATTTCAGGGACCCTTTAATGACTCAAAACAAATGATAATTATTTTGGACATATGATAAAGTCAACTGTCGACTAACCCGCGACTATATCTGCAGTTGAGCCAAAGCCCAAGCAGCCCAGAACGCGGACTCCGAAGATTCTGGTGCCAGCGGCAACACCGTACTCTGTTCCGCCGACAGTTCCGGAACAGTGGGTTCCATGTCCGTTGCAGTCGACACCCTACACAAAGATTCAATTGATTTCTTTTATGGATTCTATACTATCCGCTTTGAGCATTCTTTAGTGAGATTTAGAAGAAGAAAAAAACTGTTACTAGAGAAAAAATATGACAACAACTTGCAGGTTTCCTGCAACGTCTTCCGTTAATGATTAGGGTCCAGTACATGAAATATGCAAGCTATGTTCATTATAGGAGAATGTGCGTAAGAATGTCTGTTGTTAATCATTATACAGGGTGGCCCCAAAAGAACGGAACACCTAATATCTTTAATTTCAGCTACATTGTTGCAAATATGTCATTATATTGCATGCTACTAAAAAGAACATTTTATTTTCAATGGAATGACACCAAGTTCTTTAATTTTGGTTAATGAGTTATGGTTTTAAGACCAGTTTTTGTCAACCCTTGCAATTTTAAAAATATGTTTGCGTTTGCACTCTCAGAGATACCGAAACCAGCGGGAATTTGGATTGCCATAGATCAATAGCATTCACAATGTGTGGAATGTTGTCCGTTACCATAGTGAACACCGTGGTGAGTGAGACGACCTGTTGGGCTCACTGAGATGCTGAGTTTAGCCGGAAAATAGCGAAGTTTATTCAAAGGCATGACTGGCATTGACGTGAGTTCATGAGTGGTTTAGGAATAAAGGCCCGTGGCCTTTCTATTACTACGCAAAATAATGACATATTTGCAACAATAATTATAGCTGAAATTCAAGATCTTAGGTGATAAGTTCTTTCTGGGCCGCCCTGTATCAAAAGTAGTTTACAAGTGATGGACAGATGGGACTATATTACCAAAATCTTTTTGTTTGTAAGGTTTTTGTTGACGCGTCCAAATGGTTGTCTGACGAAAAATAGTTTATTATTAATATTTATTGTAAATTATCAAGTGCCTCGAACTTTAGTATTCGTTTTTCCTCATAAGCGATCACATAGGGGGAATCATGAATCTACACATGTCAGTATGATTTTGCCTTGCATTACAAATACAGTAGCTGATAAATGCTGTAGCCTCTGATATACATTTCCGATAGACACTGTCAGGGTATCGTCGCGACTAGTCTTCAATAAGATCTTCTTCCTTGTCTACCGTGTTTGCCGCTGCTTATCAAGGCCTACTTTACGGATACCAGTAATTTCTATAATGAACCATCATGAAATCCTCACTTATATAGGCTCTATATATATTTATAATTTCCGAATAATACCGAGGACTCGGATTTCTCTTTCATACTTGGACCAAAGACTTTGGAGTGACCTCCTCATAATTATATACAAGACAACTACCTTTAATCCTACGTCTTTAACTTACAAATTTACTCTTTGCAAAACAAAAAAAAAAGAAAAAAAAGAATGCATGATAACAATAATCGGTATTGTATTTTTTTCGTGCAATTTTTTGTCTTATGACACGTCCTACTTACGTCCCCACCAAGCGCGTCATATCCGATAAACCCTCGTTCACCGAAGTCAACGTGATCAGCGTTGATTCCTGTGTCGATTACGTACACGTCGACGCCAGACCCATCACCCATGGGATAGAACACGTCGTCGAGAGGGAGCGAGACTTGGTCGACACGGTCGAGACCCCACGACGCGACCGTAGAGGCTCGTACGATGCCATCCTCTTCGATGTACTCCACGAGGCCGGAGCTTCGCAGCTGCTCAAATATATTTTAACATGCCTTCAAGTTTGAATTTATAACATTCAGAACATGTGACTATTGAATTTACAAATATTTATTAGAACGTGGAAAATAAAAGCTTGATGTTCACATACACACACGCAAACGCACGTAAACTGTGTGAATATAGTCATCCAGTAACTATATTTCACAACGTTCACGCTACATCGTTACTACGGTATTTTCAATAACTTAAAATTGCCTACAATTATGTTATGTAGGTCTGCATATATACCCGTAGATAACGAACAATAAACCAAATAACCTCTCTTATCAAGGAAGAAAATACATAAATTCGCTATATCTCAAAGTATACATTGTTGACTACCTTTCAGAACTGTGCATGAGAGATATACACACATAGCCAGAGAGAGACTGTGGGAGAGGGAGAGGAGAGCGCTGTATTGCGGGGTCTATTCTTTTTTTTTAATCAGACGAGTGATTATGTATGAGAAGATGCCTCCAAAAACAAAATTAAACTAAACAAACAGGAAAACTAAGAAACTGTTCGTATACACCATAACTGACGATTTGATCCAGGTCACAACTTGTTAAAACTGCAATTTGTGTGTTCATAATAAGGCAAAAAAAAAAAAAAAATCGTTGTATTGGCGTAACCCGCCCGACCCTAAAAAAAAAAAAAACCCGACCCTGAACTTTTCAACAACAACCCCAAAAAAAAAAAAGGGGGAAATACATCGTTTTTACCGAGAGAGGGCGCGATATGGGTTTGCGAATTATCAAAAACAACAACAACAACAGCTGGTGTCAGGAAATGGCCGCGCAGTACAGCGTGTCGGCGACCGGCAAGTCCGGTTCGAAGATTTTATCTAATATTATTCGGAAAATCGATTTGTCAGTAAAATACAGGTAGCCAAAAAAAAAAAAAAAAAAAAAAAAAAAAAAAAAAAAAATCCGCCCGCCCGACCCTATTTGAAAATCTCATGTTACGCCAATACAACATTGTTTTGGTTTTTTTTTTTTTTGGCCAAAGTCTCTCTCTTTTTTTTTTCGTTTCTTTTTTTTTCCGTCTCGTAAGTATGGATAGACGATATCATACGTTCTTTTGCATTTTAAAACATTAAAGTTTATATGTAAATTTATTACGGAAATGAAAAGAATGATGATGCCCTCAAGACATGACGATATCCATTATCACTTAGTCTGGTTTCCAGATCATTTGCCAACGACGAATATGTTCGTATACACCATCACCGACGATTTGATCCAGGTCACAACTTATTAAAACATCTGCAATTGTGTGTTCATAGTAAATCTCTTTTTCTTTTCTTTTTTACATCTCGTAAGTATATGGATAAACGATATCATACGTTCTTCTACATTTCAAAACAGCCTCATGTTTATATATAAGTTTATTATGGAAATAAAATAAGAATGATGGTGCTCAAGATATGACGATATCCATTATCCGCAACGAAGTCAGAAGGCAGAAGGCAGAAGGCAAAAGCCACCTAAACCTACTCCGGTTTTCGACGTTGAGGGCGTCATCATCCTTTATAGCAAAATAAGAGGAGCATATTGATGGTCTGGAAGCCAAACTGATTATCACTTGGCTTGTTTGAAGAAAAAAAAAAAGAAGAAAGAGATTCAAAAAGAGGGTTGTACATTAATGCCGCGATACTGATATTCAGAGCTATTAATGTCCTCATTACTACGTTATTGCGTATAATTGTTTTTGTACACGAGGGCATTGTGCAAATTATATTTTTGCCATTCATTCATCGTATTCTACTTACATATGTAACCACGTCGTTGGTGAGCTCCGCTGCGAAGCCGTTAAACACTGTTCCGTACTTGTGTATTATTTTCACGTCACCGAGGGAAGCTATGGCAGACTCAAGGTGTTTCCCGGCCTGCGAGATGTAATGTATAGGAACTGACATTAAAGACCAATGGATGGTAATAATGTAATGATGGTCGAACTGTCATGACCTAGTCGCATATTAATGACACTGTAATATGGTGTCATTAGGTGTATCACGAAATATGCATAAAGAAATATCACCAACATTTTGACTATTTTCTTCAGAACTTTCTTGTACAATGGTTATCCTCTGTTGGAAAAGATTTGATTAGAAATTACTTTCCATGTTGACTATGTATTCAAGATATGTATCATTAATCTTTGCATAAAAAGATGGCGCTTTGTTACATTTTCTTACGTTTAATTGATACAGAAATACAGGCATAAAAAGTGAACTTCACTTTTTTAAGCATAAAAAGATATCCCCATCAACCGTTTTATCAGCGCTATTCATCGTCTTCGGGGGATAAAAAACTACCCATGGCAAACTTACATTTTGTACTCTTTAAATTCATTGTGTTTTTATTATTATTATTATTATTATTCAATACAGCGACAGATACAATGCTGCAATGTTGTACCATGCAAGTAGAATTTGCTCTGACACATCAATAACTTTTTCAAGTGAGCACACAGCAAGTGGATTCGATATCCGAGATAGGGGAATGTTTCATAGTTCGACCGCAAAACCGGTTGAAGTGGTAAAGTCCATCATAAATTATAGAAAATTAAACAATCCCAGTGATACCTCACCGGTCTTATAACAAGGAATTATGATTATTGTAAATATGTCATATTTGTTTTCCTTTTATCTTTTAGCACGTTAAGCTATAAAAAAAATGGAGCCAAAATATTTTGCGATCTGTTTTGATACGCTGCATCCAATTCCATAATGATATGATGTGCTATTTTTCCCTCAACAAGGGGAAACAAATGAAAATATCTATAGGGCACAATTGCGTTAGAGACACTTTTAACATGATTGTGGTTGGCTAGTTTCATATATATATATGCGAACTTTTCGGCTTTAGTGTAATCACAGCTTCATTTCAGTACTGTTTAAAAGAATCTTGGTATTTTTTCAAGCTACACGATAACCTTTAGAATAGCTCCTTTTCCCCAATTAGAACCTAAGTATACACAAATTATAAAACGTTGTAAATCTATCTTAAACATGAATGGCTGAATGCCTGCATTGAGGAGAAAAGAATCCTAATGAACTCGGAAGAGATTTCTGGCCTTCATGAAGACATTTAAAAACCAGTAATATCACGTATAAGCAAGTCATTCAATTTGATTCAATTTAGTTCTTTTCAGTTTAAAAAAAGAATAGTACAACAAAATGTTACAAGCTGACATATGAGCACAGTCATTTGAAATGCAGAATACATATAAAAAAAAATCAAAATTGATATAACATATAATGGTAATTTGGTCAATGATGTCAATATTTTTGACACAGTCTCTTTGTCCCTTCAACCTTTCAAAATAGATATAGAGTTCTAAAAATACCATTTATAAACATTTTAAAACCATCAGCATATTTCACTTATAAACCGATCACTCAGTTTGATACAATTTAGTTCTTTTCAGTTTAAGAAAGTAGTAAAACAAAACATTATAATCTGATATATGAACGCAGTCAAAGAAGACTATTCTTTCTTTAAAAAGGATCGAAAAGTATCATTAGAAAGGTTTCTATCCGATGATAGACTTATTTTAAAACGTTTTGAAAATGCGCTTAACCAATTTTACCATCAAAGTTTTCAAATTATGCCGCTACTGTCAACTCACCTTGAGTTTGACCAAGTACTGTCCTGGAATGCGCTCCCTGTGGGTGTGTAGAGGAGCGAGTTCGGCCGTGGCCAACGCGGCCAAAAGGAGTATGAGGAATCCTTTCATATCTGTAAGGACAATATTATGGAAGGACTTATGAACTTTTAGAAAGGAAATGAATTAAAATGCAATTACACACTGATTGTTTAGCATTATATTAAATGTAATTAAATGCACACAGAGTATCTCCCCCCCCCCCATCTCTCTCTCTCTCTCTCCTAATAGGAAAGATACTGGTTGCCTGATATGAATGAGGGGAGATTATTTCAATGGCTCAGTAAAACAATCGGTAGAACCTTATTAAGGTCATAACTTGTATTGTTTCCAACAATTTGTCAATTGAAATAAAACAAAAATGTTGGTTTAACTACTGTGTCTTGCCCGCCAAGTAAAGAAGATATAAATGAAAGTATGGCAAATAAGTGCATCATAATGAATTGAAACGTTAATGATAAACATTGATGAAATCAGTAGTTCACCATCAGAATCATTAACTGTTGGAAAGTATAGTTCATAATTCAGAAATAAATTTTTATTCAAAGAAACCGATTGTTTGATACACTTTGCCAGGTCATCACATACAAATTACTGCCAACAGAAGAAAAGAGGAGAGTCAAAAGTTGAGCATATTTTAAATCTCTTCGTTATAAGAGCAATATGTATATTCATGTAATATCCGAGGCACGAAAATCAAGTAATTTTATAGCCCTTGCCGCAATTTTCCCCAATTTTCCATGTTGTCACCTTATCATTGCTCCTTTCACTGTTCGTCCAAACTTGATCGTGATCACACTGTCTTTCCATCTCACGATCCCCCTCTTCAACCTTTAAATAATCTATTTATTTTGAATTCTTCTTTCCTCTCTCGCTCTACATTTTCAGGACAAAAAAAAATCCCATAAAAATAAATCAGTAAACGGGTGGTATATATAGTAAACGTCTTAGATGAAGTAATGTTGTTGTTGTTTTATAGAAACAAAGAAAGAAAGAAGAGAGATGAAATAAAGATTCAGCTTTAAACTCTATGTGAGACACCTTTTATATACAAAGTTTATTTGATGATTTTTTTTTTGAAACACCCGATATATCCAAAACATAATGATTCCAATAAAAAATGTGTCCGCCCTTTGAAAGGATCGCTTAGTTTTGGATAGCTAAGACATATCTACAAAAACATATCTACATATCTAATTATATATAATTAGATATGTAATTTTGTAGATATGTAGATAATTATGTATATATATATATATATATATATAAATGTATATAATTTTCTTCAAATAAACCTCATAGAATTGAGTGCTCTTTAACAGTTAATCAAGAGGTTTCTTAGTTCTCATAAGTTGTATTCATTTCTATGCTCGTATCATATTTTATCAGATGTTTCTCGTTTATCTCACAAAAAAGTTGAAAACCTGAAGTCCCATCGCAACCAAAATTTTACCACTCCCTTAACAAAGATTTCCTATCAAAAGAAAAAAAAATCGCTGCCACAATGATTGTTGTCTGATCAAGACACCACGCAAAAAGTTTAGAGTACCTTTCTTCTTACTCAACTCAACTTCTTAAACAACTCAATAGTTGCGCCTTAAACATTCAACAAATACTTTTATAGTTATACTTAAGCACGGGTTTGAATACCCGCCTTGGAGTGCAAGGGGAAAAGGTGTAGTTGTTGTTGTTGTTTTTTTTCAGGTAAGAAGGCTGAAAATTATGTACCTATTTCATTTACAGAGACACATTTGCGAGATCAGATTATATTGCACTCGTTTAGTCTTGTATTGTAATAATCTTTTTGTCAATATTCTCAATCAAAACCCATACCGGCAACAAAAATCCGCCAGAGATAAGTTTTATACAGGCTTTGATCTATCCCTCTTTATCTTTTAAAGGAAGTGCGTAGGTTTCTCGTAGCCGTAATATACGCTCTGACTTTGAAGACAAGGTCTTAAAACGTGGATCAAGTCAGAGTAAAATAAGCCTAATTTCGTGAGTAATTTCAAAATAAACCGACAAGCAAATTCTATTAACAACTGATGATGTGCGAGTAAACTTGAACTCAGAAGATGTCAATTTCGATTATTTCCAGAATAAAACAGTCAGCTCTCGCAATACTGAATAATAAATTCGTCGCCGGCTTACCTTTACCGTTTCCTTTCACCTGCCTGACTGCCGTGGTAGCTGCTCAAGAATATGAAAAACTCATTGAAAATGGACATCTTATATCATACATTTCAGAACGGTCGGTCAGTTCACTTTAATCTTTACGAGAAAACAAATTCCATGTGGCTTGATTCTCACAGTGAAATAAATTGCTTCTTGGCTCTTATCATCTCGCCCAAATGTTGCCATTCCATATTAATGCAAACGAGGAGACGTATTGTTTACAGAAAAAAAAAAATGATAAGATTATCACCTTGCTAAGGCCGTGTATATAGGTGGGAATGTAGGCCAAAAGACTTGCGCAGTTCGGTGTCCCTCGAATTCTCAAGGAGAAATAAAAAACCTGTCTCACTTTCGAGCCTGCAAATTGCGTGTTGTAAATCTAATCACCATGCATATGAAAAATATGCTTTTGATACACAAGTGCTTTGCCAGCCATTCCACGGTGCACGACAAACCGTCAAAGCACTGGCATTCTGCCAAACTGAGTGTGTGTGTGTGTGGGGGGGGGGGGGGGGGGTGGGGCCACAAACTTTTTTCCAGTTTGAATTTTAACTTCACAAACTCTAAATGTAATGTACCACTTGGATTCAATCAGACAACTGGTGGTATATCAGAGGTTTCATGAAATGAGACGTTTAAAACAAACAAAAAAGAGACATAAATTAGACTGCACATTACATTTTCACAAAAATATGACATTTTAAGAATAGCCATAAGCCCAAACTAGACAGGGTAACGATGTTATTTCAGAAACACTTCTTCTGTACGTACACACACACACACACACACACACACACACACACACACACACATACACACACACAAATGTTATGATGAATAGATATGGTTGAGCAACATTGTCCTCTTTCAACCTAAAGCAGCATTGCTAGGCCATTTCAAGGCTATCTACAAATGCCACTAATGATTTATCACCCTACACTGACATGTGAGGCTGTGCAAGGAGGAATTATGTGTCGCTGTGTGTTGTTTCAAGAGAGAATATTTTATTCATTTTTTTTTTTTCTAAATTAAACGTAGTGAAGGTCAAACCATGTGAGAATTTTGCAACTTCTGTGCTGGATGTTTCATTTTAAGATTTTTGTACGGAATATTTAGAATAAGGCAAGCATTTGCTAGCTAAGTATTTTTTTTTCTTTTTGTGCTGGTCGCACTCATTGATCCTTGTTATGTATATTTTAAAGTTCTTTAGGAAGACGCGGTCAGTCTATCGAGAGATTTAGAACAAAAACAAGTGACGAATTTAGAGCAGCAGATCATCGAGTTAAAGCAACACAGGATACGGATACTCAATTAACAACCAAGACCAATATTCATGGAGATCATGCATCCGTAATTTTGGCCTGCACAAGAAAAGAGAAAAGAAGACCGCGGACATAAAGGCAGATATCATCAAGCTGGACGTGACCTTTGGACTTCATCAATAAGAGCGGACTGAGAAAACGCCTGGCCTTATCACACTTTCTCCTTCAGCCAATGAGGCTTCAGCGTTTACGCCACGTCAGCTTCCCATTATCGTCAAGTATAATCGCGCGGGTAGTCCCGCAGGATGAAGAAAGATATCGAAAATATGCAAGTAGTTTGAAGGAAAGGAAGTGGTCATTGTGTTAGACCACACCTTAAAACAGAAAAAAAAATACGGTCATCTGGTTGCCTTTTTATTGCCCATATGATGAATCAAAAATTCCTAATATGCCATGGTGAAAACCAGGGGGTGTTTCATCAACGCTTGTCAGCGCCGACAGTTGTCGGCGCTGACCAATTTCAGCAAATTCCTTGGTTTTGATTGGCTGAGATGCTCTGGTCACTGACTGTTACTATGGTGATTCAAGTTGTCAGCGCCGACAAACGTTGATGAAACACCCCCAGATGTGCATGCAGATGTGTGCCATGTTATTCAGAGACACAAATGTAGTCATGCTTTGTTTTTGTTTTTCTTTCTGTTTTTTTTTTTTCAAATCTTCGTAACTTCGTTGTTTGGTATTTGGACATTAATTGAAAAAAGAAGCTTGTATTCATAAATATTTAATGAGAACACAAATTGTATGAAATATTGGAATATTTGGAGTATTTAAATGAAAAATCTTGGAATCGTTAAAGACACATTGTATATGTAATATAGTATGTTATGTAATACATGATTATAATAGTAATACCACTAATAACAATAATACAAATTAATCCAGCATCTAATGAATAAATGGTCTAGGCGGAAGCATGCACAAGATTCAAATTACAAAGTGAAACAGTCAAGGACATGAATGAAATAATAATGATAATCAGTTATTATAGTATATTGAATGAACATTTGGGGATCCTTAAAAATATGCAGATTCTGCAAAAAAGGGGTATTCAATAATCGTTATATTCACTTGTCTCATGTCATTTTGAATGCTCTTATGTTGCTCTTGGTATTACTTAAAAGAAACTTGAGGTTTTTAAGGAAATAATCGTGCATGATACAGATAATTTACGAATTTACAAAGGTATAGTATATACAGATAATATGCTTACTTTGATGATCATTCTACTCTATTGTTCGATTTCCTTGATCTCATAATACCAAGAATTCAATGGGATTTACAATCAATCATTGTTGATAGCATCAATCATGAGGCTCATATTTCTCTACATTCCTTATAGATACCTGAACAATTCCATGTCATTTGTTATTTTGTCAATTTAGTTTGCTGTTTTGTATTTGTTATTCTGATTAATTTTCAGTTTGTCTTCATAACCAAGAAATTAGAGAAATAGAAGAAAGGATACTCCAAGCAGTAGCCCTATGTAATGATCAACTTACTTGAAACCTTCAGAGAAATACCATCCCACTTCAGCAGTGAAATCATTATGTTATGCTTATGTCAGAAATGGTTATCAATGCTAAAGCTTTCCTGAATCCTGAAAGGCTTGAAGTGACATGATGATGCATATGCAAACTTACGAGAAGCTCATCTCATGGCGTATAAGGACAAACAAGATAAATAGAATGAAAATGAACTTACATGTGTTTTTCGAACTTGAATGGGTAACGTCTTCCCGTGATTTATACTCCCCGTGTTGTAGGGAAAAAAAAAAAACTTTTGACAGTGTGTGCGCTGTCTAGTTTGCAACAAGATGTGTGCTGTACTTTACAGTTCTGGTTTTCAAATTTCCTTTTTGACAACGCAAAGCGGGTGTGGTTTTGTCTCGTTTTCAATCTACAAAGCAAGTATACATAACATGTACATGTATTAGTGGCGGATCCAGGGGGAGCGTACCGGGCACCCCCACCCCCTTTATTTTTTGCCAAAACAAAAGAAATAATAAAAACAAAATGGTGGGGGGGGGGGGCGTGCGCTCCCCCCCCCCTTAATTTGGTAAAGGCGCCCCTGTTGCGCACAATTTGTGATGGCAAAAAACAATTGTTGCGACATAAACTGTCGCCCCGTCAAAAATTGTCACCCCCGGCTCGGGTTGACCATACGTTTAATTTGTGACGCAGTTGGCGGCACAAATTGACGCCCCGTCTCAAATTATCGTCTGGGGACAATTTGTGATGCTTGTGCAGTTCCCAATTTTTGACCATGATGGCGACAATTTGTGATGGCAAAATGAAACGTAGCTGCACAAATTGTCGCCGGCCATGCACTGTGAATTGTGTAGTTGGGGTGGTTGCTCCGTTTTATGCTTTGGTGGGGTGGGTATGACTGGTAAGTTATGTGTGTGTGTGTGTGTGTGTGTGTGTGAGGAGGGGGGGGGGGGCTGCATGGTATGTGCTGTGTATGATTATTGTAGTAGGTGCGTATTACTGTAGTATGTGACATGTGTATGCGTTTGCGCATAGCTGTGTGTGTGCGTGCGTGTGTGTGTGTATGTGTTTGGAGTACGTGTATAATGATACAATACACCGTATGTGGAAACTGCGCATGTGAGGTGGTTGGTATAGTGGTAGTGGTTTGTTTGTCTGTGTGTATACGTGTGCCTGTATGCGTACGTGTGTCTGTTTGTGTGAGGAGCAGGCACTACTGTGGCAATGAAAATGCCTTCAACGTGTATGAGCACGTGTTTAGAGTTCACAGCGGCGTTGATTTCAAAATAGTATGGGTGTGTCAATTTCAGCAGTGAGGCGGGCTAGGAGAGAGAGACCGAGAGAAAAGGCATACGAGGAAGGTACCCTCCCTAAATGTTATTTGTCTGTATTCATTTTTTTTTTTTCACTGCAGTCATACTCTTCCATCAGTCGTAACTTCAAACTTCAACTTCCATATCACTATTCTTTGTCCCAGAATAAGTTTGGCATGCTTTATGCATGAACGAATAATTTCGACACGCCGTAAATAATTTCTCAATCGTTAGTTGATTTTAGCACAAACGAACTGCCATATGGGGGGGCCTATAAACCACCTATAAAACACTTTTTTGTGTGTTTTTCCTTGATATTTATTTATTTTATTCAAATCATTCATAAATCAACCCATTCTGGGTGTAACATGAACAAAAACGGTAAAAATGCAATTCAAAAGGCAAACAAATTCATTTGTCAATGTATACAACAAAATCTCACTTCAACATACATGTAGATAACTCGATTAATGAATAAACCCTACTAAAAATTTCTTCACGAGAAAGTTTTGACATGTACCAAACCTATATCCCTTGAATATATTGGATCATGTAACTCCTTCTCACTTACAAGGGAATATACATAAAAACAAAAACAAAAACAAAAACAAAAACAGAAGCAAACAAACAAATAGATTATACAAATCTAGAATGAAATTGTTTATAAAAAACCCAACCAACTCTTCCCCTCCCAACCGAAACAAATCTACATCTAAATCCTACCAATATCTGCCATACCATTTAGAACTATCCTTCTTCGAATCAAATCCCCATCCCACCAACCCCCGATTAACCAAAACCTAAATCATCCCACACCCACATTCACCACCCCCCCCCCACACACACACACACTTACACACACACACACACACACACACACACACACACACACACACCCGAACTGATACCACCTTCCTTCCTGATGAAACGACTTCCCAATGTTGATACGTAAGACATAATGGACCGTATGCATAAAAGCAGCATCCGCCCGCACGCAAGCACCACTCCGAATTCAAATACAAATCCGTCAAACAAACTCATCAAACTCAAAGCTGCTGATAAATAATCAATATAAATTTAATGCCAGCAACAGCTTATCCCTCCCCACGCGCAGCCAAAACACATAATAAACACAATTCTTCCATAATATACAATAACACACATACACACACGCACACACGCACACACACACACGCACGAACGGACACTCAATCATCATATGCGCGCAAACATACACACTTCCTTGAAACCTCACCGTGACTTTTTACATGGTTTGTTTGCACGGATGTAGCCATGTAAAGTTATGATTTGGTATTTCAATGACTATGTCAAGAATGATATTACCTCCCAAAATATGCTTCGAGGGCGGGCGATAATTTTTGCCCTCAGACCTCATCATAAATTGTCGCCAGTTTCAGTCGCAACAGCGCCCATCTTTACGGAATTCCTGGATCCGCCCCTGTATAAATAATTATATATATATATATATATATATATATATATATATATATATATATATATATATATATATATATATATATATATAATATATATATATATATATATATATATATATATATATATACATACAAAGATGTATATACATATAGGCCTATATATGAAGAGCTTGCTTCCAAAAGGCGCTAAATCCATCATTTTCAATGGATTTAGCACCTTTTGGAAGCAAGCTCTTCATACATGTATGTATAATGATATACATATCAAAACTCTCTCTCTCTCTCTCTCTCTCTCTCGCAAATATAAACAACATAACACATAATTCCACATTGCGAAAACCCTCTCACTGAAATAATGTCTTTGATTCCACTCAAAGTGAACGCTTAATGAGACATATTTCTGGTAATAAAAGTTAATTAATTCAAATGTTATTTTAGTAAAATCTGTGTAATGTGAAGAGGGAGAAATTTAAGCGCATAGCCTTCGATCGAAAAAAAAACAACACATGATCGGTAATTAGACATATTTTTGGCGATAAAATTTACTTTCTTCAAACATCATTTTAGTAAAATCTGTGTAATATTAAGAAGGAGAAATTTAAGCGCATAGTCTTTGATAAAAAAATGAAATCCATATGAGTCAATATTTCATCACGGTTAATAAACATGAAAGGGGCTGGGATTCAAAATTTCAGTTAGATTACTGTGCAAGTGTGCGTGTCTGTGTGTGTGTGTGTGTGTTCGCGCATGTACACATGTATTTGTGTTGTCATTGTTTATTGTTGTATCGGCATTGTTGTTGTTGGTGGTGATGGTGGATACGAACAGTGGTTGACTGCACAAATTGTGTGCGTGTTTGTGAGTGAGATTGAAAAGCCTATGTTTTTATTAAAGGGATATCATACATCTGTTTTTCTAGTTCAAACATGGAAAAACGTAGCTTTGAAATCTGCAATTAGTCTCGTACGACCACGCTCTTAAATCACAAAAACAGGCAGAGAGATAAATAATATAGAAAAAACACACCATAAGGAACTGTTAATGTATTCACTCTCCGTTTATTGCACTAAAATGGCAGTCAAAAGATCAGTGTTAGATTTAACACCACGGGTGTTAAAAACTAACACAAACCAATGTCAATACAGGACCACACCGACAGGTATAGAAAGTATGATGTGATGGGGGTGAAAAGTGTTCACCTGGCATTTCGTCGTGGTGTATTTGACACTGCAGCTGGGAATAATGTGACACTGCGTTGGTGTCTACGTGAAAAATCAAGTACTTTATCGTTTTTAATCTTTTGTCTTGTTGAAGTTCAAAATCAACAAGAAGAACAGAATTGATTACCTAATTTGAAAAGTTTTATATTTTTAAGTGATACCAGTGTGTGTTAATTTAACACCGCAAATGCGCATCGGAAATTTAGCACAAGCTCGGTGTTCCGTATTGAACACCCGACTTTTTGCAATGAAACATCACTAAATGTAAAATTTCGGCATCTCTCCTAGAGACAGTAGTATTTCAGGTTTACTTCAATTTCAGTTAAAGTATTTCAGTTGTTACCAGGTAAGCATGAAAAATTTAATTTTCTGCCACATGTGATAACTTTCCTGATGAAAGCCCACCCAAAAATAATTCATCTACGTCGCTTGTTGTCTAGAATATCGGCTAATGCTCGCCAATGCGTTGAAAACAGAAATGCGAGCGAAAAAAAAAATGCGAGCTACTACTCCTTGACAAAGGAAGCCACAAATCCAGTATAGGTGATCGAACCGTCGGTCGTGAAGTCCACCAACATTCCGTTATTGGTCGACATGATAGGATCCGGAATCTCCGAGCCACACAGCTTCTGCAGAACGTTCTTGTCACCGTCACTCACCTGCAAAAGGTGCATAGAAATAAAAAAATGCCGTTAGGCAATGTATACTAGCGTACCTGTGCAGCAACGCGTGCGCGCACGCACGAAACTGTATATACCATTAAAGTTCAGAAGTTTTAGAGGTTTCAAGAGGTACTCTCAAAGTGCTATGCCATTTTGGGCGTGTTATCGAAAACTTTTTCCTTGATATTTATTGATTCCATTCAAATCATTCATGAATCAACCCATTCTTGGTGTTTGTTTATTTTTTTGTTCATTGGTTTTATTTAATCACGGGGTTAAAAGCACTTAATCAGCCAAGAGGCTGTTTTTCAGAGAGACCGTGAACAAAGTATTTGACATAACGCCACAACAACTGTATGATTTTAGGAAATACATGTTCTTTTCCTCTTTAGGATCAAAAAAGAAAAAAAATAAACAAACTACTAGTACATCATGTAGTTTAGTTTAGATACTTCCAGCTATGACATCATCGTCTCAAAAAGTTATGTATATGATTACAGCCGAGAGCAATGTTCAATGAAACCATATGAAAGAAAATATGCATTTTCGTCATGCTCATATTTTTTGTTCAAATCTTATTAAATGTCAATTGTGACTTGTCCGTTAGAATAGTAAAATACTCTTTCGGCAGTGGTCGAGTTTATCATTTACTTCAGTTCCTCTGCAAGAGAAGAAAAATGAAAATCTGTACCTGGACAGCATCGTAGCCACACGAGCTATGACTCTCCACATTGAACACACTGAAGCTGAGTGTCACAGTCTCGCCAGCTTCAGCCTGGATGGTGAAAGAGCAGTCCTCGTTGTTGTCGTAGTTACCGGGATAGTTTGGCGAAGTGAACTGTCCAGTCGCCTCGGTGAAAACATGACCGCATTCTGCAAAAGATTAACATTATGATATATATATATATATATATATATATATATATATATATATATATATATATATATGTATATGTATAATGTGTGTGTGTGAGATAAACTGTTCAGCTGACTAATTGGTGAGTACAGCCTTGCAGTACATTTCGTGTAAACCAGCCACTCAACGAAGTGTCGGGATCAGAGTCCGACGATTCCGATTAGTGATGGTGGACTATCAGGTCAGTGTCAGACGTGTCGAGCGGTGATCCGATGAGGCAAGATCGTCCGATGAAGATCAAGTCTGACACCTAATAGTCAACCAAAGTCGGATTCGTCACACTGCAATCGGATACACTTCGGTAGGTGGCCGGAAGCAGGAAACGTTGCTTCCGATTAGTGACCTATGACAAAAAGTCTCTGTAGAACAAGGGTAGACATATATTTCGTCCGTTGGTATCGCTGCCATAAGACGGAAAACGATTTTTTTTTTCCTTTCACGGATGCCTTTTATTAAAAGCAAAATAAAATGTATATTAATCTTCGATCATGACACACAATGCATTGACATTTATAGGGTAGGTCCATCCTGATATTATCCTGCTTTGTTTTAAAAAATCAAAGAAGTAGATCAGTAAAAATTTAGGTGAGAATTAGACACACACACACACACACAAACACACACACACACACACACAAAAGTTTTGAACCGTTAAAGTTCAGAGAGCAAGAAAAAGTTGCAACTCTGTGTGACATAGATGTTGAGCAGCTCGTCATTCTATTTTGAACACAAAATGTCACCAATTTTCATTTTTCTCACGAGAACAAAAAATGAAGAGTTTGTTCGCAAAAACCGATAAGTCTACATTTGCCAAATGGAGATATTTGCGATTAACGGTCAAGAAAAATAAAGAGAATAATAAGAAAATTTTTGCTTCTTTTGACCATAACTTCAAAAATGTACCTTTATATGTAGTGACCAATATATCATTTAAAAGGTATTATTTTGTACTTTATGACAAAGACCGTACTTCAAAATCTTCAAAAATGGACTTATCGGTTTTTGCGAACAAAATCTTCAAATTTTCTTCAGATCTGTTCTTGGTACACAATTAGAATAATCCGTTTTTGCATGTTCTTCTCAGCAGATAAGTTCTGTCTGTGCCAAAAATATTTGAGGAAATGAAAATTAGTGAAATTTTGTGTACAAAACAAATGGAGAGCTGCTCGCGACCTACGTCTAACAAAGTTACCAACTCGTCTTTCCACTCTCTAAACTTTATCAGTTCATAACTTTTTGTGTATCTGATTTTCCCCCAGAATTTTCACATATCTACATCTCTGATTGTTTGTTTTGTTTTCAAACAAAGCAATATAATTTTAGGATGTACCATCCCTTTAACTCTTGCCGTTCGTCTTTTCGCATTGTCATGCTTGTTTATGGTGTTACATAATTATTGTTCATTCCAAGTATCGCCCATATAGTTACGTCATCATCTTTTGAAGGGACAAGTTTAGATTTTTGTCATGTGATAGTGATGTTTGTATCTTCCTTTGATATCGATCACATTGTTTGCACACGGTCAACGTCAAAAATTTATAAGATTTTATAACTGAAATTAAACATGAAACACGTTTAGACGAAACGTCATTATTTTGAAATCCCAACGATTCAAAAGACTTTCTCGGGAGATGGAGAGAGGGCGCCTTCGTAAACGTTAGAAATTCGATTACACACACACACACACACACACACACACACACACACAAACCACACATACAGAATTACTTACTTGGATTTTGTTTGTTTCTTTATTTTTTCTGTTTTCGTTTGTTCGTTTGTTTTTCTCTTTGTTATGTGAGTGTTATTGTTGTTATGTTTTTTTTTTTTTCTGAAGCTCACCCACAGTCTCAGGAGGTGTCCCAGCTTCACCAGTGACGTAGGATGCGGAGAAGCCAGAGTAGGTCAGCGAGGAATCGGTCTTGAATCGAATGAGCATCGACTGGCTGTACCCGGTCACAATCCCGGGACTGTTGGTACCGCACCACTCACCAAGGAGATTGTCCGAGGATGAAGCGCCGTCATAGATCTTAAATAAATAATATATTATAATCATACTGATATCAAGGATGATAGAAATCATACTCACAGGGGCGGATCCAGGGAGGACCGCAACCGGCGCACGCCCCCCCCCCACCCCTTTATTTTCTGTTGAAACAAAAGAAATAAAAAGAAAAAGATGGGGGAGGGGTGCGTGCGCCCCCTTTAATTTTGTAAACCCGCCCCCTCTTTACGGAATTCCTGGATCCGCCCCTGTACTCATATCATCATTATTATCATAATCATCATAATCATCATTACTTTTAGGAGTAGTAGTCTCATCATCATGCATATTATCATCATTAGTTTCACTGTCACCTTTATTATCTCAGTATAAATCCTTCTTTACATCATGATCATCATATTGTTTTTGTGGTCTTTAATTTTCATCTTTAAGCTCCTTTTTTGATCACCATATTGTTTTTATAATTTTCATTTTAAATTTTTATTTCAATTATTATCATCACATTATTTTTGTGATTTTCGTGTTACATGTCTATCTTCATCATCATTTGTGAGCCACATAGATGTTCCTAACATTCAATTTGAAATACAGTACGTGTAAAACAGCGTATCCAGGCAATTACCCCCAGAGGGCAATTACCCCCCCCCCCCCCCCCCCCCGCTAAATACTGGTTAGTGGTAAAGTTAGAGTAAAGATTAGGGTTAGGGTTAGGGTTAGGGTTAGGAGTTTCGGTTAGGGTTAGGATTAGGAGTAGGGCCAGGGAAGGGTCCGGGGTAACTGCCCAGGGGGTAATTGCCGAATGACGAAAAACGATTGTTAATGACGGTATTTCGATGCATGAACGTACTGTAGTTGAATATGAAATTGAATATGAAACTGAATGACAATACAATGAAATTTGCTAGGAAAACTTATATTTAAATCGTTTTCTTTGTTGCTCAGTAGATTCATTCTCAAATATCTAAGGTTGATGAATTTGTACAATACTGTTTTTGCATTAAAACTCTTCATAACTGTAAATATATCATAATATTTATCATGTTTGTGTTTATGCGTGTGTGGCTGTGTGTAAATGTGTCTGTTTGAGACATACCGTGAGTGAATCATATGAGCAGGATGAAGAGCTCTCGAGATTGAAATCGTCGAAAGTGACTGTAACGGCCTTTCCGTCACCGGTAACAACAAGGTAGTCGCACGTCAGACTGTTTTCGTAGTTGTTGGGATAATTTGGGCTGGTGAAGGAACCCGATGACTCGTTGAAATATCCGCCGCATCCTGCTGGTGCTACGGAACAAAAGTACAGGTTAAAATGATAAAAGGGAGAAATCAAATTGAGCTATATTTGTCAAGTTGGGCTACTTTTCTTTTTCTGTTGTTTTGTTGCTTTTGAATATTGAACAAATCAACTTTCTATGTATCGTAAGAACATGAAAGCAACAAAATGACGCGACTCAGGCAAGATACTGTACAAGATATGTTTCAACATTATTCAAATCCGAAAAAGACATAATTGTATATTAAACCGTAAACTAGGATGAAGAGAACGAAAAGACACATTTCACTAAGAACAACAACAAAAAGAGAAAATAAGACGGAATGATCGCTTGGCATAAAAATCTGACAGCTCACACTTTTTAACGAACCCTTCCGGAAAAAAAAAAAAAAAAACCACCTCAAAACACATTGATAGATCCCAAGAAAGTAGATATCACTTATCAAACCAATGTACAAATTCAATACATGAACATAAACATGACAGTCAGTGCACTATTTAAAGAGTTTCCTTCCACACGCTGCTTAATCCATTTTTCATCAAATTGAACTTTTTGACAAAAATGTATTCATCTTTCGTAGTCCCCTATGGCAAACTTTTGGTCAAGGTATTGAAATTCTGGAGAGAAAATGGAGAAATCAGGCAATGAAAACTGAGTTTTGCTCCAAACTGTGCTAAATCCAGCAGGATCTAATCAAAAACCAACGTGCATACTTGGCCGCACTTTGACCCCAGACTAAGGCCAGGCTGGCTATAGCTTTCCTGCCTATGTAGTTTTCCAGATGACCCACATATTACTTCATTGTTAGCTGTAAAAACGTTCACTTCTATGCATCCATAGTCTTCGGAGAGATATGCAGAGAAAACAGGAGAGAAGAATATGTAGAGATATCAAATCATCCCTGAAAAAATACACAAAGTCACAGAAACTATATAGTCACTAAAATAAAATTTACGTGTTTTACATCACTGCGCTAAAATATTTGTTCAAGAAGGTGCTAAATTCACAAAATCAAATGAAATATTAATTATTTAAAAAGCAGTATAGATACGAAGATTTTGTGAGGCACATTTTCTTTATCCAAATATGGGTTACTATTGTGGGACATAAAGTCATTGCACAAAAACACTCAGAAGCGTGTGAAATAAAAGTCCAGATATTTCTCCTAACCATGTGGATTTCGTACCTTTTGGAAAGGAGCTGTTCATTTGACTAACAGGCACATTTGTATCAAATTAGTAGCATAGATTTGGGTAGCAATAAATAATACGCACCGCAGACAATGAGAATCACAAAGAAAATGTGGCAAATAATACTTGAACTTGTTTCCGGTCGACTCCAAAATTAATGATTTTATTGATTTAAATCACATTTTCTTGTTCACGGGATCTTATAAAAATAATTGAAAAAAAAAAGACTTTGAAAGAAAAGTAATCCGAAAGTTAGCACAAAACACAAACACACACAAAAAGAAACTGTTCTGTTTTCATCCTAAGTCATCGCCTAGTAGGCCAATCATAAGAGCATTATCAATTGCTCAATTTGTCTGCCAGATGAGGATTATTATTTATATTAGTAAAATAATTTCGCATAATATTGGTATTATCAATACACTTAAATCTTATATCCCAATGTCTTCTTTGTTGACGTTGTATTTGTCATTAATATTACCTTATCTTAATTATGGAATTTTAGCATGGGGTAGTGCCCATCAAACTTTATTAGATAAACTATTGTTATTACACACACAAAAAGGCACTTCGTATTATTTGTAACGTTTCAGCACGTTCCCATGCAGAGCCATTATTCGTGAAATATAAGATTTTAAAAATTAAAGATTTGTTTTAGTGAAGAGCAAGACGACTTTGTTCGCAAAAACCGATAAGTCTCTGTCATAAAGTACAAAATAATACCTTTTACATGATATATTGGTCACTAAATATAAAGGTACATTTTTGAAGTTATGGTCAAAAGAAGCAAAATTGTTCTTATTATTCTCCTTATTTTTCTTGACCTCTAATCGCAAATATCTCCATTTGGCAAAAATGGAATTATCGGTTTTTGCGAACAAGCTCTTCTTTTCTTTCAGCTGGGTCAGTTTATGTTTAATTATAACACAAATGCACTTCCCAGCATCTTTAATTCAATGTTTCCAAGAAATCAATTCTTTCATAATTATCCCACCAGGCGATCTAATGATTTTCATTTACCCCTTCTGAGAAACTTATTGGCGCAAAATACATTTATTTACACTGGCCCTAGATTCTGGAATTCTTTAAGCTGTGATATAAAAAACTCTTTATCTTTGAATTCGTTTAAGCGTAAGTTGAAACTTTTTTTGTTGTATTCATACTAAGATATATACTATTCATTACTTAGCTGGTCTCTACAACCTAAGGGTTCATCGTCAATCATTGAATTCATCATTGTGTATTTTTTTTTACATTATCTTATTTGTACAAACTTTGCTCAGCTGCTCGAGCTTCGAAGCACCTCAATTCCCTCTTTCGATCCCGATGTTCAGCGTGTTGGCTCTTCCTTTCATGTTTCTTTTTCTCTCTTTCCTTTCTTTCCATTATTCTTTTGTGCTTTATTACTTTCAATGGTATACCCTTCTGTCAAGTCATGTAATGTCGTGTGTTTCTCCTGTCTTAATCTGTCCTGTCTTTGTAAACAAAATTAATATGTTCACATGAAGAATCCTTTGAGTGGTCCACAATTTACAAGTATGCTTTTCAGTGGACCTCTCAATTCTTTGCTCTTTTTTTTTCTCCAGACATAAGTTTGTATTTTGCCGGTATGCATGTATAATTTTGTATGTGTTAACTATTATCTACCATGTAAAGTCGAATACATGCCCATGTTATATCTTCTAATTCATTTCGTGTTATGTTTGCCGAAAAGAAAGAAAGAATGAAATAAATGAAATGAATGAATGAATGAACATGGATAGACTGTAAATGTAGCCCACAATGACCCTACTATCTGCCCACAACCTCCCTCCCCCCCCCCCCACACACACACATTTACTAACACGCTTACAGGCCATCAAAATTCACCAAAAAAAAGACAAAACAAAAATCACACTAAAACAAATAAACAAACGTATACCACTTGGCGCACATTGAAACAAACTGGAAACTCGATCGTTCGGCGTTTACTGATTCTTACGGGGATTGGTTGGAATGGGGGCATAGGGATCAGTAATGAATCCTCCCCCGGCGTCCCCTTCGCCAATGTACAGGAGGAGATCTGGAGAGCCGGTTTGCAAGTCGCCGATTCCAGCGTTGCCATTCGCCTTCAACTGCAGCTTTTCTCTCACTTCCTGTGGGGTCAACTCGGGTTCAATGCCAAGAAGAACTGCAGCAGCGCCTGAAAAAAAAAGGAAAATGTTGATCACTTAATAATTCCATGGAGCCCTGATTAAATTGCTGGGTGTTTTTCTTTTTTCCTTTATTTTTATTTTTTTTTTTTTTTTTTTTTTTTTTTGCTGTACATTGAAATGGATTTGGATATCAAAATGATGACACGGGAAATGCGCAGAGAAACGTGTAGAAGAATTCAAGAGTTGAAGATTATGAGATCAGAATAAAAAGGTTTTGGCAAACGTACACTTATTCAAAATTAATACAAATGGCCAATTGAAAAACAGAAGCGTTTTACCATTTTAGGGCCTAGATATTTTTCTCGATGTTCTTATTATTTGAAGGCTTATCAACAGTAGATGTGGAAATAGATACATTTACGTATAGGTATAAATTATGATGTATGTACAATTTTTATGTGGTATGTATGTATGTATGCGTAATTATATGATCGAAAGAACACAAAAAGAATAATCAGTTAAACTGATTCATTAATTTCCTTTTTTGACAAACTCTTTTTTTTCAAAGATTTAGATAAAATGCAAAGTTCGATAGCTATGTAAGGATAAAACATTGCTCCCAAAAATCCCCAAGAATGTCTTAATGACTCGAAATAAAACCGTGTTTGCTTTCGTTGCGATTTGTTTTGTCCAGAACTCTCTCTTCCATTTTCTTTGCTTCTAACCTATTCAAAGTCCCTTTCTAACTTGACTATACAGTTATGTCAATATCGAAATCAACTTTCTGAGGGAGGAGAGGTGGTATTCTGTGGTAGAGTAAAAGAAAGCACGACATGATTATATTAGTTTCATATCGTTGAAGGAGAGTTGGAGAACAACGAATCTAGGCTTGGCTAACCTGCCACGTGGGGGCATGCCATGGAAGTGCCACTGATGGTATTGGTAGCAGTGTCCGAGTCATACCAAGCGGAGGTGATGGAGACTCCGGGGGCAAAAATATCGACGCAATATCCGTAGTTTGAAAAGTAGGCGCGCACGTCCTCAGCGTCTGTGGCGCCAACACTGATGGCCTGCGACAGAATGATAGCATTGCATCGTCCAATATGAATATCACGTGATTGTGAACGTTGCCACCCTTTCTTCAGGCTCGGACATTGATCTCTATGGGTGGTATCTGGATATTTCATAGGCTAATCGCGAACGCGCCCCGCCATCTTTCCGCGCACATCGCTCATACATTTTGGCCCGAATTCACGAAGGTGGTACAAATGAAACCATGGTTTAAACCATGGACAAAAACCATGGAGCGTCAAGTGTCGCGCGGAATATTTCGTCGACAAAACGACCGTTTTGTTAACAAAATTATCATTTCGTGGACGAAATGTTCATTTAGTTACAGAATGTTGTTATTTCGTTACAAAATAATCATTTCATCGACGAAATGATTGATTTCGTAACAAATATTCCGTGCGACACTTGGCGCTCCACGGTTTTTGTCCATGGTTTAAACCATGGTTTCATTTGCCACGTACCACCTTCGTGAATTCGGGCCTTTGTGTACGGAAGTCACGAGATATGTATTGTGATCTCAGTGACAATCTCTGCCAGAAAAAGTGTGCAATACCCATAGAGTTTGCCTGGTAAGATGGCGTCGCAACGACTCCAATTGATTGTACAGCGTGAATGGGCCAAATGAGGTATCCAGATACCTCCTACAGAGATCAATGGGAAAAGAATGGACAAGTACCTCAATGAATCCGTCACTCTCATTATGTCCCAGCTCAATTAAACTTCTACCATCATTTTCTTGGATTTTAGGCTATCTATCTAAGTCGACTTGAACAAGAAGTGGCTTTCACTTAAAAAAAAAAAGTGACTCAAACGTAATCAGTGTGTTTCAAGAATTCACGACCTGCACAGGAATAGTAATTTCAATGACAGAAACAGCAATAATATGAGTGAAAAGAACAATGAAGACAACTTAGATCATTTGTTATTGGTGCCACTATCATCGGCATATGATTATGTTTAATCATAATGAATTATCTTCATCACTATCATCATTATCATAATAAACATTGAATATTATTAGTGTTGTTAGTATTAGTATTATCATTATAATTACTACCATTATTGTCGCTGTTATGATTATGATGTTGATGATGATTATCATTATTGTTATTATTGTTATTATTATCATCATCATTATGAAGCATCTCGTCGTGTATGCTATGTTTAATGCCAGGTCCAACCTTTAGACATAGTATAGGGCATAACAGCTAGAGGGGATGTAAAATAAGAGTCTAAATCGGATGTTATATAGAGAAAAATATCGGTTTAAACGCCTATGGGCTACAGTGGAATACCCGCGGAGCTGAACAAGCCTTTCTGTAACCTCGATAAAGCATTATCCTGCTTGGTATTGTATAGTTATTGTTATCATCATCATCGTTATCATCAGTGCCATAAATTTTGTCCTTGAAAAGTCACCGGTGCAGCTCTAGCTGGAGAGTAGTTACAGGCATCAGCGTCGTCGTTGCCGGCTGCGACCGCTACGGTGATTCCCGCGTCGACCATGTAGGCAATGGCGTCGTCCGTAGTCTGGCTCGCCCCACCACCGAGGGAGAGAGAGGCAACCGATGTTCTTACATGGTTGTTCGCAACCCACTCACAGCCTGCGAATGTGTGTGTGTGTGTGGGGGGGGGGGGGGTATGCGGAGAAAGAAATCATGAGAATGATGATCAAGGTGTTTGATTATGGTGTCAGCAATAATCATAGTATACTGTAGTTGAAGTAGAAATCACAATTGCAATAATAAAGAGAAAGATTACTACTATTAGGCCTACTACTACAATACCACGAATAATGCTAATAAATTACCACGATAGTACTACTACTAATAAAATATCGATAATAACAATAATGGTAACATAGATAACAATGTGAATCCTGTGGGCAAGGACCTTGTAATGCCGGAGAAGAAAACAACATTTTTGATAACGTTGGTATAATTCGTGGGTACTCAATTGTGGCTTGTGACGATCAAGTGTCGGTGTATGCGGTGGAATACCTCTCTGTACCAATGATATCAGGCTTATATCAGGATATAAGGCTTCCTCCAGATAGACGAACAGTCAAAAAAAGAAGGAAAGCTAGCAAGAATTCGTTTGGAGAAAAGTTATCGTGAACTGCATGTCAACTAACCCTCGACTACATCTGCAGTCGAGCCAGAGCCGTAACAGTTCAGAACACGGACTCCAAAGATTCTCGTGCCGCTCGCAACGCCGTAAACAGTTCCGCCGACAGTTCCGGAACAGTGGGTTCCATGTCCGTTGCAGTCGACACCCTGCACATAGATTTGATTTCATTTAATTTGTTGATTCTGTATCATTAGCAATGTGCATTTCAGTGAGATTTAGAATGAGAAAACCTGGGGGTTTTTTTAATCATAGAAGAATTAGACGTATTATAGAGTTTAATAACCTTTTGAAAGGCAAATCTTTCATTCAAATATTTATCTACAATATTCACACACACACACCGATATATAAAACGATGAAGAGTATGACGATTTACAAATTCTCGGGATACCCATCGAAGAATCAAATGAATGTCTTTGGAACGTGATCTCCTTGAGTAGCTTTATGTAAGCCTGCAATACGTTTATGATCACAAAAAAATCTCTATCTCTCTTTAGGGAGGAGGGGTTGACAGGTAGATTTTCAGATAGGTATGATAAATGGAGAATGTGTCAGGCAAAATTAAGTTTTGTTGTGCTTTTACTTTTACTTACGTCTCCACCAAGAGCGTCATAACCGATTTGCGCTCGTCCTCCGAAGTCCTGGTGGGCAGCGTTGATTCCGGTGTCAATAACGTACACGTCAACGTCAGACCCATCACCTATTGGATTGAACTCGTCGTTGAGAGGGAGCGAGATTTGGTCGACACGGTCGAGACCCCACGACGCGACCGAGGAGGCTCGCACGATTCCGTCTTCTTCGATGTACTCTACGAGGCCGGAGCTTCGCAGCTGCTCAAAGATAATGGATTGACGTTCTCCGTGACGTTTAAGCTTTTCACTATCAGAACATGCTCCTGACCCAAATTCGTGATTTAACGTTGGGAAACACATGCTTGACACTTACGTCACACACACACACACACACACACACACATACCTGGGCTAAATCATCGTCAGTGATATTGCTTGGACATCGTTCGTTAACATTACCTCGTTTTAGTGGGAGAAAATCGTGATTCGTAAGCAATGCCAATAAAAGAGGTCCGTCTTTGAAATTAAGAATTTAACTTTGACAATGAATTAATACGGTCAACTTTTTGAAATGAGTTGAACTGAACTGAATTTATTTCATTCCCATCCACAAAATGCATCTTTCATACAGACATATATCACAGACCGATATGCAAAGGACAAACGAAATACCATGTTTTTTTTTCCTAGAACTGAAAATGAGCAATTTGACCCAAAAAAAAGAAGGAAAAATAAACTTTGGTACGAGTTGGTAATAAGGATGGAAATGGAGGGATCCACCAAAAAGCTTGATTGTAATAAAGAGGAATTCCAGTCCAGTTACAAGTTAGTCTGGTAAGAACGAGTAAAATCTTACGAGTGTACAACAGTGAAAATTTGATCAAAATCGGATAAAAATTATGTGACTTCTCGTGCAGTTGATTTGAATATGCAAATGAGTGAGCTGATGATGTCACCACCTCACAATTTTTCATTGATCATGTGCACACACACACACAAAAAGAAAATGACGAAAATTCAATGTTTCTGTTATTCATTGTTATTGAAGCTTAAAACATGATGTCATTCCTGGTTGAATAATTCAGAGTAATGATCAGTTAGATATATCAGGCAATGAGACTATGGGCATGATGGAGCGTAATTGCGTTTGAATGAAAAACTTGAAATTTAGAGTGTTTATGTACAAACTATATGGCAAGTAGTGAGGGGATGATATCATCACTTCACTACTTGAATATTCATATTGACTGTTCAAGAACTGTTTCCTGAAAAAAAAAACACTCCTTCTTTCAGAGAACTTTCAACTGCACTTGAATTCCCCTTTAAAGACGTTGACTTCTCATGAAAAAAAAGGAACAAATATAAAGCGCAGGTAACAAACACATTATCGATATATTCGGAGACTCGTCGTGTGTGATGGTATTGCTTGCATACGATTTGAAACAAAATTAATGAAATAGTGTTACACCATATCGTGTTTTGTTGTGTTTATTATTTTTTTTAGACGGAGACATTGTACACATGTGGTTGTTTTTTTTTTCAAGCATTGTAATCCACTTACATATGTAACCATGTCGTTGGTGAGTTCCGCTGCAAAGCCGTTAAACACTGTTCTGTACTTGTGTATTATTCTGACGTCACCGAGTGAAGCGATGGTAGACTCCAGGCTTTTCCCGGCCTGCGAGATAAAATAAAAAGGAATCGACATTGAACACCACTGCGGTTGCAAGTGAAATAATTGTTGAACTTTGCTGACAGAATTGCACAATAATTTAAAGAAAATGATAATGGGCAAGTGATGGGTGGGGGCAATGAAGCATATGTACTACTTCCAATAACACTTTATGTTGTTACTTTCAAAGGATATCAATAAAGATATATCACCAACATAGATTATTTTTCAAACTTTACATTCATTGTGTTCTCTCAATTATAGTGTACATTTAGTATGAAATTAGTTTGCATGTTTACCTTTACATTATGTTCCCTTACTCAGGAATGAAATAGGATTCCTTTTGCGTCATATTTCGCCAACATTCTATTTATTTGTTTGTTTTTCATATTCTATTGATAATGGATAATGAAATACAGACCTCAAAAATGAATCAATAGATAAATAAGTAAAATAATAAATAAACAAATAAATCGTTTTTATTTACATTACTGGAAAAGGGGGAACTGTAAAATTTAGTAAATCCCGTGCGAACTCAAAGATTTCACACTCTTTGAAAGCACTGAATCCGCCATTTCCCATTGAACTTGTTATTTTTCCAATAGCTTCATTTTCAGTTTTGATGCAACGTCAGCGACAATGCTACGCCGTGTGGAACAATACAAAAATTTGATCTGAATTTGATCTGAAAACATTTTTAATGTTTTAAGCATTTCTTAAAACGTTCGAGGGGCACATTAAGGATTTAGGCCCAACATCCGAGATATAGGCGGAAGTATTAAGTTCGCCCTGTTTGATACACTGCTTCCAATCTCGTCATAATGATTGGACCTGATAATCTTTATTTGAACAGGGGTAGAAACGAAAAGCAAAATACAGAGTACCATGCAACACAATTTCGATTAAAAAGTCACTGTTACACATTGTGGTCGGTCGATTTCAAACATGTTCAAACTGACTGAGTGGAATAATGATGTTTATATGCAAGAAAAAAAAGGACACTACATACATACTCTATCGCACAGCAGTTTTTTTTTTTTTCTTTTTTTGGAAGATAGCATGCTACCATTGTCAAACGCTCATTTATCTCATTTGATCATGCTCATAACATTTTTACCGATTAGCTTATGCCAACATTACGGTGTGTGGGCAATACTGAGTATGATAAATCCTTATCATAGTTCATTATTTACATAATATGTTAGAATTGGGGGTTTGTGGGACAATGGTGCTCATGTGGTTGTTGTTGTTTTTTTTTTTTTTTGAACTGACCAAAAAAAAAAAAAAACACCACAAAGAATCGTTATATAAACAGTAGGTAAATCATAAATGATTATGTAATGATATATATTAAACACTATAAATCATTACAAAAAAAAAATCCGGAAAGATCGAATAATAATGAACCCAGGATATTGCTCGACCTTGCTGACCTAGGAAAACGATTATTAATTTCTACTTAGTACCCCAAGTTTTCCCTGGTAGTGTCTGAATTGAACATTGATTCTTTTTCAGGATTAATTCGACGTATTGTCAATAAGCATGTATTTCAACATGGTCAACGCGTAATTGAACAGCTAACATTGCAACTCATGGTAATAAACCAATCAATAAGTTTAGCTCATTTCAATTCAAATCTGCTCAGTTCTCTCAGAACAGTAAAACAATAAATAAGCTGACACACACTTGAATTCGTATATTCGGTCAATCGGTACTCATGATAAAGACTAAATACAACAATAAAAATGATGTAACATATTGACCATCCTCACATTTTGAGAAGAAAAAGCACAAAATATCAATTAAACATTTTTATGAAACATGCAATTGTGTTGTCTCTCGAATTCTCCAAAATTAATATAAAAATTAATTTTATGCAAAAAAAAAAGTTTTGGAATGCACAGGACTTACAGGAAGTGTTTATATTCTTAGACCCCGTATTATGACACAGATACACAAAGTCATAAACACACACACGCACACACACACACACACACACACACAGAAACGAAAACCAAAAACATGCACACATAAAAAAAAACACGTTTTGATTGAACAATCGTTCAATTATATCGTAATAATACGATTTTTGCCTCACTTTCATCGAGTCTTATTTGACCATAATAATTGCTTTCTGATAACTAATACGCTCGGGTGCTAAAAGCACCTTGACATAGAGGGCTTGATACTTTTTTGTATTATTATGTTTTACTTTCAAACTCACAGCGATAAGATCTTCCATCTTACATCGTTCTGAGCGTATTTCTCACCTTGAGTTTGACCAAATACCGTCCTGGGATACGGTCTTTGTGGGTATGTAGAGGAGCGAGTTCGGCCGTGGCCAATGCGGCCAACAGGAGTATAATGAATCCTTTCATGTCTATTTGGAGGAAAACATTATGAAAGGACTTATGAGCTTGTAAAAACAGAATGAATATACAATAAAACAAAAAGATGTGAAGTTATACATTATGTGTGTATTATACATGTGTGTATTATACATGTATACTCTCTCTATAATATATATATATATATATATATATATTTATATATCCCTCCCCCCCCCCCAAAAAAAAAAAAAAATACAATCGGACTTTTCGCATTGATAACTTTCAATATAATTAAACAATCTAAATGTTCATTCAGGGTATAAAACTATAAATTGTTACCTACATCTTGCAAAATACCCCACTCAATTTGGTTTAATGGTCACGGAGAAATGTGGATCTTCGTAATGCATGTCATGGATCTATTTCTCCCAGGTTTAGCACTTGGATGCTCTTAGCATCCATATGAATGAAAATATTTTGCTCACAACTGACAAGGCAACCAACAAATGAATTCAGATTTTGTGCATAACATTAGATCAATATGTGAGTATACAAATTTAATGTAAATATTGCTGTCATGATCATCTTGATGAAAAAAGAGAGAGGAAAAAAAAAAGAAAACAGAAAACAGAAAGCCAAAAAAGATCCTTTTTGATGTAATCCATTTTTCATTTCCCTAGTTGAAAATGAAAAGAAACAAGCAGTCACTTTTTCAAAAGAGATTTTTGTCAGAGAACACAATGAACAACTTGGTATTTGTAAGGCGTGAACACAATGGACAACGCATCTCCTTACAAAACTTGGGAGGGACTTGGGAAGGGACTTCTGACATGCTTTACAAAGAACCCGATTTTCTCTGTGACACCTGAAGCAAGTCGAATAGGGTTTTCTGCAGGATGTAGGTAATAAGTCATAATTTCATACTCTAATTGCATATTGATTGATTCACTATCTTTAAGGTTATCGTTGCAGAAATTTCGATTGTATTTTTTCGGGGGGGGGGGGGGACATAAAGATTATGGTAAACAGATAAATATATATTTCATATGTATATATATATATATATTATATATATATATATATATATATACATATATATAATATTATATATATATATATCATATATCATATCATATATCATCAAACAGTTAAGCGCCACATATAAAACACTCTGAAGTGAGTCCTTAGTCAGATAGAGCCAAATAAAACCTTTCCAATTATGTTTCAGATGTTGCTTCACAAGAATGTGTTTGAAGTTGATGAATAAAATATCCTGTATTTTGTTTTATTTTCTTTGGGTTTTTAAGCATGTTTATCATCTCAAATTGACAAGAACGGAGATAACTTGTTTTGCAATTAAACTCTTTATAAATGCAAATCAAAGAAAGCAATTTTCATATATTGCTCGTCTGGTGTCTTGTTTTCTTCTAATTGTCGGTGCGTCTTCGTCGTCAGTAAGTTTTCGTTTGAACCTTCCTGTTTTTCGCTTTCAATAAGTCGACACGCTTTGTATTCTTTAGCTGTCGTATAAATTAGATTGCATTACGATATCCAACTTGTCAGCACTTTATCATGTTTATTCGTTCGAAAAAAAATAGAGCGAATTGCATCAGAATACTGCTGAATGAAACGTGGCAGAACAAACAAAAGACAATTAAACAAACAAAGAATCAAACACAGCTGCACAAGCAGCACAATAGTCATGTTCCCTGCGAAGCCATTTAACGTAGGATTTGAAAAGAATATCACATGAAAGGGTTAGAGTCCTAAAATGTTCATATTTCAAGCACGATCTTGGTTCCAACAAGGAGTAGCCATAGCACTTTCTGTCCCAAACCGACCCACGTATAGATAACAAGTAGAAAGTTTATAGGAAGAGAAGAACGAAAATGCAAGAGAGCAGTCAATAAAAAAGAAATATGAAGCTGTTTAGCAGTTAGATCAAGATTGATTGATTTAACAAGTTACTCATAATATTTTTAATTGTTTCTTCTTTTTTGTCCGTACTAAATAAAATGTTGTATGTGAATTTTTATGTACACGCTGTATGTCAAGTGAACACGTTTGAATGTCAGCTGCGCTGAAAAGCCCATTTGCCCTATCGTAGGAAATAACTGAATATGAATAAATAACTTATTTTTACGAGTATCACATCTATCATGATGGCCATTATATCTTAATGGCTGAGCGAATCTAAAAGTTTTGCACTAAAAAATGGCAAAAATTAACAATTTCCACGACATTTCTTTACAAAGATATCGGTTGTCTAATTTTGATAAAGAGAATGAATTTAAAACTTGCATAGACCAATTGGTAGAACCTGATCAAGGGTTGCTGTTAAAAAGAGAGCAAGCTTTGGTAGTTTAACAACTTCCTCTCCAAATAGACAAGATATCAAAAACAGTAGGGCCATCCCAACCGCATTTTCATGTATTTTATTTCTATTTTTCAATGTTGTAAATTACACTGTATTTTTTTTTTTGCGGAAAAAAATCAATCAATTAATCACAAACAGTATTGACAAATGTGATTGTGAGGTTACCATCAAATAGATCATTAATAAATCTTTCCAACAAACAGCATTCGTTAGATAAGAAATATTTTAAAGATATCATTAGAATTACTTTATCTACTTATTTTCTTTGATTGCCAACAGATCACATCTCAAATTAACATATAAATATAAGTTCATGTATTTTATCTATCTTTTTTTTGCATTACTTTAACTTTACACGTGATACCTGGCATTGGTGATGTTTAAAACGAAAATTAAGTAATCTTACAATTTCCGTCAAACCAAGTAATTAATAATCATATCCACAATTCGCCGCAATTTTCCATGTCGTCACCTTATCATTTTCAAAGCATTTCCAGGCTTGCCCCTTATTATCTGAAACTATCGATTTGTCCAAACTTGGACTTGAGCACACTCTCCATCTCAGCATAATATATCTACGACCTCGTGTACTTGAGTCTGGTTACCGTGACATCCCTTTGTTGTAGGCAGTGGCGGTTGTTATGGGTTTTTCAGAGTTTTGGTTTCTCTGCTCAAGGACCACAAAAGAGTCCACAAATCTAAACATGGAGCTGTCGATTTATGTACCGCGTGTAATAGTCATGATGTGAAATTATAAAAAAATCGCTAATAGGCTGCCCCCGTACCCCTCTAAATTCTTTTATCATCATTTTACCCGTAAGTCTCTCTCGCTCTACTTCTTCTCAATAAATAACTATTGTGACATGACATTATCAAATCAATGAACAATAAAACAAGTAATTCCAATTGGTATACTCGTCGCGGTGATCCTTCGTCTTATCAAGACAAGAAAGAAAAAAAAGAAAAATCGTGACGTCATAAGCAAAAGTGGTATTTTTCTGCTAATGACATCGATCTTCGCCAAGTTTAAAGCTAGGTCTCATATCGACATCTTAGCATTTGAAACATTGAAGTACTTAGCCAAGTTAAACACTCAGGAAAATATTTGGCTTTTAACTGAAGTTCCGATCTGAATGCCGGCTCTGCAGCCCCAAAGGAAAATGTCTCAATTTGACAACGCCTAAAACAGTACTCCGTTTCAAAGAATTCATTTGTGAGATTAGATTGTATTTCAGGTGCCGCTGAACGTTTTTTTTTTTTTCTTTTTTTTCAGACTGACGGTTGCACCTTCAGAAAATCATAGTGTTGTGTTTTCTTTCCCAATTTTTTCCCGGCTTTATCTTTATTTTTGTTTGTTATTAGAAGCAAAAAGATGCCTAACCGAAAAAAAAAACCATCAATAACAAACACCCGCCAAAGTTAACGCTTTTTATATATTGATCTTTAATTAAGCATCTCTTCACCATTGAGGGGAAAATGTTCCTCTGGTTTCCGCCAACTGTTTCTTCACTGGCAGGTTTCCAGCATGCCTTAAAAAAATATCTTGCAAAATTTGATACGATATTCAACTACAAGCAAATTCTATTAATGTCTGGTGATGTCATAAGAAAATTTGAATGCAGACATAGAAACGAGCAGTTTTCCTGATCTCCCGAACCCAGCATATAGCAGACATTCCTTGCAAAAATACGTAGTGGTTTTGAAATTTTCTTTTCGATTTACAATGGGACATGACATTATATATATTTACATGAAACACGACAACTAGAAAGAGATCTGATGAGGACATGTCCCGAGAAGTTACTCTAACAGGTAACTTGTGTCGGGATGCCCTGATACAATAATCAACAGTGTGAATAATTGATAAAGAATTATGTACATACACACATAAATACATAAAAGAAGATTGAAAAAAGAAAGAAAAAAAACAAGGTACAGTTCACAGACACCACAACGAAATAAAAAATATTGCACATGTACATATATTCATTTTGAAGGGGACAAAGTGTATACAAAGCACATATCTTATTATACTACCACAGCAAAAAATAATCCTAACTCAGTTGAAGATAATGTTATAGATACAGTATAACAGATACTGATACATAGGAATTTTTCTTACTATCGGAAAGTTCATTTGCAAGGAACTTATAATAAAGTCGCTGGCTTACCTTTTCCTTACGCTTGTCTGTCTGCTGTGATAGATGCGTTAGGATGTGCTTGACTCTCTCGAAGATGGATTACTTATACCGTACGATTTTCAATATTCTACTAATGTTTACTTATTAAAACAAAAGAAATCCCATGTGGCTCGCTTCTCACAGTCATATCATCTACTTCTTGGGCGTTATCACTGTGTTCGAATTTAAAGGTAAAGCTGCATGCGATTCACTCTCGCGCAGAAGATCGATTGACACTGCCATGGCCTGATCTGCATGTATTCGATTGTAAAACGATACCTAGCATGCGGACATTCTGTGAGATTGCAATAGCTACTGTCGGCCATAGCTGTCGGGTATTTCTTTTTTGTTGTTGTTGGTTTTTTTTTCTAATATATCGCATTTGTTTTTTGTTATACTCAATTAAAACTGTGTTACCACAGCTTTAAAGCGTTATTTCACACAATAAATTTCCTATTCATAATATGAGTCTATTTTAGAGAAAAAATCGACAGTTTCTGGAGGCATTTGGAAACTATATGATTTACCCTTAAGATATGAATGCAAATAATGAGACGCATTGTGTGGAGCAACAAGATAAGATTAGAAGTGCATTTTGCCACGCGTGCATTTGGGATGTAAAGACTTGCGAAACTCGGTGTCACTCAAATTCTCAAGGAGTCACATCATCATGGATATTTTTACAGAGCTGTTGCTAGGTGAATGCGCATGCGCTAACTTTGCGCATGTTCCTTTAATTTGCATGATAGTGCAGAAAAAAAGGAAAACGTCACAGCATTGGCAGATTGCCAAACTGAGCGTACAGTGGCCCCCGTGTAACCGGGAGGGGTCGGGCAACAAACTTTCCTCCCGTTTACAATCCACCATTGTACCTTCATGCTCAAGTTGGATTTCATAAGTAGAGCAAAATTAGATGTGTGAACGGGAGATGTTTCATCAAATGAGACATTTTAATGTTCATGCGTTTTCGAATTACTACTACTTTATGAACAATCACATGCAATACTCATCTATAGAGGAAATGATGATGTCATCACCGCACAACTGTTCCATCGGCTTGTCCTGAAAAAAAGGCCATAAATAATCTAAGTCACGTTTTGAGGCGATTATTCAGCAACCAGAATTTAAACCCCTTCCAACTTAAATTTCAGCATTGCTAGATCATTACAAGACTACCTTTTATTGATGCTAAGAGTGTCAATGACTGTTTTTGATTGATTTCATGTTGCACGACGGAGGAAACAGATTGTGTCGTGTACCTTGTATTAGGAGGTGCAACCGTACCTTTTGGTGAAGATAAAAACAGAGGGTGTGTCTATTTACCAGTGCAATTTCTTCATCCAATGTACACGTATCGTGCTGGTTCACTCAGAAGCAATGGGAACATTTTAACGCAAGTCGCAAATCCGTAAGATGTAGGGTGAGAAATTATGATGTATACATGTACCCCGACTAACATAACGATGTCATCAAAATGGAATGATAAACGATGGAATTGGTATCTTCTATACAGATTTTCTACCAATTTTCCAATTTTCGACCAATCAAAATAAAGTTCTATTCATCGTTGGATTAAAAAGTAATCTAATAGACCATGAGGAGGGACAAATCCAAATAAGATTATTAATTTTAAGCCTAATGAATTTAGTTTCTAAATCAATTAGACTAAAAATTGTAATCTTATGTGGATTTGTCCCTCCTCATGGTCTTATTAGATTATTTTTTAATCCAACGATTTTAGAGTGCAGCAAACCGGGCATTCTCATGGTGTAATGTAAGCAATATTAAAGGTCCTGTTTACCTTTGGGAGCAGTGATTTCAAAAATGATCAAGATATCACATTTCATGCATATGCATAGGTCTGTTGTACCACAAAACATCCTACCATATAAAATTTTCGCAATAAAGCCTAAAATAAAAGAAGATATCAGTATTGATTTTCTAACTAAACCGTAACTGAAGACGGTTGAGTCTTGACACATTTTTTTTTTTTGCTATTGTTCACATTTTGTATATTTAACAATACTTGACATCGACTTTACTGATTCAAATTTTTACAGTGGTTGTTTCTATCCCTAACTCATATTTCAAAACTGACTATTTTAAAGCAGTAGTAATGCTGGGTGCTTGTTTCATCTGCAAAATGGTAACTTATAAATGCCTTTAATGTATAATCTTGATTTCGCCCTATCTTCTGATACACTCTCTTAATGTCTGCGTATGAATCATACGTGCGATCATTTACTCACCATAGCAGAACTACGTCAAATCTATACGGTCGTGCAGTGTTCATGATGAATTAATCAGTATTATGATTGTCCTCATGGAGATGGTAAAAATTCTTCTTCCAATGATATACAAGCGAGGGCTAAAAGGCTTCAGGGGAGTGATGATCGAATTGCATAACATACTATGGCCGGTGCCACGTTTTCAAAAGTGGGCGGGAGGCCACTTCACAGACTTCTGCTGCCACTTCCGGGTTTCATCAGCTAACAAGCAAAACAAAAAACAGAAACACACACAAAAAAAGGTCTTCACCGCAACTTCTGTAGGGTGCTACTTCCGGTTTTCTTCAGCTGACAAGCAACAACAACAACAACAACAACAAAAGTCTTCAGCGCAAAAACAAGCCTTACCGCCCTCACACTTCTCACACTTCAAGGTTTCTATTTCTTTCTATATAGTGCCACTTACGCACTTTCGGGGTAAAAAAAAAAAAAAAAAAAAAAAAAAAAAAAATTGGGGGGCCCCAAAGTGGTGACACCTTATGTGTTCCTTTGTATGGTGCAAAGAAAAAGTGTGGGGAGGGGGCGAGCCCAGCCACTGCGCCTAAGTGTTAATTCAACAATGACACTACATGGTGTTGATTTTACATTGCTGGTATTAATTGGGTTAATTGGTGTCAATAGGAGACCACAACAATTGGTACTTTGGTGTAAATATGTTCAATTTTTTTTTCAAAATTAAGTAGGCATACATGTAGGCCTATTTAATCAACAGAAGAACAGGAACTAATTACCTATAATCAATTAAAAAAAAAATGAAGTAACATCCGGAGATGTTAATTCAACATCACAAAATTAATGTGTGTGTTTTTTTTTCTCTCGTCCTCTCTCTCTCTCTCTCTGTCTTCCTCTAAATCTCTTAATACTGTAGTATTTCAACAGTTTAGGTCTATTCCCTCCCCCTCCCCCTTTCCTCCCTGGTTCCCCCCCCTCCCCATCCCCATCCCCCATCCCTATCCCCCATCCCCCCCCCCCCCCACCCTCCCCATTCTCTCTTTGTGTCTCTTTATAGCATATCGCCAGCTCAGGCAATCAGCGCACACCTCTGACCATGCAAGGCCCACCATGCTACTCTACAGTGCGTATCAAAAAAAAAAAAAAAGAAGAAAAAAAAGACAATCCAACTTTGGAGGGCTACAATTTCGCTCTGTCGCAGAGGATCTCACACCGTCACATAAAAGTAATAATCATAGTCCTGCGCAGTGTTTTTTTTTTTTTACTATGTTTACTGGCCTAGAATCATTTGTTTTTACATGCTCTATAAACGTAACTTTCATATACTCTTCCCACTCTTCCCACCGTGGGAGGGGGTATTCCCCCCCCCCCCTCCTACACGACGTCGTACTCTCCCCGCCTCGGTCGCTTCGCTCCCACGCTGAGGATCTCACGCGTCCGTCAAACATAGTGTGCCCCGTCGAGATTTTGCCCCCGCCCCCGCCCCCCCCCCCCAAAAAAAAAGTAATTCGGGACGCTTGCAGACGCACTTGTTACAAACTGACATAAATGTAACCAGGTACGTCACGTGTAATGTATGCTTAGCAGCGCTATTCAGCTGGTTGTGTTACCGAGCATTTACGTTTATTTATAATGTATGATAGGGACCAAGGAACGTTTTTTTTTTTGTGATTGCGTGTTTGCTTGTTTGTTTGTTTGTTTGTTTGTTTGTTTGTTTTTTTCTATAAAGTAAAGGGAGGCTGCGGGCCAAGGATGTTATCCTCACTCCCTCTCCCTTTTTTAGGCAACTTCCCGAGAGACATGGATTCTGAGATCCCCCCCCCCCGATTTCCCCCAATTTCAAGTACAAAAAAAAAAAACAAGACATAATAACAATAAAAAAATCTTTGCAAATCTGATGACCAAATTAAACAAGCTGTTCAATTAATTAATAAGGAGACCGATCAGGAAAGAGCATAACTCTTTACAGTATTTTCGATGTTGTTAATTCTATTTATTAATTTTTATTCATCTATCTATCTACAGTATTCAGTTTAAATAGTTAGGTAAGTATAGGTAGTTATGTATGTATGTATGTATGTATGTATGTATATGTATATGTATGTGCTTATGTATTTATCTATTCATTTATTCATTGATTCATTTCTCTTCATTATCTATTTATTTATTTATTCATATTAATACCTTTTTTTCTTTTTGTTTTCTTTACGTAGGAGGATGGCATTTCTTGGGATTGTTTAAATAACATGGAGTTACTCTCCTTGTTCAGACCACGGAATCGCGGCTGCATAGACACTGCATCCAGCGCAAACGCTTGAGGGCGCTATACATTAATTTTTGTTCACATTTTTCCTTTCCTTATGAATCGCAGATCTGTGTCCGGCAGTCTCTCAAACATGGTAAGTTTGATTAAAAATTTTCCCAACTGGTAGTTATTTTTCCATATGAATATTTTTTAAGGTATTAGATTCTTCTTGTCTTGTTGCAGGTTCTTTTTATTAATAATATAAAGAGCAAGTTCATCAGGAGAAAGGAAGGAACAAGTTGCTCGTTTTCTACTTGACTCTTCAAGGTGTTGGAACCTACAGTAGATTCTACCATGCATTTTGAATGTTGGCAATCCAATGGTCTCATACACGCGGTTCCGGCATGGTATGGCCAGCCACAGGCTGGCCATGGGGGTCGCCCTCGCCGCGCCCTCGCCTCGTGCGTGCTGGCCGGTACACCTGCGCTGAAGAAGAAGTGATTCGTGAAAATGGCGTTTGTCTTTATCTTTGTTACCACGAAAGACAGGCTGGTTTCCAAAAAATGTGAATTGCATTTCTAAGCGTCGTGTACGTGGCGAGTCTTCTGGAAAATTACAAGTAGAACGTAAGAAATACAAGTGTGCTGGAGTTGGTTCTAACTTACTATCAATGCATTCGAGGCGAATACACAAAAAACAGCGAACAGTAGTCTACACGATACGAAACCGATCACGTGGCCGTGTCTCGTGGGGCTGAGTGCTGGCTGGGGCCTACTATCACTAGATTCTAGGGGTAGTAGGACTAATGCAGTATCAGGCAGTGCCAGTGCCAGAGTGGTGCAGTACGTGTGGGAAGCATGGAATTTTTCACACCTGCCAACGTAGGTAGGTCGTACCCTAGATATGATGACTAAGGTACTAATATAGATCTACTTGCATGCGCGCTCACGTGAGTTTTTCACCATGCACCAGTGCCACCAGCCTCATACAAGGCATATGATAATGAGATGGTTGATTGCTTGCCTCCGGAGCTCCAGTGCAGAGTCCAGAGACAAGTGAGTGTTCAGAAAGAAGAACTGCACAGTATGCGTGAGATTTGCTGCACATGGCAACATGCATGAAATTACATATCTGTGACGTGAGAGGAGTGTAATCAGGCATGCTTATCATAGGTGTTTTTCCCCCTGTGGCCTCCCACGGTAGGGAGCTTTTTCAATTTTTAGCTCTTAATGGTGTGATCAGGTGCATACTTCAGTGACTATTTTATAGTTATTTTGAAAGACAAAAAGGAAAGATACCTTCAATTGCAACTATCACTTTAATCTTTTGAGCTATGCCCATTATTATAGGCCCAAGTTGCAGACTTCGCCCAATGCGTGAGAAAAATGGGTGTCATGCGCGAGATCGTGAGGTGGCCCCTAAATGCTTGAGTCTCACGCAGAATGCGTGAGACTTGGTAGCTCTGTGTGAAATGATCTTGCTTAACATGACACTCATTCATTGTCATTTAATATTCAGTGATAACATTTTAAGGTTACAGAAAGGTATTGGTACATATTTAAATCCAACTCCCCTCCATGCTTGATACTTCCATATAATTCAACTTGTGTGCATGTACAGTCTAGCTTGTGCACATCTCTTGCTAAATTGGAATTAGCCGACCGCAGCCACTGTGATGAGTAATTGTCCGGAACAGGGTAAACTGGCATCTGATGCAGTAGTACTGGTGTCATTAGTACAAATAAATGCTTATGAACCAAATATGGAACAAATTTATAGATTTTCCTTGTATGTGTTGTTTGTGCAATCATTCACTCTCTCTTTATACTTAATAGTGAGAGTGACATTAGAGGGAGAGAACAAAAAAGGAAATAAACTTCAGTAATTATTTAAAGACAACAACCCAGGAGTACACTGCACTTTGGGGAATTGCTGGAGTCTTCCCACAGTTTAGGAGCACCAGAGACAGAGATTAAACCATGCTTTAGGTGAGAGACCTCTTGCTTTAAGGCCATTTTCTCAAAATGTCCCGCTTGAGCTTGAATTTCTCTTCCTCTACCTATAATGTGTCTCCCACTTGAGATGTCCCCCCCCCAAAAAAAAAAAAAAAAAAATGTGTATATATATATATATATAGGGAACCCTATATATATATTTTTTTTTTTTTTCAAACAAATTTGGGTTTATGTCAGGTTAATGTGTGTGTGTGTGGCACACATACACACACTATGCCTTCTGACCACATGAGCAAAGAGAGTTAAGGGTTTGGGACGAACACTAGGGCTTTCAATAGCTCAGTCGGTAGAGCACCGGTCTAGTAATCGGGAGGTCTCGGGTTCGAATCCCGATGAAAACCCATTTTCTTTGCTCAAAGTTTTCGCTATATACATATCAGTGAGAGTTATTTGTGGTTAAATGTCAAAACTGATAGAAAAGATGTACTGAGTATCACTATACTACAATGTAGAATCTTGTGTAAATTAATTTTATAATGCAGCTTGTTTCTTTTTATGGCAAGGTGTCGACAGTATCGAGAAATTAAAGCTAGCCCATTTATTTTGCCCTTCCATCCCACCCCCCACCATTTTTTGTTTTAATTTGTATTTGTTTCATTTTTCTTTCTTTTCCCAGGACACACCAACAAAGAGAAGAAGTCTTCCACTGCTCAACACAGCGATCAATGAATCTGGTATTAAAGATTATAATTGAATTTGGAGGCATGTGATTTGTGATCTACAATATTTCGGTAATTTGCTTGCTTACTTACCAAGATCTGGGAAGAATTGAAGAAAACTGCCAAGTTTCAACCCCCCCCCCCCCCCCCCCAACCCAAAAAAAAGAAAGAAAAAGCATTGGATAGTTTGCTTGGTATGATCAAAGTTGTTCTACCCTTAGATACTTTGAGTTCCAAATATTAAGTGGAGGTGTCGTGGCTGAGTTGATAAGAGCCCTCGTCTGTGAACGACATGAGTGTGGTATGGTTCATGGATTTGAGCCCATGCCAAGCCCGACACGTTTGCCCTTCAGCAAGGCACTTTGTCCGGTAGGATGAGAAAGCTTATGTTGGTTGATCAGCATGTGCGCGCCTGTAAACTGGCTGCGACTGGCTGGAATGCTCCCCAGGGAGTGGAGATTGAGCACTGCCAGTACTGGTTAGAAATAATGTTTCCAGTGACCAGGGTAATAATAATCTGTAAAGCACATTGAGATACGGTACTTAAAGTACCCATGGTAGTGTGAAATGCGCAAACGCCATTTTTTATCATTATTATTATTATTCTAGTATCTGTGCTGTGTACATCACTGCCCCACATTTATCTATCCCTAGTGCCGGGTTTACATTGAATACTTGCCACTGAAAACGCTCCTTGTTGCCAGCTAGCTATGTGTGTGAGAGTTTTAATCTGATTATTGTTTGAGTTATCATGAACAGAACCTTGCACTCTTCAGTGTGCAAGCAGCCATACAGTTAGTACATTTTGATTGTAGCATGCTATGGGTTAACACATTCTATGAGGCATGTACCTATCACTGAACTGTGAAATGCATGTTTCTAATGATTCCTTTCCCTCTATTTTGCAGAAACAGCCTTGCCTAAAAAGCCCAAAGCAAAGAAGAAGAAAAATACTGAAGGTTTGTGTGCTTGCTGTAATTCATCTAACAATATATCTCTGTAGAAACGTAATGACTTCAAGACATGGACTGACTTTGCAGTTATTGTACATAGCTTTGACAAGCAGTCTCAAAGAAAAAGTTGTGGGAAATGTGCTGAAACTGTGTTTGGTATTGTTGTTACATTTATAAGACTTTTGAAGCCTCGTTTCTAGTGAAACGCAGTTTTGAATCACACTTCCACAATGCGTTTCAAAACCATGTTTCAAAGTCATGTTTGTAATCACAACTACCACTTATGGTAAAATGTAAATCACAAAACATGGTTTCAAAATGTTTCTAACCTGAAAAGTTGACTCGTTTATATTGTGATTTGTGACTGTAAGCAACCTATTGTTCTTATGGCATCTACAGTTTTCATTTTTAGCAATCAGAACAAACTATTGAGTGGTATTTATTTTTTTTTGGGGGGGGGGGGGGGAGGGGGGCAGAAGGGGTAAGATTTCCTTTGTGTGTGTGTGTGTGTGTGTGTGTGTGTGTTTCTTTCCATACTATATTAGTGACCGCCAACAGCCACCCTTTTTGAAGTGAAAGGTGGAAAACAGTATTTGGTGTTTGGTATGATAATGCATGGAAGAGGAAGTGCAAATTGACACTCGGCCAACAAGATCAAATCATATATTTTTCCTAAGTTTTCACTGCTCTGACCTGTGTGAATTGTTCATTTGTGTCATAGACATATTGATCTCTAGAACGGCTTAAAATAGTGTCCCAGTGGTTATACTGTTCGTCCTATGTTTTCTTGTCATTTCATACACAAGGCACAGTGGACGTTAGTGACTCACAGGTCTCCAATGTCAGTAAACTAAAAGGGACAATGTCTGAGAGTACTGAGGTCAGAGGTCAAACAACAGCAAGCACAGAAGACATTGCCAATGCAGCTGCTGGCGGGACCAAGAAGAAGAAAAAGAAGCGCAAACCACCTGACATGGTTGATGGAGAAGGTAAAATTACGTAAACTTAATTCACAAGCGAACATTGATTCAATACATACCTCCTGGCTATTTTTTTTTTTTTTTTTTTCATGAAGGCCTACATGTGCCTGTACATGAAGGGTGCTGAAAACATTTAAGATGCCCATTTTGCAATAGGATGGACTCATGTTACTTATGTAATTATTTCCCTAAATACGACTGACATTTGGCAAAGATGAGCAATCTGACGTAGAGATTGTGTAATGCATCAAATACAAGGTAATTCATGATTATTTTGAACATTTGTTGAGCCGGTGACCTGAAAGTTAAAACCATGTATGTGACTCATTGGTCTTGGAGCGAAGAAGTGCAACGCATATTTTTCGACGTGTCAGAAACTGTTGCAATGGTGACAACATCTGACAAGTGTAAAGTCATTGTTTATTTGTTTTGCTTTGTACTTTCTCTGTTTTGATTTGTAAATACTGTAGATTTTTTGTATTTTGTTACAATTGTTGAAGCGCTTTGTGTCTGTTTAGAAAAAGCGCTATGTAAATATTGGTTATTATTATTATTATTATCATTATTATTATTATTATTATTATTATTATTATTATTATTATTATTATTATTGTTATTATTATTATTATTATTATTATTATTATTATTATTATTATTATTATTATTATTATTATATTAAAGTCCTTAAATCCCAAAATACCTGCTCTCCTATTCATCCAATTAAACTTAGGTCAAGGAAGGTGAACATTCAACACATTTGTGACAAAGTTGTCATTTTAATATTTTGCCAATTTTGTGAAAATGTAATCACACATTGTCCACATGTACTTTAGACCTATTAGGAGAATCATGCATTATGGTGGGGGCATACCAGTCGCCTTAGCGACATTTCTAGTTGCCATTGATTTCTGAGATACCATTAATCATAAAGTTACCGTAGTTTCTTATGCTATGGGGCCCTGGTCCTGTCTTAGTGGGAATTTTGTATGTAGTGATGTCAGCAATGATGACTTTTATTCCAATCATTCGCAGTTTCCACCATAAGGACTTCACTGTCCTCGTGATGGCCTGAAGTTCCTTCCTTGGATGTCTGAGCTGATACCAATAATTATGCCGGCTCCAAGATGGTTGTCTCAATCCCCCTTCCTCACTTTCAATGCTCTTTCAATATTTTCTGTTTTCTCACAACAGGTGAAGACAATTCAACTCCAGCCATTGAAAATCTGAAAGCTTCGCCGGGTGCTGCAAGAAGGAAACGAGGTGACAGTGCTGTAACTGTACGGAAAATATCAATCGTGTTTCGTCTAAACCATGAAAGAAGCCTTTCTTTCATGGTATTGCAACCAAATGAGGTCAAATAGTATACTGTATACACTATGTATTTCGCATAGTTTTTATTTTTGGAAATTCTTGAATTCATGAATTTTAACAGTACATAAAAATATTAATCCTGATCCCAACATGAATGTGACATGCACATACATGTTGGTGTGCAGTATACATTACATGAACAAGATGCCAAACGATTAATACAGTTAAGTAGGCCCCAGTAGGCCCTCTAATTCTTTGCATGCCTTCTTTCTGAATGGATGCGCACACTTTTTGACTTCTCCGTCCACTGCTGACCTCCATGATTGCAGTAGGCATGAAATTATATTGCAATTTAAGCCTGTTGAATCGTGGCTCCTTTCACTTTTTCACAGAAAGCCGAAAGTCTCACATTCCGAGATCGGTCAGCGACGAAATGCTGAGGGAGTCAAACGGAACGGCGAAAGCGAAGCCCAAGAGGCCCAGGTCCAAGTTCTTGCCAGGTGAGAGAGCTTGACCGTTGGCATTTTTCATATGAGTGGACATGTCAAGGCAGGTGGATTTTCTGTGATAGTGACCCTCTCGCTGCGTTAGCCATGATGACTTTTATTCCAATCATTCGCAGTTTCCACCATAAGGATTTCACTATCCTCGTGATGGCCTGAAGTTCCTTCCTTGGATGTCTGAGCTAACAGCGGAGAAAAGGTGTTCACCGTGGCACTTTTTTCATGTGGAGGGAAATTATCGATACTTTACTTTTTCAAACCTTGGTGGACACTTCAGATGAAAGAGATGTCATTGAAAATCATAGAAAATTATACAAGTGAGGGCAACTGTACTAGATAAGTTCTTTTAATTATAATGTTAAAATTGTGTCATACATGCATTATGTAAAGCAAAGATTTCCTTATCATGGTGTTCTCGTGCCATATATCTGACCTTGAGATTTTTTTTTTTATGTACATTGGACTCCCGTTATAACAAAGTCCTCGAGACCGGCAGTTTTCTTTCGTTATATTAGAATTTCGTAATAACCGAACAAATAAACAATAAAAAACGTAGAGCAGATAATGCTGCGACCTGAAATTATACTTCGTTGTAACAGGAATTTTTGTTGTAACCCTGTTCGTTATAACGGGAGTGCTCTGTAATCCCCTTCAATTTGAGATTATACTTACAATCATATTTCAGAGGACAGCGGCGATGGGGAAGAGGAGGGTCCAAAGTCGCCCCATTCCAGGCCAGCGTCGGCGGGCAAGCCCAAGGCCAAGAAGAAGAAGGCGAGGTGAGTGGGTGGCCCCATGGCCTACATGTTGCCCTTGTGATAATGATTGTGGTACTTTGGGTGGACCTATTTCATAGAGCACATTACATCAATTATACATTACAGTATTGCAGGTGCTCTGGCAGCTGGTGCAAAGACAGCCAATCTGTTGCAGTCATTTAATCTATCACCACGGTGATTAAAGGCAATTTGTATCATTCTTTGATGTTTGGGAACCCTGGCATGAAATATTTCTGTATGTTGATAAACTATTTACAAACTAATAGGAGTTGAAAGAATGGCTCAGTTGTATTTTCCCATTGTCAGATAAACACTTTGGCTAAACCTCTGGTAAGGATATTCAAGACTAATATTGTGTTGGTCATGTGCTCTTAAATTTTAGATGCACAAATTTATGTTAAGATCTAAATAATTCTTGTTGATCCATAGGTTTTGTCAGTAATTACATATATCCCATATCCAAACATAAAATTGTCATTAATTTTGTCCTCGCAAATTGGCACCTTTAAAATATAAAAAGAGCTGTTTTTCACATTGATTATGAACTAAAGGCAGATTTTTAGTGATATTTTGTCAGTAAGCCTTTGAGTAGTATCTCGGTTTTGATACGAAAGGCAGCACGGGTGTCAGCCATGATGACTTTTATTCCAATCATTCGCAGTTTCCACCATAAGGACTTCACTGTCCTCGTGATGGCTTGAAGTTCCTTCCTTGGATGTCTGAGCTGATACCAACTGATGCATATTTCATGTACATGCCGTACAACATGTACACTCATATTTGATTTCTTGTCATCAATTGTGTATGGGAGCTAAGTCGTGCGCTTAGTTTCATGTAGTTGGGGGAAAAGGTAATGATTAAAGCAATTTTTAGGGACAAAAAAGGGGTCATTGATAGATTTTGCCATTTCATTAATTTCTTTTGACTACATGTATTTCTGTGCATGGATGCATGTGTAATACTGCACCCATGCCATATTTTTTTTTCTTTCTTTCTTTCAGGGAGGATTAAAATCCAGAATAAGAAGGAAAGGGGGGGGGGGGTGGTGTGGAACAATTGCAGTGCCTCAGAAGTTAGAACTGACAAAGTTATTACATACAGTGTACGTTCCAAATATATCCAATTTGAATGAAGTGTATGCTCATATTTTGATTGTCCATAGAACCCTCCCCTTCCCCGATACCCACAACTCGCGAACAGACATCATCACATGAAGCAAATCCAGTCAGCTATTTGGGCCAGTTTTTCAACATTTGTGCCAGTTTTTCAACGTCTGTGCCATTGAGTGATATGTTACATGTACATTTTGTAGCTTCATGTCTTGCAGTATGTTTGATTTCATATTTTCATGCTTCATGTTTGATTGTAGAATGTAGAACCTTTTCTGTGTCTCTGTCTTTCTCTGTGTTTATTTCCCTGTTGTTGTTGATTTGTTTGTTCCCTTCCTTTATAATGTTTTAGGCCGGTGACATCGGGCGATGAGAACTACCATGCAGATGGGGAAGGTGAGTTCTTGTTTCCGTATGTTTTTATACCTGTCGGGACCACTTCCTCAAAATGCCATGGACACCGTGTCTATTCTTGTAAAGTCCTCAGTTGCCATCTGGGATCGAGACAGTCGACCATATTGAAATGAATTGGGCTATTGTTAGCTTCGTTCAATGGGATTGGAGATGCTACAAGGTGATAAAATATTTTGACTGTGCAATAGATTGAAATATATGTTGTGCATGCTAGCGTCCACTGTCATTGTTCAGAAATTGTTTGAGTCATTGATAAATTTGTAGATTCTACCAGCAAATAAATTTTTTCATGTGCAAATTACAGTATAGTAATATTAAAAAAATGCACACACACACACAAACAAACAAATCATTAATGAGTGACTTTAAAAAGAAGAGAGCACTAGGTAAGAAGTGATTAAGTTTAACTGGTAGGAATTATATTGTATGTTCTGGTTGCGTGTTTCATTCCTGTACCTATTTGTGTCAACCTGGCACCTTACCGGTTCCTGCTGGTACTATAGAAAGATTATTGCATAGTGCCTGTACTTTTTATCTTCCACCCCTCGGAGACTGCCTGACTGGCCTCTTCCAGCAGAATAGGAACGTAAGGATTGTTGTATCATGCCTGTATCTTTATCTCCTCCCCCCCCCCCCCCCCCCCCCCCCGACTGCGTAACCGGTTTAGACCTGCTGTTCTCTGCTGACGATGTGGTGACGGGCGAAGTGCAGGTTGAGACAGCACAGCAGCCCCCTGCCTCCCAGGTTACAGTCCTCCCCAGCCAGCCAGTGCCCAAGCTCTTCACCGAACGGAAAGGTAAACATCTGTGGCAGAGCTGCCAAGTCTCCCTGATTCTGCAGGAGTCTCCCTGACAATGCCAAAATCTGTTCATGACTGAATAAGGATCTCCCTGATTTGGGAATTATTTTTGCCCGTTGAAATGCATGCAACACACAGATATCTTCCCTAATTGCTGTGTGGAATCTCCCTGATACGGATGTGGGAATGTTGGCAGACCTGCTGTGGATTCATTTTTCTGGGAGCCTGTAGATCTGTCCAAGAGCTACTGCAGGAAATTTATATTTCTCTGCAATATCAGACCTGGGAGTGTTTCATGAAGCTGTTCTTAAAGTTACAAACGACTTAAGAACGACTGGTGATCAGTTCTTGTGCTGAATTATTGAAATTCTGATACAGGATGTAAGTATAGCACGTCAGAACGCGTTCCAGCCATTCTTGGGTCGTTCGTAACTTTAAAAACAGCTTTATGAAACACCCCCCTGAGTGTACTTCTGCTTGGCTTTTTATTATTGAGTGTGATTTATACACATTGGTACCTCAAAATGTGGGCAAGTGATTTTGGGGGTTTTTTTTGTTTGTTTTGTTTTTTGTTTTTTTTTATAGCAAATATATGCAAAGAATCATTCATTACCTAAATACCAACATGCAGAGCTAGTGTATGCCTACAAACTATTTTGGTTACTAGAGGAGAGTGCAATTCTCCTTGTACACCAAATGTCAAAATATTCAACTAGGCACCTGCCAGGATTGACAGAACACTGACTTCACTAATGTGTCATTAACATGCATTGTACCACCAGACTTGAATGCAAATACTTAAATGCTATAATGATAAATGAATAATGATTAATTTAGGAGATTTGATCAAATATTGCGTAGTTGAAATGAAGTATGCAGAATAGTGTTGAGTTTTTGCATGTGCAGAATTGGAATTTTCCCCCTTCTATTAGTGTCCGTATTTATTCGAAAGACAGTCACATTATTTTCCCATTTCTTAACCCGTTGAAAACGAGTCCCGAGTATACTCGGGCAGGTGTCTATGGGAAATGGGTGTTGTAACAAAATCAGCCTGTCTTCAACGGGTTAAAGTCCGAAGGTAGTTTAACCCTAAAAAGACTGGGCTATTTTGGTAGCTCGAAAGACTGGGGGGGGGCCTAAAGGGCCCCCCCTTAAGATCTCGGCCGTGGATCGCGCGATCGCCGCGGAAATTTGCACAATGATAGTGTGTGATGTAATCTACAAGATCGTATATTTAAATTTTCCAAAATAGTCTTCTTTTATTTTATTTTGATTAATTATACTAATTTATGCGAGAAATCAGACTTTTTTATCTAAATCAGTAAATAAAGCTCCAAAAGTGCTCATTTTTGGTCTAGATATTCTTTGTAGCATTCTTAGCAAATGTACTTGAAAAAAAATTCAGTATCAAAATTGATTTCTTATTTATTTTATTGTTTTATGAATTTCTTATGTATTTCTTTGTTTTTTCGACCTTTTGTTTTTGTTGTTTTTTTCAGCAAAATTTGTGGCAGACCCTTTTTGAAGCATAATACTACTAAAACAAATTGATTTTAGCCATTGAGAGTAAAAATAAGCATATTCATATGAACCATGTGATAAAACTCAATTTGTATTGACTTTGTACACAAAATCACATTTTTGAGCCATTTTCGGTCTCACATGCATGTACAAAAAGTTATGTAACTTCAGAACCGTACCCCCGGGCGTCACAAATTTGGTGTCAAAATGTGCGGGAAACTCGAAAGAAAAAAGTCATAGAGCATCGCGGCGAGAGCATTGCGTGTTGCAGAGTAATCGCGCGAAATGTCGAGGGGGGGGCCTTTTAGGCCCCCCCCCCCCAGTCTCTTTAGGGTTAATGGAGCCATGATGACTTTTATTCCAATCATTCGCAGTTTCCACCATAAGGACTTCACTGTCCTCATGATGGCTTGAAATTCCTTCCTTGGATGTCTGAGCTCACAAACTTTAACTGCTTTTTCCACATGCTGGAAAATGCTTTAAATGTGCATCAGTCATGTCCAGAAGTTCGGTAACTCTTCTATAATGTATGCGTCCCATTCAGTGTATTTTCACAGCCAATCAATAAATGGGAAGATTGATTGTATTCTGTATGTTCCTGATGGCAGTCACATTTTTTCTTTCTTTCCTTTTCCACTACATAGTGTTTGTGTGCTGTTTTGTCAACTGTTTTAACATGTGATGTCCCTTCCCCCTTTCTGACAAATAAAGTACCAAATTTCCAGTTGCATCAGCTCTTTTAACTCTTTATGTGCCGCGTTCACATGCCCGACTAAATCGACAGCGTGCCAACTTCGCATATTTTACTCAAACACACAAACCCGCCCAAACCGATCGATAAATCGCCAAATGCACCAGTACAATGAAATCGTTTCTCGTGATTCCATTCCTGTCACATGTGGTGATTGGCTATCAAGGGATATTCCCTCCTGGATTTGCAAGTAAATTCTTAGTTTTTCTGTCACTGTTTTGTGTGGAAGAGTAATTTCTTTACAATAATGTAGTTACTGGTCACTTGAAAGAAAAGCAATCATAGATTTGTCATACAATTTACATCAAAGCAAAGTTTCTTTATCACTTTGCTCCTTTCCCATCCAGGGTAACAAAACTCTGTAAAACTTATGTAGATTTAAAAAGCAGAATGTTTTCCCAAAGCACTACTATGTTGCAGTCTCAGAATAATATGGCACACAGGGGGGGTTTACACCATGGCACATAAAGAGTTAAATGCTATCCTTGCTGTAGCAAGTTTTAGTTTAGAGTTTATATGAAACATGATTTTCACTTGCTAAGCTCGCGGTTACATTAACTAAATGTATGCACTTCATGTGACTTTACTGCCGGCAGGAGGATTCGCCAGCGAGGATAAGACCAAGCTGATTAAGAGGAGAGACAGGGAGAGGAGACTCCAGTTAGAAGCTCCTGAAGAAGTGAACTTCACCACCACCCAGTGCGCTCTGGTGAGGCTTAATTCTAGGGCTTCTCCTGTAGCCGTGAACAATTTTCCGTTTTATAGCAAGGAACATGGAGATTGTGGCATTGTTCCGACTGATGAAATGTAAATGTTGTAACTCATGAAATATTCTTTACAAGGAAATAGATACCTAGAACAAGATGATAGACATGTACAGTATTGTTACAAGGATATATTAACTCATTGAGGATGAGTCCCGAGTATATCCCGAATATACTTGGGCAAGCGTCCATGGGAAATGCAAAAATCAAACCGTCCCCAACGGGTTAACTCTGGTCAAATATGAGAGAGGGGGATTTAACGGAAAGGCAAGAATCTTAAGTTGGAGAGTTGGTCTCCTTACACAGTCCCATACATTCATATCTGTGTAAGCACTTTTCTGGCAGCATATGCAGCTTGAAATGCATAGCACAAAAAGCGAGTGTCTTTAAATGTTTTCTTCCATTGTGTTGCATTTGACTTAACTGATGGCTTGAATGCTATCACAGAGTTATTACAGTGCACATTCATTTTTATGTCACTGCTTGGTATAGTAAAATACACGAAGCTCCAGATTATGGGGATTGTGCTTGTACATGTAGTAGTTAAATTTGAATGATTAGTCTCTTTCATTTGTGTGTGTGTGTGATTTTATATCAAACTGTCGGGTCATACAATTTGGGCGACCACTATGAAACATGCCAACTTCCACTGCAGTCATGTGCAGAAGTGTCGGCAATTGCGCCAGCAGTTCACTGCCTTTTCAGATCTGAAGCAGATAGTGTTTCAAGGTGTTTGTATCTGCATATCAGAGAATACTCGGGCCGGTGTCTATGGGAAATGGGTGTTACAGCAAAATCAGTCCGTCCTCAACGGAGTAACTGAGCCGTGATGACTTTTATTCCAATCATTCGCAGTTTCCACCATAAGGACTTCACTGTCCTCGTGATGGCCTGAAGTTCCTTCCTTGGATGTCTGAGCTCAGACCTTGTGTTCTCGGCATTTTTGTAATGCATGATAGTTACTGATATCAGTTATTGCCCTTTCAAAGGAGAAATATGTGACCTGCTGCAACAAAAGGCTCCAAAAGTCGGGGGAGGACAATTTCTGAAAATGACATGACATTATTCCCTTACTCTTTCACTTACAGTTGAATGTAAATGTTATACATGTATATAAAACATGACTCCTAAAAGTACTGTACTCGGTTGTGGAGATATCGATGATTTCATTAGCGCATGCTGAGTGGTTTAAGAAATCAGCGTTTCGAGAAAACCGCCTTCAAAATTTTCCTTCCGATGCTATCGTGATCAAGGGGAAGCGAGACAGTTTTCACCATTTGACAATATGAGGTACGCTCCTAGCAACCTCCGCGATGTTCATTCCAGCTTAGCGCCAGTGGTTTACGCACGACCAATCAGTAATCAGGATGCCACACACTGACCAATGAGAGCACTCCCACATTGCTAGGGGCGGAGTCTAGCTGCGGCGCTAAATCCAAATCTTCGGACACGTTTCTGTTCTGTTGAAAGTTGGAAAATCATGGCCTAGAAAAATGCTATTTTCTTGCCTATCCTTTGATCATTTAGCTTCGAAATTTCGACAGATGATAGAAGATACATTAGACTACAAAATCATGTCAGAATAAAAAATCCGAACGTTTTGATGGATTTTGATGATCTGACTTCAAACTCGATTTTCTTGGCTCGTCCGGCAGCCACTTTGGTATCCTTTTGTTGCAGTGGGTCACTTATAGAATTAAATCAAAATGGAGAGACAACAAATTAAGGATTTACCTATACCATCTGTTGTTGGTTGGATGGGTTTTGTTTGTGCATAATTTGTTATTTCTCCTGTTAGCTATAAGGAGAGAAGCTGGGTAGGTTCCACTGTTTGCTGCAAGTCATTACTTTCCAGAATAATTCTAAAATTTGGCTGTTTTGAATTCTTGAAATGAGAAGAAATGTGACCCGCTACAACAAAATGGTCGAAGCCGTGAAAATCGAGTTTGAAGTCAGAGCATCAAAATTGGTCAAAACTTACGATTTTCTGAATTTGACATATTATTAGAGTATGACATGTCTTCTATCATCTGTCGAAATTTTGAAGCAAAATGATGAAAGGAAAGACCAAAAATAGCGTTTTTCTGGGCCATGTTTTTTGGCGTTTCAACGAAGCAGAAACTGCTTTGAACATTTGGATTGAGTGCCACAGATAGGCTCCGCCCCTAACAACGACCAGAGTGATCTCATTGGTCAGTTTGCTGCCTGCCGCTACCCGAAGCGTGAAGCTCGCACACTGCCCAGTCGACTGGTGCGTGCTGGCGGGGTGCGTTATGCCCAGCTGCTTCTCCTGGCATCCTGGTCACTGATTGGTCGTTGAGGAGACCGCCGACGCTGTGTTTGAATGAGCATTTTGGGGTTGCTAGGGTTTACCTTCTTTTATCCGGAGGTGAATACTGACTTGCATGTCCCTTGTAAGGAAAACTTTTAGGGCGCTTTTCTCGAAACAGTGATTTCCCAGACGTCTTGACATGCTCTCTTTTAAACATCAATATCTCCGCAGCCGATTATTTCTATAAGATGTGTTATATATCAATTTAAAGCAGAAAGATTAGGGAATTGTGTCATGCAATTTTCAAATAATCGACCTCGCCCGACTTTAGGATCATTTTGTTGTAGCGGGTCACAAATGTCAAGGGACTTTTTTTCTTTTTCATGCAGATCAGGATGTGTCAATAACCTAACTAACCTGTTTCTGAATACTGGCAAAAGATTATAACAGTTAAACTGTGAATGATTACAAACACCAACACTAAACGGTGGATGATTGCAATCTTAAAGTGTGGAGCATTTACTCATTTTACCCTATCAGTTTAAAAAAAAAGAAGAAGAATAATATAAAGGCTTGTGCAATGTCTTATGATCTTCTATACCAATCCTCATGTATGTACATAACATTAATACATACCCAAAATGAAAGTGTATACTGGACTTACTTGATTGTTCCGTGGTTTTTTCCTGTCCTCCCCAGTCTACTCACAGGGTGTTCCTGACTTTTACCCTCTTCTGTCATGGCCTGCTGGCAGGCTATGCCCTCTGGCAGTGTGTGGTGGTATTCGTCCTGGCGACCCAGATCCCTGGCAAGGCCCAGACGGGCCAGGACCAGTTCTTGGAGCAGTACAGCAGGCTGGCCCAGCCCGCCTCGTCCGTCTACTATTTCCTTCTCGCCCTCTGCACTGTCTCTGCCTTCGATCGGTGAGAACGCTTTTGTGTGTGTTTGGGTTACAAACTGTCTTTTCCTGGCACGTTAACTCTTAACTCGCAGTGCTCACGTTTACATGCCTTTGACGGAGTGTCACGCTTATATCGACAAGCATATGATGTAGTCCCGTGTTCGTGTCTGTCATCACGATATACAGGCAATTCCTGTTATAACAAATTCCTTGGGGACCGGTTGTTTTCTTTTGTTTTATCAAAAAAAAAATGTGATACTGATAACCAAACAATACTATATGCAAGGATACATAGGCAACAATTTTGGGACCAAAATTTTCACTTTATTGTTATAACAGGAGTGCACTGTTAAGTACCGGTCTATGCTTAAGCATCTTCGGTTTGTATAGCACATGACTGAATTCAGTGTTCTGTTAGTCTCAGGAACTCCAGTCTTGCATGTACGTATGCCTGTATGTAGTTTCCTGGAGTCAACTTGTGTCACTTTCATCGTACATGTAAGTCTTCAAATAAAGTCTGGCACCGAAGGATTAGCGTTTTGCCAGTGATTGAAAAATTCTATTCAGAGCAAATGAAGCATTTTGATGGCCCAAGATTACTTTCCAAACTAATCCCTGGTAGTGTTCCTCTGTAATCCCATTTAGTGGGACGCAAAAGATTAATACGCCATCAAGTATTTATTCCTGTTTTCATGACTTTGTTAACTTTTTATAATTGCACCGTTTTCCATAACCTGCCGTCCACAGATTTGACATCGCCAGACCCGACAAGCAGTTTTTCAGAGGATTACTCACCTTCCAGTCTGGAGCAGTCTCTATTCTAGGTAACCCCCCACAGTGATGCAAACAGTTTGTTTCATTTGCTGAGTTAATAGAGAGAGGAAAAAAACAAAAACAGTTTGAGCCATTGTATGTTTTAGCTTACTTATTAGATACTCATCATTGAGTGCCATTTCTGTTATTATTGTTCTTTATAGCAGTAAAAGCAGTCAGTAGTAGTATATCCCGAATTGAGAAGGGATAAAGTCGTCAGGTGAGAATGAGAAGGGCGTGAAGTTGTCACTAGCCCATAGTGTTTGAGACAACTTAACGCCCTCCTCATTCTCAACCGACGAAGTGCTCATGTCATCTTGATTTCTTTCTTTTTATGCCTCCGCAACGAAGTGGCCGGAGGCATTATGTTTTCGGGTCGTCCGTCCGTCCGTCCGTCCCGTTTTGTTTTTGTCGATATCTCAAGAACCGTGTGGTGGTTTTACATCAAACTTGGTATGAGGGTATATCCTTGGGGGATAATACTTTGTGTGGATTTTAGGGTCACAGGGTCAAAGGTCAAAGGTCACAGGTTATTTTGTGTAAAAAAAATTGAAATTTCATGTGTTTCTCCATATCTCGCAAATGGTTCAAGGTATCTTCATGGAACTTAGTATATATGCTTGTACCGATGGGCAGTGATTATCTAGGGAAGTTGGGGGTCATGGGTCAAAGGTCAGGGGTCAAAGGTCAAGGTCAACTCCTCAAAATATCACTACTTTCCTTAAAATGCAGTATGCCTGAAGGTTTTTTTTTTTAAAACTTGATGTAAGGCATGTATTACCCATTATATATTTTGGGGGAAGTTTCTTGCCAAAAGGTCAAAGGTCAAAAGGTAAAAGGTCAAGTGAAAGTGCTAAATTGCACTTTTTCCTCCATATCTCGAAAGTAACTCAAGGTATCATCATGAAACTTACATATTTATGCATGTTCAACCTAACAGTGATTCTCTTTGGAACTGTGAGGTCAAAGGTCAAAGGCCAGGTTTAGATAATGCTGTTTTCCCATTAGATACTGAAATTATACTTTTTCTCAATACCTTGAAAATTACTCAATGCATAAACTTATAAAAGGGTCAAAAGTCAACTAAAAATCATCAGTTCCCCAAATACCTGCACTCTGACATTTTAATCATTCATCCAATTGAACCTAGTTCTAGGAAAGTGAACATTCAGCACATTTGTGTAAAACCTGTCATTTTAATATTTTGCCAATTGTGTGAAACTGTCATCACACATTGTCAAGACATTGTACTATAGACCTATTAGGAGAACCATGCATTATGGCAGAGGCATATCAGTAGCCGTAGCGATATATCTAGTTTGTCATGTTTTTTTGGCACTGTGTTTATACTTCCCCGCACTGCACCGAAATATTTTTCAATTCAGACGATAAGAGTGCCGCTGTCAAGATTGGAAAGCATTCCCCACACAAACTGCATTGCTGTTTAAATACTTTAATTTGCTCTAGAGCAAGGTATGCATACATAATTGATTTTCACATGCCACTCGTGTCTCAGAGTGCCCCTTTTTTCACCCTTTTAAAAGTAATCCAAATCTTTGAACAGGCCAGAAGTATCTTTGAATATACAACTGATAGCCCTTTGTACGTATGCTACTGAGTGCAAATTATCCGTGGCATATGCTAAAAGCCTGACCTGAAATTTTTAAGAAATAAATTTGCAGTTATTATACAGGATGTATGATCAGATTAGATGTCATGCGCTGTAAATTTTGCAACACAAGAAGTCAACTTTTCATATGGAATATTTTTCTTCTGTTTCCCCCTTTTAGTCTATCTCATATCCTTGATATTTTCTGTGAGCATCGCTGCAATAGATGACCGGATAAGTCTTTATCTAAAAGCTGATATGCCATTCTGGTGAGTTCCTTGGTTTGATTCATATTTCTACTCTAATGACTTTGTAGCAAATGTTGCAGTGATCCTGTTGTTTAAAAGGCATACATGTGAATTTCACAGACATAATTTTGTGAAAACTTTTCATTTGTAGATGTTTCAGTAGAAGTGGCTGTTTTGGCAACCAATATTCCTCTGCAATGCTCCACTTCTGCAAGTTACAGAAAAATGTGCCAAAGATAGCTTCAGATGTTTGCTGTCAAATTCATCTTTGGCAGTCTGAGCCATGATGACTTTTATTCCAATCATTCGCAGTTTCCACCATAAGGACTTCACTGTCCTCATGATGGCTTGAAGTTCCTTCCTTGGATGTCTGAGCTCAGACCAGGGGGGAAATAAAAGGAAAGGAGTAACAAAACAAAAGCAAACACAAAACTATATATGCAGGTGATTGTTTTCATTACAAGATTTATCGATTTCAGATACATATTTGCCACGAGTATTGAAACAGTAGATGGTTCTACAGTGGTGTAACTTTGAAGGAGAATCCATGCAAGTAGGAAGTTTCCTTGAGAGCTATCCCAAAGCAGAAGAAAGAGATCATTCCGGATTTTATCAATATTAGGTGTATGTTCTTTAGATGATCGAAATTAACTGTGCATGGGATTCTTTCGATGTAACCGAAGTATACTCTAGACATGTTGCTTCAATTTGAATGTGTGCCAACATGTGAGAGGTTTGCAAATGTGTTTTCATGTTTTGCAAAGAGACAATAAGGTGTACATTGTGTAAAATACTTTCCCTTTGTTGCAAAGTTATCACGACTTACTAGTCTAGATTTTGTTGATTTAAGATTTCCACCGATATATGTGACTGTCCATAGTATGGAGACAATAATAATTGATTTAATGTGTGTGTATGTGTGTGTGTGTATAATTTGTGTGTATATGACCTTTCCAGTGAAACAGATTGCCCCGAAGACGGTCAGCTGTGGGCAGACGACGAGGCGTCATCCCGACTGAACATCTGGCGGATCATCAACCTCATCAGAGCCATCGGATCGGTCCTGGGATGGGTCATCATCGCCATCACCCCGACGACAGACTACACATCTGGTGAGCAGGTCTCGACTGTCACTTTCTGTAACGTCTCAGGCAGCAGGCACTCATTCGACCATTGGGATTGTAACATCAACTGGAACAGGGCCCCTGTTTCATAAAGCTATTCGTAAAGTTACGCATGACCGTATGAGCAACTGGAATGTGAAGTGCAAATACGTGTGCCCATTTTTTTTTTCACTTTGTTAGCTCACCTGAGCCAAAGGCTCAAGTGAGCTATTGCGATCGCCCTTCGTCCGGCGTCCGTCGTGCGTCGTGCGTCGTGCGTCGTCCGTCGTGCGTCGTCCGTCGTGCGTCGTGCGTAAACTTTTTACATTTTCATCTTCTTCTTGAAAACCCCAAGACCGATTTTCATCAAACTTGGCAGGTAGCATCCCTAGGGGGTTAGGAACTCAATTTGTTAAAATGGGCACCATGACCCACCCAGGGGGCCCCCAGGGGGGCCCAAACCCCCCAAAATTAAGGAATCTTTAAAAATCTTCTTCTCTAGAACCAGAAGTGATAGAGCTAAGTTAATACTATGAGTTAGTTCATTGATGACTGTAGTTTCAAGTTTGTTCATGGCAGAATCAGGGATGCCCCCCTTGGGACCCAGGGGAGGGGGGTGGGGAGGGGTTCTAATGGGGCCTAAATTGTACATTTTCATCTTCTTCTTGAGAACCCCATGACCCATTTTCACCAAACTTGGCAGGTAGCATCCCTAGGGGGTTAGGAACTCAATTTGTTAAAATGGGCACCATGCCCCACCCAGGGGGCCCCCAGGGGACCCCCAGGGGGCCCAAATCCCCCAAAATTAAGGAATCTTTAAATATCTTCTTCTCTAGAACCAGAAGTGATGGAACTAAGTTAATACTATGAGTTAGTACATTGATGACTGCAGTTTCAAGTTTGTTCATGGCAGAATCAGGGGTGCCCCCCTTGGGACCCAGGGGAGGGAGGTGAGGAGGGGTCCTAATGGGGCCTAAATTGTACATTTTTATCTTCTTTTTTAGAACCCCATGACCCATTTTCACCAAACTTGGCAGGTAGCATCCCTAAGGGGTTAGGATCTCAATTTGTTAAAATGGGCACCATGTCCCACCCAGGGGGCCCCCAGGGGGGCCCAAACCCCCCAAATGAAGGAATCGTTAAAAAAATTTCTCTAGAATCAGAAGTTATACAGCTAAGATAATACTATGAGTGAGTACATTAATGACTGTAGTTTCGAGTTTGTTCATAGGAGATCCAGGGGTGCCCCTCTTGGGGGCAGGGGGGGGGGGGGGGGGGGGGGGGGGGTTGGTTAGGAAGGTCCAAATGGGGGCCTGAATCGTACATTGTCATCTTCTTCCTGAAAACCTCATGATAGATTTTCGTCAAACTTGGCAGGTAGCATCCTTAGGGGGTCAGGATCTCAATTTATCAAAATGGGCACCATGCCCCACCCAGAGGGCCCCAGGGGGCCCCCAATTCCCCAAATTAAGGAATCTTTAAAAATTTGGGCCCTTATTGTGCATTTTCATCTTCTACTTCAGAATGCCTGGTCAAATTTTGGTAGAGCTGTGAATAATTTAGATTAGTGACTGCGTGAAAGGTGAACTTGCGATACTCAGGTGAGCGCTAGACCCGCGGGTCTCTTGTTTTTATAACAAAGTACAACTGCATGTCAATATTTCATCTACATTGAGGTAAAAACACACTTTCAACTAAAAAATGTGTGTTAACTTTTGAAAATAATCATTTATCATCTGCAAATTTCAACTTTAGCTATTGAACTTACCAATGATTAGGAAACGTGCTTGGCTTGCCATGTTAAAGTTGTTCGTAAAGTCATGCGTAACATTACGAATACCTTTATGAAACAGGGCCCTGGTAGCATTGCTCCATCCCACTGCATAATGAAAGTAGCGGGTATTTCTTGACATTACGTAAATAGCCTGATCAGTCTCCAAACATAATTATCAATTCATAAATGCTGTGTATTTTCTTGGTTTGTAGCATTTAAATTTTACTTTGACAGAGGACAAAATTCTGGGCAGCAGACTTAGAGATCACTCCTACACTTTAAAGGACAAGTTCACCTTCATAGACATGTGTGTTGAGTGAATGCAGCAATATTAGTAGAACACATCAGTGAGAGTTTGAGCAAAATCGGACAATCCGTTAAAAAGTTATGAATTTTTGAAGTTTCTGCTCAGTCACGGCTGGATGAAAAGACTACTATAGCTTGTGATGTCACATGAGCACAACGTTATAGAGACAGAATAAAGAAAATTCAACATATTTCCATTTTTCTCGCATAACAAAAGAACACTAGACTTCTTTCTTTCAGAAGGCAGGGGGAATAATATTACCCTTAACATACGTCAGTAGCAAGTCGAAGAAATGTGCACTTTATTCAAAAAGTAAAGTTTTGTGAAATTCTCTTTTTATTTTCCTTACATAGTTGTACGCATGTGACATCATACACGGTAGTAGTCTTCTCTTCCAGCAGTGACTGCGCAGATACTTAAAATATTCGTAACTTTTGAACGGATTGTCCAATTTTCCTCAAACTTTCACTGATGTGTTCTACTAATGTTGCTGCATTCTCTCAATCCTTATGTATATGAAGGTGGACTTGTCCTTTAAATGGATTGTTAAAATATAGAACTATTATGACTTGATACAATTTCATCATACTACATTTTATATGATAACATTATAGTCTGCTTAAAGGGATCGTATAGTTCTGGTTGAGACCTAATTTCAGGTTTCTAACATTTTTTGGTGAAGTAATGAGAAACCTCTTATGAAATATGAGAGAGCATGTAATTCCCTGAGGAATTCAACGTTTATTTGATGAAAATTGGTTTTGAAATGGCTGAGATATCCAAAACAGAGCGATTCTAATAAAGTGTGGGAACCACCTTTTATTACGATCGCTTTGTTTTACTTTGTTTTTGGATGTTTCAGTCATTCTAAACCCGATTTCGTCAAATAAACTTTAAATTCCTCTTAAAATGGTATGCTCTGTACTATTTTTTCTTGGTATGTCACAAAACGTTCAAAGCCCAATTCTCATCTCCATCAATACTGTACCATCCCTTTAACCCTACATGTGCAAATCAGGTTTATCTATGGGTCAATCCATGTCAAATCATCCAGTGCTTGTCACCCGACCCCCTCCGATTTTCTTTAAAATCGCACCAAATGTTCCCCAAAGTGTCTGACGGAAAATCCCAAAATATTTTGCCCCAAGGTCAATTGGTTGCTAAGATACAGCCTCACATAGCAACCGGTGCGCATTCAGAAAAATTAGTTAAAAGAAAATGAGGCATTTTTGATTGATTGTGGTGGCATGGATATTTATGCAAAAGTGTTCATTTTCAGGAAATTGAGAGAACTTTATAGTCTTTGCAAGAAAAACTGACTGTGACGTGAAATTGACTTTTCGTTAACGCGCACGAGGTCACCGAAAATGGTGTTAAATGTTAATTTCCAAAATTTTGATGCATATTTAGAGGCTAGTATCTTCCACATTTTATCACCTTATGTTCTAATATATTATGCTGTTGAAGGCTTTGACTTGCTCAGTAATTTTGAAAAAAATCGGCGCATTCATGCCCACCGTTTTTACGGAGAGCGCCCTCAAAGTTGACAAAAATGAAAAATGTGCCAAATTCAAGGTCACGGATCACCCTTCGTCCCACCTAGGAATGGCACCAATTTTTGTGTATTGATAGACATTTACCTATATTATCTTGGGTTACCAAAGAAATTTTGCTCCCGAAATGTTCAATGGCAAATTTACCCTACCGAAAATGGTCGTAAATGGCCAAATTCCCATGTAATATCACATATTGGGTTTAGAGGACATTTCAAATGTCCAGGCTTTCAAGATAAAAAGGCCTAGCCCTGTGATATTTGCAGTAGGGATAGTCTGTTATACATATTTTAGTAATATACACCACAAAACACTTTCATTACATAATAATGACCTTGAAATTTAATCCAAATTTTGATAAAAACAATAAATTGCTCCATTTCCCTCATTGCTCTGCATACAATACTGTATACGCTATATATTTCGCGGGGGTTTTATTTTCGCGAATTTCGCGAGTCGGGAGCTATTCGCGAAATTAACAACACGCGAAAATATTACCTTCCAAAATGAATCCCTTGCCTTGATGATACGAACATTTCAGTACTAGAATACCATGTCACGGCTTACCGAACAGACCATACTGGCTAAGCTTGTTTACGCACGTCCACGTCTACTTACGAATACTGTAGAGAGCCAATCCATTATCGCAAGGGGACCACTCGTCAGAAATCTAGCACGATGGACTTAACCACTTCAAAAATGTTGAATTCTAACTTACTAGTTCGCAGAGTTTGGCAAGTCTTTTTCATGCAGTGTATAACTAGTATCATTCTTATATGCTAGTAAGTTGAAGATTCACACTTTCTTTGCCACTTCATATTTTCTCTGGTCCCCCAATCGCGAATTTAACCACTCGCGAAAATGTGTGACATCGGCAATTCGCGAAAATTTATGCACGCGAAAATTATAGCGTATACAGTATTATGTAATACGTGTTTTGTAACACTTTTCACAGAGCAATATTTCAAGAATTATGAAAGCTGACAGCCTACCACATTAAGGTTCTAAAGTATTTGTGCTCTTCTTTCAGATTTTGTGTCAATTTGATCATGAATGTTATACCCTTGACCTTGAAGTGCTTCTAAAAATAGCTGTAAATTTGTTAACTACAAACCTACACACAATCATGACAGGTGTATTATGGCATGCTATACTAAGCTGTGATTCTTTCACAAACACAAAAGCTTTTTATGGTGTAAATGTATATACTGGAATTAATCTATACATGCTTGCAAGATATGTTACAGTCTATTACTTTGTTCTGATAATGACCCTCGATTTATGACCTTCAAAATCATGAGAAATGCCTATTCCTCTCCATAAAGACCTGTATTTAAGTACGTAATAATAGTTGATAATTATGGACATTGCGCCCAACATAATGAGACTCTTATTCTAGCCTGTGAAACGCACATTAAAAGGACTGAGAGTCTTCTCTTTCGGGGGATTTGTTCTGTACCATATGAAAACTTCCAAAATCATTTCAATTCTTATGTATTTTCTTGTTTTTGGAATTTCTTATGTATTTCTTTGTTTTTCTGTTTTCTACATCATAACCATGTTTTTTTTTTATTGGAAATTGTCACAGCCCACTTTTCTAACATAACTACAATAGAATTAATCAATCAAAGTGATAGATAGTAAAAATGGTCAAGTTTTTATGAGTTTCACCACAAAGCACTGTTTTCCATAGGAAATGCACACAAAATCACAAAATATTACTGTCCCCTTTTTTGATTGAAATTGAGGGTCATTGTCAGAACAAAGTAATTCATTGTAACATATCTTGCAAGCATGTATAGATTAATTCCAGTATATACATTTACACCATAAAAAGCTTTTGTGTTTGTGAAAGAATCACAGCTTAGTATAGCATGCCATAATACACCTGTCATGATTGTGTGTAGGTTTGTAGTTAACAAATTTACAGCTATTTTTAGAAGCGCTTCAAGGTCAAGGGTATAACATTCATGATCAAATTGACACAAAATCTGAAAGAAGAGCACAAATACTTTAGAACCTTAATGTGGTAGGCTGTCAGCTTTCATAATTCTTGAAATATTGCTCTGTGAAAAGTGTTACAAAACACGTATTACATAATATTGTATGCAGAGCAATGAGGGAAATGGAGCAATTTATTGTTTTTATCAAAATTTGGATTAAATTTCAAGGTCATTATTATGTAATGAAAGTGTTTTGTGGTGTATATTACTAAAATATGTATAACAGACTATCCCTACTGCAAATATCACAGGGCTAGGCCTTTTTATCTTGAAAGCCTGGACATTTGAAATGTCCTCTAAACCCAATATGTGATATTACATGGGAATTTGGCCATTTACGACCATTTTCGGTAGGGTAAATTTGCCATTGAACATTTCGGGAGCAAAATTTCTTTGGTAACCCAAGATAATATAGGTAAATGTCTATCAATACACAAAAATTGGTGCCATTCCTAGGTGGGACGAAGGGTGATCCGTGACCTTGAATTTGGCACATTTTTCATTTTTGTCAACTTTGAGGGCGCTCTCCGTAAAAACGGTGGGCATGAATGCGCCGATTTTTTTCAAAATTACTGAGCAAGTCAAAGCCTTCAACAGCATAATATATTAGAACCTAAGGTGATAAAATGTGGAAGTACTAGCCTCTAAATATGCATCAAAATTTGGGAAATTAACATTTAACACCATTTTCGGTGACCTCGTGCGCGTTAACGAAAAGTCAATTTCACGTCACAGTCAGTTTTTCTTGCAAAGACTATAAAGTTCTCTCAATTTCCTGAAAATGAACACTTTTGCATAAATATCCATGCCACCACAATCAATCAAAAATGCCTAATTTTCTTTTAACTAATTTTTCTGAATGCGCACCAGTTGCTATGTGAGGCTGTATCTTAGCAACCAATTGACCTTGGGGTAAAATATTTTGGGATTTTCCGTCAGACACTTTGGGGAACATTTGGTGCGATTTTAAAGAAAATCGGAGGGGGTCGGGTGACAACTTTTCCGAAAATTGGATGATTTGACGTGGATTGACCCCTATACATGTAGATATTTCACATTATGTGACGAAAGTTTGTAAGAAAGCGCATTTCTGAGTAATAGCAACAGGACAAAAAGACTTGCAAGGCAATTTATTGCGTGGCATTTCGTAATGTCATGTCGTAACTATACGTCCATTTTTTTTTTTTCAAAATGGTGTCAAATTGAGCGCAAGACTTGAGAGAAAAATGGTCACGAAATCTCAGCTCAGAAAAGAATGATGGCTGATTAACGCCCAAAATGGGGGGGGGGGGGGGGGGGGGACAGCATAGTTGGTATTAAGTGAAGTAAGAAAAGACTGAAAATAACAATAGATAGACATTTGGCAATTTTTAACTTCTACTTGATCCATTTCAATTTTAACAGGAATCATCCATAATATCCGAGAATGGACTACTTCCTCCAAGGCACCAAATGTAGATTATTTTTTATTTTTTTATTTTTTTTGCATTACTACTATGGGTCTCAAAGGGAATAAGTTAGTTTCATAATCTCCATATCACATTCCAGATCACCTTCACGATGCTGACGTACCTCTGTGGGAAGAGCAGCAGGAGGCTGAGATGGGAAACATGACATCGCAAGTGTGAGAGGTAATTCACATGGTGATCTATCACTTGGGCTACTCCCATTTCATCTTATAGCCATTTAGTCTCAACCCACACGGTCTAATCCCAGTCAGTCTACAGCCAGATCGTCTCTTGACCAGTTAGTCCAATTGCCGCTTTACCTCATTACCAATTGGTCTACTTCCACGTGGGCTATGCCCATTTCGTCTAATACATGTACCCACAGTTTATTAGACAAAATGAGAAAAAAATCCAAGGAGAAAAAAATTGTGATTAGACCTTCTGGTCATTAGACGAAATGATAGTAAGCCAAATTGGGCATCGGACCAAGTGAGCATTAGACCAAACGGGCATTAGACAAAATTGATGGTAGACCAAACAAGTTTAGCCATAGTGGCGTAAAAGACAAACTGCGAAGTAGACCATCTGATTTTAGACCAAGTGGCAATAAATCATTCACATTTTTAGTCATGCGGAAACTCCATACATCAAGATCTTATCTAAAGACGTTCATAATCAAATGCTTTGCTTTTTTAATAGTGAAATGAGTCTGTCTGTTGTATTCCCTTTGCTACAAGTTTGACAAAAATATGTAATAAAACAACCAAATATTATGGTCCAACAAATCCTTTGATGGCTAGTTTTGGCATGAACTCATGCTTTGTAATTACTTTCATATTTATCTTTTTTTTTCTTAAACACTTTTTCTGTCTCTATGCATGTGCATGTTCTATTTCTTTCTTTCTTTCTTTAGCTACTGATCACACATTTCATTTTATTGTGTTTCTGTTCGTACTTTGGGTAGGTATACAACCTCATAGAGAAAAAGAGACCAATGTGTGTAGCCTAGCTGACAGCTTAACTTTCAAGTGGAAATTGTAGCTGTCCATCTCTCTTTATATTTTCAGGGATGGAGTTTGTATGAAAGCGCCAGACAAACTTGTACAAAGTGCAACTGTTACGGGTGCTTTATTGGCATTAATCTGTGAGGACGAGTCCCGAATATACCCGGACAAGTGTCTATGGGAAATGCGTGTTGTAGCAAAATCAGCCCATCCTCAAGGGGTTACGGGTATTTGAAATGGCCCTGTAAGGCACTGCGCTAAGCCCAGTGTGTCAGCCATGATGACTTTTATTCCAATCATTCGCAGTTTCCACCATAAGGACTTTACTGTCCTCGTGATGGCCTGAAGTTCCTTCCTTGGATGTCTGAGCTGACTCGTAGATATTACAGTGTCGTGTCACGACATCAGGTGTACCCCATCGGTTCTTTGATCGCCCGTATCTTCCTCCATAAATGCATCCAGCAACTTTATAAGGAGATATGCAAGTCCTTTGGCATCGTGGAACTTTATTTGTTGGAACTTTGTCTTCTAAGAAGTCTGTTTTTACAGAATGATATTGTCTATATATCAAGACTACGTAATTATTGTAATCAATAATCATTTCAGGTTTTTCACAAGTTTGTAAGTAGTTACTTAATCTCTCACCTGAAAATCAAGTGTTTTTCTCTGGGAACATTCTTAGGAACATACTAATGTTTGTTGTGCACCCTCTTCACCCAGGAAAAAAAAATCTATATGCATGTAGATGATAGATAGATTAGATAGATAGATAGATAGATAGATAGATCGATAGATACAATTGTAGATAGATAGATAAATAGATAGATAGATAGATAGATCGATAGATCGATAGATACAATTGTAGATAGATAGATAGATAGATAGATAGATGGATAGATAGATAGATAGATACATAGCTACATACATACATACATAGAAGGATAGATCGATGGATACATATACAGACAGACAGATGTTCCATTCAAAGTTTGCAGGTCTCTTTCATCTAGGGCCCTGTCTTATAAAACTTGTGATAGAAATCAATCAATCACAAATGTCTTGATAGCTGCAATCAATCGCAACCTGTGATTGATTGATTGCAGTTCTCCGTCTTAATTTCAATCATAACTTTTTTAAAAGATGGATTTGCATTCAATCGTAAAGTTGCAATTGATTTGAATCAATCACAAGTCTTTATAAGACGGGGCCTAGGATTTCATGTAACATCTATAGAGATGTATGATTGTATTAAGAAAAGCAGCATTTAAGAAGAAGAGAGTTAAAGGCAATCCTTTCAACATTACCGTATGCCATATAGGAGGATATCTTGATGATGACACAAGTTCATGCAAAGCATAATTCACTGCTGGAAAGCCCATTTGTAATTTTTATTTCATCCCAGGTCTAAGTCTAGAGTCGACAATGCCTTCACGCCCAGCAGGTCAATTCCCATCTGTGTTCGCGAAGTGAATGTTGCAGTCCTGAAAAGAGGGGGCTTTCACCGAGCTTGGCTTCACAATCTGGACTTACCTCTCTGACGGGAGTTGGATGTTCTTCAGCTATCGGTACCCATCAAAGAGTGATTCTGCACTTGTCATGCTACTCTAGGGGGTCTTCAAAGCACTCCATTGGAAGAGGCATTATGTTTCCAATCTTACGAGATGCTCCCCTCGTCTGAAGATGCACATGCTTGAAGTACAGTGATTTCAAACAGCAGTCTGTATTGGTCTCTTTCATAAGGACACTGTGTTATAATGAGGCTGCCGTGACTGCCGACTTTACCTCATTATAATAAGTAGGGGAAGTGTGGGAGAGTTGAGCCACTTTTTACATTTAGTGATATTGTTCAATAACTATACACAATTTATGGATTATTCGTTCGCTGGTATATACTACAACTATTCAGGCATAATATGATAGCCCAATAAGACACCTAGCACAAACAACTGGGGGGTGACACTTCAACAAAAATGTTTTGCAAAATGGCTCAAGTCTCCCTTGATGTGGTGAGAGTTGAGCCACGGGGTTGGGAGAGTTGAGCCACTATGCTATAGGCCCTACATATCAGATTATGAAGTTCAGGCTTATAAAAGAAAATGACTATGGAAACCTATCTAAGGAAAGATGGTGTAATGGTAACGGAGGGGGCGGGGCGTCTGTTTGACTTACGGGTCATCGGATGGATAATGTGGATGTTGTTGGGGTCCACCTACGATCACATGATCAGGATTTCTAGATGCACCGTGATTGGATTTGCGTAATAAGTCAACTGTTGGTGTGAGGAAGAAGAAACCGCCCGTAGGGCGTCACCCCTGGCGAGAACACCACATACCTTTCCAATATTCCTCACCTCATCCAATAGCAGACCCGTTTCTTTGACCAAAAAATGACACTCATTGAGCCACTTGAAGGGAGGGTTGAGCCACTTGAAGGCTGAGCCATTGGAATACAGGGTTTAGCCATGGCACAACTCTCCCCACAGTCGCCATTTAAACTAACCCTCAAAACCTACGAAAGTGACCACTCCAAACATGTTGAAATTTGCTGAAAGAAACAAATTATATACAGACTATCTGCTACTCCAACTGATTCGCCCTTATCCTCTACCATAGGTGTGAGAGAAAACCACATATCTGACAAGTGGATATTCACTTTTGGTGACCAAAAATGGTTTTTCTTTGACTATTTTGTCATGCTTCGTCCAACATCGCTGCCTCATACACTGGTATATAGTTAATCATAGGCATGAACAAGAAATGGCATCAGCTGACTGCTGTCAGTTACTATGAAGATGTGAGGTGGCCTGGATCAACTCTCCCAGTGGCTCAACTCTCCCACACTTCCCCTATCTCATTGTAAACATACCAACAGAAAAAAAAACCCAAAAAGAGCCCAGATAAATACGATCATTGAAAATTGGAATCACCAAATTCACCTTGTTAAAAGGAGTACCTCATTATGAGGTAGCTTGTGGTTGTGGAGATTCCCTGTACTCTGTACTATTGAAGAGGGGACTACCTCATTATAAGGAAGGGGGGTGGAATCATCATATCCTGTATGAAGAGGTCATTATGACCCCAAAAAAATGGCTCAGTATATTGTATGTGGTATTTTGGAGAGAAAAGTCAATGCTGGGCAATTATCAGATGAGTAACAAACAAACAGGTGTTTGTGTTGACAATCTATGAGGATAGATTATTGAATCGCAGACATTGAAAACTAAAGTGCAATTGCATAAAATGGTGTTTGCGATATGGTTTGTGTGATAGGAAAGCACACGCCTTTGTCCCGCAAGGACAAAGGACAAGCCTCTGTTATGTCAGGCACTTTGTTCCATTTGCTTTAGTGAGATTCCTCTTGATTTTTCACTTGTTTCCTTTGGTTTAGATATTTACTCTAATTATCTTCAGCACTGTTGTAGATGGAGGTGTAGTCACATAAGGAATTTGTTAAATATTAACTGTGCAGTCAAAGAGCATACTGTAATTGCAAAGTGCCTTGGTGTTTTGCATAATGTACCATGGTCATCGACCTTTGTGTCCTGTTCAGCACCGACACCTACTGTAAAAGTGATCATATTCGCTTAGATGACATTTTCCAGCATGCCGTGCAACATGAAGCTAGCACCAACTTAAAAGTGTGTTCACGTTTTGCTTGTTACATGTGATGATTTTTGTTTTTTGTTGTCTTATTTCAAGGCATGTGTATTGGGGTTTGCGTCTGTACCTTGAGTGAATTTGTTGCTGTAATGCAGTCCAATTGCCTTTGATGGTAGTATGAGCTGCCAAAGACCCCAAGCAGCTGGAAATTCATCTTACCAAGCTGAGCGCGAAATATTCCCATTTCTACATATATCCTGCCAAATGAAGTGCGTGCCCTCAACTTGTAGTGTTACGGAACACGTACCATTTCCAAAAGTGTTCATTATACTCAGAAGTATTTGTTTACATGCACTTTTCTTTGTTCATTTGCACATAGCTGCTCACTCTTACCTTAGAATACCAGTGTTTGAGTGATTCTATAAATTACCGGGTACTCTGCAGTGTCCCACCCCATCTGTCCAGTTTGGAAATTCCAAGACTTGGAATTATTACTGTGAATGAGTAAATCATAGTGCAAGCAAGTTTATTAGAGCTTGGGAGAACTACATTAAGTATAGTCTTTTTACATGTCAATATCAGCATTGTTTTCTTGTTGGTAGATTTTGTGTCGAACCACCAGTATACATGCTTGTTTGTTGTGTTGTACCCCATGAACCATAATGGCTTTCAGAGTTATGTCTGCAGGTTCAGATGTACCAGTTAATATTAAGATGTAGTTTCATTCTGGTAGTTTGTGTGTACTTCCGTATTTGAGTACTGAGTGTATGTACATGCCTTGTATACATGTACATTGTGTGACAATTTCCAATGAAAAAACAAAGAAAAAACAAAAGTTGAAAAACAAGGAAATACATAAGAAATTCTGAAAACAATAAAATACATAAGAATTGAAATGAATTTTGGAAGTTTTTGTGATGTACAATCGTTGAATATGCTGCAACAGATTTACAGACCAAAAATTAGACTCTCAATGCTTTTAATTATTCTAAAATATGATCTTGAGCTTAATTTGCATACTAAGTAATTAATTAATTAAAATTAGAAATTGATTGTTTCAAAAAATCTTATGACACAATCTTGTAGATTATGACGCGGGTCTCACGCATGCAAAATTTCATCGCAATCGCGCCACCGATGGCCGAGATCTCGGGGGGGCGGAATCCATCCCCCCCGGCCTGAGCATAGCCAAAAAAGCCCGGCCCCTTTAGGGTTAATAGCTTAATAGTTAAATGCAGACCATAATAGCTTTCAGAGTCATGTCTGCAGGTTCAGACATACCAGTTAATATTAAGATGTAGTTTCATTCTGGTAGTTTGTGTGTACTTCCATATTTGGGTACTGAGTGTATGTACATGCCTTGTATACAAGTATGTATTCTTTTCTCACTGCTGACATATGCAGACTCCTTTAATAGCTTAATAGTTAAATGCAGACCATAATAGCTTTCAGAGTCATGTCTGCAGGTTCAGACATACCAGTTGATATTGAGATGTAGTTTCATTCTGGTAGTTTGTGTATACTTCCGTATTTGGGTACTGAGTGTATGTACATACGTTGTATACATGTATGTATTCTTTTCTCACTGCTGAAATATGCAGACTCCGTTCTCTGGTGGAACGAAAAACAAAAGTATTTAAACTTTGGTACAGTATGCACTGCAGTACATCTATCACCTTGATTTATTTCAGCATTACATAGAAACTGTTGCAGATCTGCCTTGCATTCAAATTAGCATTGATTCTCAATTATCCGTCCAGGGATCGACAGCGCGAGTGTGGGATGTGTTTATTTATGTGGTATGTATGTCAGAAAAAAAAAGGAAAAAGATGATGAAAATTATGTTTGTATAAAGGCAGGCCCAAGTTTGTGTATAGGGAAATTCCAGTATTCTGTGTGCAACCTAAGATGTAGGTCTCTAGTCGTGTTTGGTAATATTGAAATTTATGTGTCTCAATTCAAATCATATACCAGACCCACAGCTGATAATCCCCTTCATGTATTGGTAATACATGTATTGTGTTACAGTATTCATATGCAATGTATCACTACGTGAGACAAAAAATAATAATAATGATATTAAATAATGAATAAATAACTAAAAAATCTGCTTCAGAAATATTTGACCAAAATAATATGTCCAAAGCATGAGGAAAATAAAAAGAAGACAAGAACAAAGACAATTTTGTCACAGGCCCTTTGAGTCTGTTTCATGTACAAAATGGTGTATGAAACCACCTAACATTATGACATATGACTATACCACCCTAACTGAAATACAGGTACATGTCCGTGTAGTTGCATTGAGACCACTACCTATATCCCATGTACATGTACTCTAATCGTAACACCATCATTTGTGTAATTTTCATGTGTGATGTACATTTGTGTGCTTGTAATTTATTGAAATATTTACTGAATTCCTGTCTACAAAATATTCTAGATTATGTTGAGTGACCTGTGGCTGTTGAGTGGCTTTTCGTACTTAAAAAGTGTAAATCTTCAATGTGCACTTGAGGTGTGACATTTTTGAATCTCAATAAAATGATTCGTGAACATTGAGCAATGTGTGCCTTTTTGAAAGCTCCTTCAATTTTGAGTGAATAATTCGCGGTTTTCAGAAAGTAAAGGCATTAGTTAAGAATTGCTACTACAGGAGACAAGACTAAGATGACGTATTTGGGCACATTTACAATTAAGCATTAGTGTTCATCCATTATTTTATATGTGTAAGTGTTTGTGTGTATACTAGTATATGTGTGTATTTTGCAAGTCTATTATATATGATAAGTATGTACACACAACATATTATACATGCATACCAATTTATCTGTGCATAGATGGGGGGGGGGGTGGTGGAGAGGTGGTGGTATGGTGTTTCTACTTTCATTTATGAATGTATGTGAGGGGTTGTTATGCTCGTTTATACTACATGTACTTGATAGCATGTGTACATACAGCCCTCTATTATACATCAAGATACAAGAAGGTACATGCGTAGAGCATGCATACATTATTCTACATGTAGGTACTGATGCTGTACGTTTAATGTGTAGGCCTATTTGCGTTTGTTGTCTGCATTATACGATTGAGTAACTGTAGTCCGTGTGTTCGGGCAATGATATAAGAAATAGAAACAGTTTATTGTGACATACAAATTTTCCGACGATTCGCCCTTTCCCAAGTGTTCTTGATTCAAGAACAAGAATACTTGAGAAAAGGCGAATCGCCCGAAAATTTTGTATCGAAATAAACTGTTGATATTGACAGCCTGAACTTGAGTTCTGCTCAATTACATATATATATGTTTGTGTGTGTGTGTGCTAATGTATGTATTTCTTTATCTATCTGTTTTATTTATCTATTTGTTTATTTGTCTTTCTCTTCATAGGTAGTTAAGATTACTGTTATTTTTTAATCACTGCATTGCAAACAATGTTCATTATCACAATATCCATTTGTATTTTCGTTATGAAATGTAGTTTCTTTTTCATTTCTGAAAATCACTATACAAGTAGTCAGGATACGTACATAGCTAGTGAGCAATTCTTCAAGGAAGAAAAAAAAAGGGGGGCGGGGGGGGGGGGGGTCACGTGACCGTGAAAGATAAGACCAGAGAGCTGGTTAAACCTGTCAAACAAATATCTTGTCCGAACTTCCTCTTGTGATCTTTGATTATTGGTGTGAATTTTTCGAATTTCCACTGGTATTGATTTAAAAAAAAAATACAAACAAACAATCTTTTGGGAGAACACGCGACCAGTTTCACCACTTTGAGCGGGAAACGTTCTGTATATGTTTACTTTATTCCTACACTGCAAAGAAACGATAGAAAATAAGCCAAAAAAAAAAACCCAACTAAACAAACAAATGTCAGCTCATTTCACTCCTCCCCTCTACTAATCATCACCACCACGACTTTTTTTCTCTCCAAAGTTTTGTTTTATTTTGATTTTAATCGTTGCTCTACATTCCGCCTGAATGTGTGGATAAACAAAAATGAATACATTGTATAATATAAAAAACAGAGTATCTCCCGTCAAGGAGTGCACATGAATCTTTCTACTTGAGTGTTCAAATAGACACATATACAAAATATACAATATATATATATATATATATATATATATATATATATATATATATATACATATGCGTACAACATAATACCTCCTGTCAAGGTGTACATTTGAATCATTCTAATTGGATATTCATGTAAACAAAATTTACTACCGGTTTTCAAATATACAAAGCATAACATCCCCACTCAATAAGTACACAGGAAACGCAAATAAAATATTTTGCATAAAACCCCCAACTTCCCATCCCCCTTATCACATACAACAACAATAATCTTTCTTTATCATTTAATAACTTAATTTGCCCTTAATGCATTAATAACCATTTCATTCTCTTATCCCCCTTAACCCACCTATTCCTTAATCCCACCCTTATTCCCTACCCCGCCCCGGGAGGGGAAAAAACAACCTTCACCTTGTGCACCTACAAACTCGCATATTCCATTTCTCCCCAATACCCAAACATCTGCACCCCCCCCCCCCACACACACACACACACACACACAAACACACGCACAAACCCTCACTCAACCAGGATGTAGGCATAGTTACTCATTATCGTTATATGCGTAAAGAAAGTCAGTGTATTACCACACATTTGCAGCATATCTCACATAACTCAAACGTGAGATCAGAAATAACATCAGAGAAACAGATAATTAATGTAACCATTACCTTTAGCTGTGTTTCAATACCCTCCCACTTTGCTAAAAGTTTCTGTATTCTATTTCTTCTAATCGCTATTGCCTTTTCCTCATCTCGCTTTACCACCACCACCGCCAAGCAACACATACATTTTCCGTGATTCTTGATATTTTGATTTCATTCAATACAAAAAAAAAAAAAAAATGCATTAATCATAATGTCAGACTATTCAACAATGAATTTCACGTTTGGACAGACAATAAACGCTATATTGCCAGTAGTTAAGAAGAAGATGTTGGGCAACTCCAGTATAAGAACTTCCGAATTACCAAGACCATCATAATTCTTATCATCTTGTGTGTGTGTGTGTGTGTGTGTGTGTTTCTTTTTTAAACTTATTGCTAGCTGGTGAAATGAGTCGTATACTGCATGCTTTTTTTGAGGTTCGCCAGCCTTTTGTATAGCATTTTTTAAAGGAAATACATCGCATGAATTAAAAGAGGTGAAATCGATATTGCAATACGGTATTTGTCTATCATTATATCACTTTATTTTGATAGAAGTCAATGCTTCAACAGATCTTACAATTGCACTTTGATTCGCAATGAATTGACTGCTCACTCATATTTCTGACGTGACCTCTTGCGGATATTAATCAGAGAGAATCGCCCTCTCTTTACATTTCTAGCATTCTTTTGTTCCCCCATCGATTAGCGAGGCGCAGCGCGATCCATTGAGCATGCTGATTTTCCCCTCCATCAAGATGTAGAAAAGGAAAAATTATATTGACGTTTCTTGTGGTTTAGGATCATTCCCGCACCTTGTGAGAATCAAAGATATTCCTACCCATTCACCATGAAATCAATACCAGGCAGGGATGGAGTTCAAGCCAATAGCGTCAAGTGATCAAGGTAAACCTTATACGTGCATTATTTACGCAGCAACAAAGGGAGACGCTATAGGGAAAGTTGATGCAGTCGACCTGAAACTATATGTGAAAATGATATCTTATTACGCTTTGCGTAACTTGGAGGGAAAAAAAGATGAGAATCGCATAAATATGCAACCATCCTGGGAGGTCCTAGACAACAGTCGTTACAGGTACGTTCACACATGGTCGTCACTGGAGCACCATCCTGTTTTCGAGGAAATTTTTCCATCTGCTATCATCCTATATCCTTACTGAGGTAATAACTTTCCTTGGGGGTATTTGACTCTTAATTCTCATTGATCACTGCTTTAAAAGCAACACTGAATTCTTATTCCTTAGGGAGTTCTTTTTCTTTCCTTTAAAGAGACATTAGACACTTTCAAAAGAGGTTATTTTGTTCAGTTTTTTCTGAAGGTTTATTCCGGGGAAAAGAGCACTTTAAGTAGCTTAGAATATAGCCACTTATCTTTGTCACTTTGCACATTTAGACTCACAGAGGTGACTTAATACAGTACCAACAAATTTTTTAAAGAAATCTATACTGTGGATTTAGTTGGTGATAAAGAAAAGGCATGTAGTTTATAGACCCAGCCTATCATAATTTCTTGTTTCTACTATTCTCCAGTAATTCTGAAGAATCTTAGGATATTGGTTTTTATATATTTAAAGGGCTATAATTGCAGGGATAGCAATCAAATCCATGATTTATGTGTAATATCGTGCATGATGTGAAAACATTAAGAAAACTTGCATTATGCTTTGGAACTTAAGGTAAGAGATAAAATGTTATTCCATACAATTAAAGATACTGAAATAAATTGTTGTTATGCTTAAAAGCTTAATCTACAGGTGTATAATCTCTCGGTGTGTATTTTTTTCCGTTCGTCATGCCTTTCAATTCCTGAATGGAGGGAGGAAACTTCTCTGTTTAATCGAACGATGCTACGCAGGTTAAATAATCATACTCATGAACGTGCAAAGAAGATGTAAAATTGATTATTAAATTAATTCTACTTATTCAATAAATTACATTTCTTGTTATTCTTAGTAAACTCGTCGGGTAAAGGTATTCATTTATTGAAGTGGTCAAATTGATTATTGAATCAATTGTGCTTATTCAATAATTTGCATTTCTTTTTATTCTCAGTCAGCTTATCAGATAAAGGTATCCATGTAATGAAGTGGTCAAATTGATTATTGAATTAATTGTATTTATTCAATAAATTGAATTTCTTTTGATTCTTATTCAACTCTTTAGGTGAAGGTATTCATGTAATGATTTGATCAAATTGATTGTTGAATCAATTGTACTTATTCAATAAATTTATTTCGTTAATACTTACTCAAGTCGTCAGGTCGTGCGGCAGAGCAAAGATTACACACGCGATATGGCTCTCGACAGTATGCGTACAGAAGCTCTACTCGTGGTCGACTACGGTCTTTCAAATGGTAACGACGAAGGCTTCGATGTTACTCAGTCTGCCGTTATTTCATCCTCAGCGTGGTCGTGGAACGCGATTACGTGGTCTTGGTTCGTGGTGTGCGAGCTGATGACGTCGATTGTAGGAATACTCGGGAACCTGCTGGTGATCATTGTCACATTCCGTGGTCGCATGCAGAGTCGCTCAACGGATTTACTCGTAGGGAACCTGGCAGTGGCGGACTTTCTGACTTCACTGTTCTTGATTCCCATCCCCGCCATAAGTCGCGTTCCGTACACATGGGCCGGCCTCTTCTACTGTAAAATCGTGCGAGGAGATTATCTGATGTGGACGTCGGTGAGCGCATCGATCTACAGTCTTTTGGCCGTCTCCGTCGACCGCTTCTTTGCCGTGGTGTACCCGATTCGCTTCAAAAAGACTGTCACGCGCAGACGCGTCTCCGTCATCATCGTTTGCCTCTGGATTGGTTCGGCTATCCTGATGAGCCCAAATCTCGTCCTGAATATAGTGGATAGAGCAAAGGGCGTGTGCACCGTGTTGATTCCGTCGTCGGGCTTCCTCATCGTATTTGCCCTGTACACCTTCTGCATCCGGGTGGCCATCCCGACAACCATCATGCTCTCCAGTCAGCTCGCCATCGCCCGCTCGCTCCGTCGAGAGGCCTCGCGCTTCAAGTCGGAGGGCGGCGACAGTGCGACGTCGGCGTCCTTTCACAACGTCGCCAGGAACCGCATCCTCAAGCTCACTCTCACCATCGTTCTGATTTACGTCGCCTGTTGGGCCCCGCAGCAGCTGGCCTTCTTGGCGACCAACTTTGGCATCATCCCGAAGACCTACTTACGGAGTCCACTCAATCGAGTCTTGATCACCGTCGCCTTCTTCAACTGCTGCATCAATCCCATTGTCTACACTCTTCGTCATCCGAGGTTTAGGACTGCGGTGGCGGACTTTTTCCGCAGGACCAAGGTCAGCAATTCCCCGATCTTTGGAGATTCAGTAAGCCTCAAAACTTAAAGGTAAACGATTTAATGACCTCTGTTTTGCAGAAATTAGACTGCAAGAATATTGATATAATGCAGACATTAGATCAATTTTCAGTTAACGCATTAGCATTTGTGAGAAAAAAAAAGCCTAATACGCACAAATCTTACTGCAATTCACTTGCATGATTATGCCATTCACAAACGAGCTTACGTAGGATTTAGATATCACTCGAATGAACAGTGGTTGCAACGTCTGGAACCAAATTACAATTCAAAATTCAAATTTCTATTTTATTTTGACAAACTGTTTTGTTTGAGGCATTCTTCCAAGCGTTAACAGCTTTGCGTTTTCGGTCTAATTCATATGAAAAAAAAAAATGACAGGAAAACTGTGCACATTAATGATCCCGAATGTTACGCGTTTGTGATCGATTTAATGATATAAGATTTGATGGTAACAGTTCGATATTCCGATGATTCGTTCATCCAAAATGAAATAAGATCCGTTATTCCGAAGGTTCACTTATCTGAAAATGAAATATAGTACATAATTTGGACTCCTTTTACATGTTTAGATATAACCAATCCTTGGAATAACGAACCTTAGGTCTATTTCATTTTCGGACCAACATAATTTTACGGAATAACTAACCTTTGGCATGATCGGAATGAAGCAAATTTTTGAAAAAAATCTTCGGATTAACGAACATCTATTATACGGAATATGTGTGTTATTATCGTAATAGCAAATCTTTGGAATAACGAACCATTTTCTCTTTTTCCGGATGAACCAACCTTCGAAATAACGAAAAGCATCTAAATTGATCATGTCACATAGTACCTTGTTATGCAGCTTTTGCATTCATTTTTCCTTTAATAGTAGGCCTTACACTCTTATTTCTGCGGAGTCAAATATAACTCGGAAAGTATGAAATGTGACTCGGAAATGGCGCCAGCTGGGAGTCAACTCCTTCCGAGTGAAAGCTACTCGGACTTCCGAGTCAAATGATTTCACTCGGATTCCTATAGTCACTCTCCGAGTCGTTTCTGTGGAGTCAAATTAACTCGGAAAGTGTCAAATTTGACTCGGAAATGGGGTCAGTTAGGTGCAATCTATTCCAGCAAAATGACTGGGATTTCCGAATCAAAAGATCACAATTTCACTCTGATACGGTGTCGTTTCCCGCATTGTTAGTAACCCATTTTTGGTGTAGTAATGACTCGGATTTGGTGTGCACTTTTCTAGAGGAATGCGGAATGGAGGAATACACAGGAGTTTTTCATCGGTGAGTACCCAGCCTCTCATTCACAACACTCATATAAATAATCGCCTGAAACATGGTCTAGAACAGTCAGTTTTATTTAGGACAAAGTGAACTTTCGACACAGACACATTGACTGGTATAAATGGCGTAGCCGTAGGCGGCCGTACGGTAGCTCGAATTAGCAATCAAGATCGTATATGTATTATGCATGTACAGTGGAGGTGTTAGTAGCTAGGTAGGTTCACATCTATTGTAGATTGGTTCTAACGTATAGCATATAGCCCAGGGCTACGTACAAGCTACCGTACACGGCCGCCTACGGCTATCCATGCGTCATTACCAGTCAATGTGTTACGTGTCGAAAGTTCATTTTGCCCTCAATAAAACTGACTGTTTAGACCATGTTTCAGGCAATTATTATCAGTGTTGTGAATGAGGTGGGTAGGGCCTACTCACCGATGAAAACTCCTACATATTCTTTCATTCCTCATCCCTCTAGAAAAGTGCACACAAAACTGTCCATCTTGAAGACAAAAAGTTGCGAAATATCTCGCGGCAGCGGCGGATCGTCGAGAAATGAGTTTTGTTTTTTGTTGTGTACAAGACATGTTTTGTCCAATTGTAGCGCGCATATTTCATGTACACCGCGCTGGGTATTTCTGATGTGACTCTGCGCAGGTGTAAAAAGTCCTATAACCAAAATGATAACTCGGATTTGAGTCAGAAGTACACGGTTGGTGTTAAATTTACACGGATCGGAGTGAAAATATTATTTTGACTTTGATTCAGAGTCGAAATTTTGACTCGGCAGAAATAAGAGTGTAAGCAAAATAGCATGTTTAAGCATTGATTGAATTACTGGAGAGAAATTGCTTATTGCCTTAAAACATCGTTTTTAGCAAACAGAGGATTGAAGTTATTCCAGTAAAGAGACTGGATAAGCTTTGGTTAAGACTTGAAATCCTTATCATCAGCATCATCATTCTATTTGGTATTATGCCGTTGAAATAGTCTGAAGTTACCTTGTGTATTAATCGAGATGTCTCGCATTTGAATCATTAAAAAAAAAAACTAAAAAAGATGGGCCTTTTACTCAGTCCTTGGTACACGACACTGAATTGCCAAGTTTATGGGCAGGGAGATTTCTATATCTATGTTGGTCATTGTGCCTTTTTCATGCATACTTTTGGTATACTTTTTATGATCTTATAACTCCTTATAATTCTGGAAATATTGTTTTACTCGACGACTTCGTTTTGTCACCCCCCCCCCCCCCATGGATTGTTTTAATTTTTTTTTTTTTGCAAATTATTTCTTTATTTACAGTGCTATATTGATTTACGATTGATTTTTGCATTAGGTGTCTTTTGCTAGCAGGGGCGTCGATCCATTTTCATGGGGGGGGGGGAGGGGCAAACTTGGGGTTGGAAGATCTGTGCGAGGGAGCGAATCGACTGAGCGGGAGGGGGGTGGGAGGGGCCCACTCCCTCCCATTTGAGGGAAATTTTGCATTTTTAGATCTGAAATTCAGCGATCTGGTGCACACTTTCGGTGAAATTCTTTGATTTTTTTTTCTTATCAAAGAAGTAAGAAAGATAAATATTCACAAATATGTGAATGACTAAATCGCGGTTTATCTGAGCTATTGTTCCACTTGTGCGAAATCACTATAAAATATGAATGGAGGTTGACGAGGATGTGGGAGGGGTAATACAAGACAAAGCTTTTGCACTTTTAGAATTAAAATAGAATTTTCACATAAATTTTGCACAAATTACAGAGAAATTCCACTCCTTCTATCTAACACCTCCCTGCTTAAATTTAAGAATGCATGTGCAGTTCTAATGCATCTTGGTAATTCATCACTAAAGTAATTTCATTGCGAAATGAACGTATACTTTACAAGAGAAAGCAAATGTATTGGCAATTTATCGAATTTTCCACATTTTCGCACTTTGTTTCAGAGTAGACGTGGACAGTAACCGTAGACAGCATGCATATCTTACCATAGTTTTCAGCAACGTTTCATGCGTGTTCACAAGTGTCCGCTTCAGTAATTGACAATGTTTATGACACAAAATTGTCCTGTTTTGAGGTTTGCTGTTCCCCGTAAGGTGTTTATGCGAAGGAAGTTGAGTCTGAAAAGGACCTCAGCCAAATAGGACCAAAATGAGGGAAATGTTTCTTTTGCCAGTGACAATGAAGGATTGTACACAATCGTCATTGTCAAAACGTCTGAATGTACTCATTACATTAAGATTCACATAATCAGGTGGCGGCGGTGATGAAGGGATCAAAGAAAGACATCCGTTCATATGATTATAGTCCATGTGTGTAGTATAGGTGTATGGTACAAGGACGAGAGCCCAAATTACATTACAAAACTATAAAGTACAAGAAGAATGAGGACAGTACAGAGGAGATGGAAAAGGTTCATACATTTTTCTCACAAATGAACGACGTATCGCATTAGTAAGCAACATGCCAGCTCTGTTTGGTGGCCAGCATGAACAGGTCATAATTTTATCACTGACCATGCTGACCGCAAGTGTAAAATTCCCAGCCGTATCTCATCCCAGCGTACACTGAACAGTGATTGCATTTATATTTCAAAAAGTATTATGTAATGTACACAAACGCTTTTCACAGCTCGTTATCAAGGTCCTTTTTTAAAAGAGATGATAATAAAGCGCAATCCTGTTAAAATACTTGATGATCTATCTGTCTATTGACTACTGGAGTATTCATTTTGTGTCGGTGCTATACAGATTGTCTGCGTTGGTGCATAGGCGTTTGTATAAGTATGTATGTTTGTGTGTGTGTGTGTGTGTGTGTGTGTGCCTGTATAAATGCGTGTGAGTTTGCGACTGTTGTATTGTCATAAAATAATCACAAATTAATCAGTATGTTAAAACCAAGCACAAATGGTATTTTCTCTTGGTAAAAATAATTTTGGAAATAAAATCCTAACAGGCTAGTACTGATCGTTGGCACTACCATTTACAATGAAAAGAAATGAAAAGTTCGTGTATTGTCTTCACAAATACCCAAAGAACCGATCTCTGTAAACCAGAAGTGTCCTTTATTGAATCGCATTTTTTTTAATTGTAAAAAGTATATGTTATTGCTGTTCCACACGTATTAATTTTAAAGTGAACAGTGCGCAAACGTATTCAGTCGGTATGTTCTTATTCCCAATAATCTCCCGTTGTTTTCCTCTTCTTTGCAAATGGTTAAAGCCATTTACTTCCCTAAGTCGTAAAAGCAAAAGCAAAACCAAATCAAGCTCTGATTTCGAGTCATTTCTATGACAGTATTTTAAGTCATCGGCCCCCCCCCCTCATTTGATATGTAAAGAGATTTATAACTCCAGTATCGAAAAATGTGTCAATTAACACTGCAAGTGTCCTCAAACAAGGGGCATATCAATCAACATTTATTTTGTGCTACGAGTAAATATTGATATTATCTTCTTGCTTGTGTTTGCAGTTACACGTCAGGCACACCATTTAAACCAATTAACGCACGTAAATGTGGATTTTAACCTTTGTAGTGATTTTTTTTCTTTTTATCTCTCGTGTAGGAATAATTGCATTCCCTAATCTAAATGGAGAATTGTTAAGGCGGTCATTAACTTTAAAAGAGTAAACCAACGTCGTTGTTAGTGTCAATAATGGAAAGAAGGAGACTAAGAAGTTCTCAAACACTATAGTATACAATTATTATTAATGACCCCCTTCTAAAATCACTCCCTCCCTAACAGCTGGTTACAATTTTATCAAATATTTACCAGTACCGTTACGGATTCTACCGTTCTACGCAGTCGATGTTTTACGCAGCTGCAGGCCTTTCGGTAATGGAAAAGCGCGGTGACTGCCATTCATTGCGGCCCTGTGTGTTACCGTTCCCGTGCAGGGGTGAAACCCCGGTCACACAACGCTTTACGGCTTAATCACGGCCAAAACACGTCAAAAAGTGGTCTCCCGGGAAGCAGACGATGTTGCTCACGTTGATGTCGAGTTTAAGACGAGCTACGGTCGATTTATAGACGTGGCAGGACGCGGGGGAAAATCTGAACGGTGTCAGACGCGGTAAAAAGTTTTGAACTGCTCAAAATTTTATTCCGCGGACAACCACTTGTGGCACACGTGGTAAAGACGTGCAACACACACACGTGAAACACATGTGATAATCCATGTTCCGGCAGCGATTAAAACTTGGGAAGACGCGGTAAAGACGCGAAAGTTTAGCGGTCTGTCACGGGCAGAGCACGGTCATCTGACGCGTGTTACGCGTTGGTATCACGGGAAATAGCGTAGGTTCCTATGTTTAGCGGCTTATTGCTGACAAATGGATTTTTCCGCGTACACACTCGTGGCTGGACGTGGTTAGCCGTGCTTTCTAGGCAGTGCTTCAGCAGTGGAACAGCCGCCAACGGCCATACCCCGTACAAAGCACGGCCAAACCAAAATTGACCAAAAAACTACCACTTACGACCACGTCCACCAGATTTTCATAACATTTTGTACGTGATTTGGACGTGGAGTGCTGTGTGACCGGGGCCCTGTTTCATAAAGCTGTTCGTAAAGTTACGAACAACTTACGAGCGATTGGTGATCAGTTCTGATGTGCTATACTTATCAGAATTTCCATAATCCAGCACAAGAACTGATCAGCAGTCGCTCGTAAGTCACTCGTAACTTTACGAGCAGCTTTATGAAACACCCCCCGGGGCTTTATACGAAGTGGCGAATAGGCACATTTCGCCGCCTCGCAAGGCCACAAATCGCAAGATTTGGGCCATTTTGAACGTTCCACTACTATATACTGGAATTACGGTTTTCGTGATTTTTGCGACCTGATGTTTTTGTGATAGATAGGGTGTCGGTGATATGGACATTAAAGAACTTGAAAAAAATGAAATTTGAAAAATCGACCAAAATTCGGAAATTGGAACATTCCGTTCGTACAGACGACGACAATTGATTTTTCATTTTACCTGTTTGCAGGTTTGTTTAGTTGTTTGTTTATTTGTTGGTTGGTTGGTTGGTTGGTTGGTTGGTTGGTTGGTTGGTTGGTTGGTTTTGGTTGGTTGGTTTGATTGGTTGATTGATTGATTGATTGATTGATTCATTCATTCATTCATTCGTTTAGCATGTTGTGAAATCGTGATAATTTGACCCGGTAAAGTACTTGCACTCTAACGTTTAACATTCGTCTTGAGACACACTAACACCGGTCGCACAGCACTCCACGTCTAAATCACGTACAAAAAGTTATGAAAATCTGGTGGACGTGGTCGAAATTTTTTGGTCAATTTTGGGTATGGCCGCTGGCAGCTGTTCTACTGCTGAACCACTGCCTAAGCATATCTAACCACGTCCAGCCACGTATATGTACTCGGAAAAATCCATTCGTCAGTGATAAGCCGCTATTTCCCGTGATACCAACGCGTAACACGCGTCAGATGACTGTGCTCTGCCCGTGATAGACCGCTAAACCTTTCGCGTCTTACCGCGTCTCCCCAGGTTTTAATCACTGCCGGAACACGGATTATCACGTGTGTTTCACGTGTGTTGCACGTCTTTACCACGTGTGCCGCCCGTGGTTGTCCGTGGAATAAAATTTTGAGCAGTTCAAAACTTTTTACCGCGTCTGCGTCGTTCTGATTTTTCCCCGCGTCCTGCCACGTCTATAAATTGACCGTATAGCTCGTCTTAAACTAGACATCAACGCGAACAACATCGTCTGCTTCACGGGAGACCACTTTTTGACGTGTTTTGGCAGTGATTAAGCCGTAAAGCGCCATGTGACCGGGCTTTAAAACCGATGTATTTATCTGTTTTATCTCTCTTCCTTTCTCTCCATCTCCCTCTTCTTGTTCTCTCTGTATGTATACATATACATAATAGATTCTCTCCCCTTGCCACGTTATATTCTCTATCAAATATAAATCTCTCGTTGGATCATCTTCATGCACCTGTCATTCCTTTCTGACTATAAATCTATCCCTCTTTATATAGGGTATGCTCTTCAGATACTGAATCAGTGAATGCCGACTGTATAAGCCTACAGTTCATGTTTCTACCCGATATTTGTGATTTGATATACGAAGATTGTGTCGTTTTACGAGGCACTTCCTTTATTTTCACGTCCGCCTTTTAGTACCTGTATTATTCCCCCCCCCCCCCCAAAAAAAAAAAAAAATATTGTGTTGTATTCCTCATTCATCTAATATATCTGCAGTACTTTTTTTTTTTTTTGGCGGGGGGGGGGGGTGGCTGTCATACTCAGACACAGTAGTTGGTAGTCACTATAGTATCCTATTCTCTCCTCCACACAAACACACATACACACATACACACACACAAACACACACACACACACATACACACACACACACACACACACACACACACACACACATACGCTCACAACAACATACCGGTCTTGATAGTAATTATTTTAAACTTTTGATCAAGTATCGTGCCTACCGTAGAAAGCAGTCAAAGGTGTACAATTTTAGGCACCATATGGATTCAAACAATCAGCGTTAACAGAGGAAACCACTGATCTCTCTCTGAAGTATCTGGATATCTCATAAGCCTATCGCTTTAAAGCTCCGCGCCGCCATCTTATATGTATCGCCCACTATACGTTTGTGTGTGGAGCTCTGTGCTAACAGTCTCTGCAGGCTGAGAAATGCGTGAAACCCCATAGAGGGTGCCTGATAACAGTAGCACGGCGGTTTCTATCGTTTGCACAGTGCTGTGAATTGGCCAATGAGATATCTAGATACTTCTTACAAAGGTCAATGGTTGGAACTGGCCAATGATTGACAATATTTACTCAACTCATCTGTGTCGTCAACGTTCAGAGCAATGATACCAATAGCCAGATTGTGCATTCAAGGAAGAAGCTGGAAGACAAGAAATGTGAGTACAGGAAAGAGATTCAAGTATTTGCATTTTTTTTTCGTTGTTGTTTTTCAGTGAAATTTCATGTAAGGAGAGAAAGTCAAAATATCAATTCAGCGATACATCATCCATCATTTTTGGTAAGTTAGAGACCCTATCTCATGAATGCCAAATCTTGCTAAGAACCTCAGATCTTGATTTTGGTAAGTAGAGGGTACTCTCTAAAAAAAATCGAGTGAAAATATTCACTCTTAAAGGAGTGAATACAAAAAAGAGTGAATTTAGAGTGAAATTGGAGTGAATTTGGAGTGAAATTGTTCATTTTCACTCATTTTGGAGTGACCTCAGGGATCACTCCTAAATCTTCGAGTGATCCCTGAGGTCACTCCAAAATGAGTGAAAATGAACATTTTCACTCAAAATTCACTCCAATTTCACTCTAAATTCACTCTTTTTTGTACTCACTCCTTTAAGAGTGAATATTTTCACTCGATTTTTTTAGAGAGTATAGCTTTTTCATATCTCGACAGGGAAAAATTATGATGGGCTGTTTTGTACTTATCTGGGGTCTGGATTTCTTTCTTTTTCGTATACTTTGGTGCCATACGGAATTTCGAAGTTTGTTGCTGTTGTTTTGGTTGTTGGTAAAAAAAAAATAAATCTGACCCGACAGGCAGAAATAAGAAGATTTTTCAATAATTAGCCCATATCTTGATTGTATCTACATTCTGTATTATTCATTGTAGTATGTTTTGTTGTACTTTTGCTGTACATTGTACACAGGCAATGAACAAGAAAATACTTATATATATTGTGATATTTGTGTTTGTACATGAATGTGTATATGTACAATGATGATACAGAAACCAATAAATCAAATCAAATCAAATCAAATTCTGTAATTATCTTATTTGACACTGTGCAATAATGTATTGAATGCTATGAATGAATGCAACCGTAGCCTCAGTGGGAGGGAGAGAGTAAATGCAGTTTTTTTATCATGTTAGGCGAACATACTGTATGTCTGATTATCATTTCTTCTTATAAAACTTATTAATGATATGCCTACGACATATCAATGTTCAGGATGGGAAATTAATGGACATTATATATTGCAAGTGACAGTGACTTTGATTCAGTATCTCCTCATGATGTCACTTAAAGATAAAATGAAATAATTCTGCTTCTAATAATTTTGCTTCTAATAATGTTGTTTGTTAGAAAAGGCAGGAAACGACTGACAAACTTGACCCATGAGGTGCAAACACGTCACGTTTTCCCTCGACGATCTTTTTTTTTTTTTGAAAAGTGAACATTTTCTTGTCATGCAAAGAGCAAATTAATTTGTTCTTGTTTCATTGATAAGATAATGATATCATTAACATCGATGATTGTAATATAGATAGTGATGGTCATGATGGTAATGAAAATGATGATAATAATGATAATAATAATGATAATAATATAACACCAATCACAATAATAAATCATTATTATTATTATTATTATCATTATTATTACTATTAGTATTATTATCCTTATTATCATCATTATTTAAGCATCATCATATTAATCATGTTTATTAATCTGTCAATCTATCTATTTATTCATTTATCTATCTATCTATCTATCTATCTATCTATCTATCTATCTATCTATCCCTGCATTCCTTCTGCCTCTATTATAGAATGATGAAGCAGATCCTGGTTGTACTCCTTCTCGTGGCTGCAGCCTCCGCCAAACCGGCACCACTCTTCAGCCAGAATGAACGAATCCCTGGTCGCTATATTGTCAAGCTAAAGGTAGGTGATATTCACAGATATTCATGGATATTCACAGATAGTCACCTGGGGAGCTTCAATATTAAGGTTTCAAGAAAACGGTCTGTACTTTATTCCAACGATTACGGTCGTCCCATCTCTCAGTTAAGCAGCTGGCCAACAAGGAATATAACTATGAAAGACATGATGTGTAATTGTTGTGTACAGCAATTACATATTAGCTACTGTTGCATCTCTTCACAAAATTTCAATTTTCAACTCTAAAACTTCCTCTTGGAAAGACTGAGAGGGAAAAAAAGAAAGGCAAAATGTTGAGATTTTGTTTCTGTCTTTTTCATCATTAAATGTATTATTCCTATTAATGCTTTCAAGCATGTTAACAATGATAACTGTGCTGTTATTGCTACATTGAGTTTTGTTTTGTTTTTTAATCATCATCATGATTATTAGTAGGCTTACAATATCATTATTACCATTAATTATAGATTATCATCTATTAACATAATTATTATCCTTATCATTATCAGTTTTACTACTGTTATTAATGACCATTAGAACTACAATATTTTATTCTTTGATGAGCTGGACACGAGGATATACTCATGTAATGAACGCTGAAAAGTCAGCGTTCCGCATGTTGACATGATATTCAAGAGCACTGAGGCTTAAGTAGTACACGTTGGAATTATATATATGTTGAAACTCCTTGTGTTTCCGACTTGATCTATTTTACAAAATCTTTATATCATAATATTCTAGCATTTGCTATTTACACCTAAGTTGCGAGTGTTTCTGTTGTTGTGTAATCTACGTCTGTGTTAGCTATATCTCCCCCATCTTTTTTCTTTATGATTATACTCCTTTTACTTACATCCCATCTTCAGCCCGGTTGGGACAGAGAGAAAATAATCTCCAATCTCCGAGACAGCGAAGTGTTTTACAAGTACAGGAAAGTGTTCTCCGGATTTGCTGCACAACTCTCCGATGAAATGCTCGATTTTGTAAGCATTTTTTTCTTTTCTAACATGTCTAATAGGTATCAATAAACCGGCTCATTCTCGGTTACTTCATTTGTATGGCGACACGACATGTTGCTCGTGCGACAAATTGCTGTGGTCATATTTTCGCCAAGGACATAGGGTCAGGATTAAGGTTGCGATAAGGTTTTAGGTTTAAAGTTTGATGTGAGGATTAGGATTAGGGTGCGGGTTATGTTTGTGGGTAGAAATTATGTTAGGCTTAGCGTGCAGATATTTCATGGGAACAATGTTGTCGCAGGAGCAGATGTCACGGAACCGCTTTGTATAGCGATGAAATGTATCGAGACAACATGCCAGTAATGTCCAGAGTATTATCATGCTTTTGACTTGCGCAATGCATTTCGCTGCAGGGTCTTTGGTACCGTGCTGATTGACATCATTAATTGTGCTTATGAGCATTGTCTCGTGATATTATTCTACCAAAGCCATACCTGTGTGCTCACGCAGTGTGGGTGTGTGTTTGTGTTTTATTGACATTAAATTTGGTCATTATGGTCCTATACTCTATAATACCAAAGATTCCAAAAGATTACCTGGCATAGTGCGATAAACCCATAACTTGATCTCACATCATGATGTGATTAATAACACAAAGCAAATTGGTTCTAATTATACTATCAGCACGAGTAATGATGGAATATTAGTCCGATGCATAATGGACGTTCCATAACAAATATTTTGATATCACGAGACCATTACAGTGTCATTACCTCAAGAAAACACAGTTTGTCCTTGCCAGTTAAGTCCAATTAACAAAATTTCGAGACAATTATTTATCATCGTTGAGAGAGATAGAACAAATATGTAATTCAAAAGCAACTCTTGCTGTAATATCGACAGCAACGTTAACCTATGATCGTTGGACTCAAAGTCTTATCTTAGCAATGCCGTGGCTCCACCTATCCCATGAAATATGAGTGTAGCTGATAAGATCGGGATATCTCAGCTATATGGAAAAGCCGGTCTCACACTGGGTGGATAAAAACCTATTCGTATAACTATCAAGCAGTCATCATTATCATTATCACTGTCATAATCATTTAATTGTCGTTACTATTAATACTTTTATTATAAATATTATTGCTTTCATTAATAATATCAGAATTATTGTCATCATTAACTACCATCATCCTAATCATAAGCTTCATGGTTACTATAATCACTGCTATTTAAAGGTTAAAGTGATATAGGAGATAAGACCTTTGCCGACAAAACAAAAGGTACACTTATAATGCGGCAGACAGTATAGACAAGAAATGTGGCAAAGTGAGACGCGATAAGTCACATTATATAATCCATGGCTGTGTTTCATAAAGCTGTTGGTAAAGTTACACACTACATTACGAACGACTGGAATATGAAGAGCCAATAGGTGCGTCCATTTCCCCCTTACGTTTAAACAAAGTACAACTGTATGTCAACATTTATTTTCAATTTACATTGAGGCAAAAATGCACTTTCAATTATAAACGTGTGTTAACATTATTAAGTATAATCACTATGATCTAAAAAATAATGTCAACTTTAGCTATTGAAATTAACAATGATTAGGAAATCCACTTGGCTTGCTATACCAAAGTCGTTCGTAAAGTCGTGCTTAGTTTTACGAACAGCTTTGTGAAACGGGACCCATGTTTGTTTAAATGTGTTTAAGCTCCGAGGATCTGAAGCAGTTGAGTACATCGAGGAAGACGGGGTGGTGACGGCGGATTACATCCCGTCCTGGGGTCTCGACCGCGTCGACCAGATCAGCCTGCCCCTCGACGACAAGTACGAGCCCATCGGTAGCGGAAATAGGTCCAATGTCTACGTCATCGATACCGGGATCAACACCGAGCACGTGGACTTCGGTGGTCGAGCAAGCATCGGCTATGATGCTCTAGGGTCCGATGTAAGGAATTTTGTGTTTTGTTGTGTTTTTTTTATCAATGTTGGTCCAACTTTTCCCAAGACCATTTTTTATATGCATTGTTTTGCCTGATAAGGCTAACATCTTGCGATCAATTATGTCAGGTATGTCCTTGTGATATTATAGTCGATGTATGGTATTTAATAAGTCATGCATTCAATACAGTGTGAATAATACTTCATTTACTTATACTCCTATTTTACTCGGTGAATGCCAATTCAGGAATGTCTTTGCTAATTTATAGTACGTTGTATGCTGGCAATAAATTTTGTATGATATAGAATATCACTTTAGGCACGTGTAGAGAGGGAGCAGATAATGAGAGTGGTCGGGAGAGACAGGAATATAGAGAGGGAGAGGAGACACTATCTAGTGTCTTGAAAAAAAAATGATACTCAGGAATGTGCAGGATCGTTATCCTTCTTTATTCTAATTTCCTATTCATTCTTATGTTTTTGAAGATTCATGCGGTCTTAATGCAGAGCGTGATTTATGTCCCATACCTGATTTAATGGAGATGTGTCTAGGACCCCGTTTACAGTGCGAGGCTCGGTCGCGGCCGAGCCGCGGCCGAGCCCACCTTCATTTCAGTGTAAACGCGCAAAAGGCCAAATGCGAGGCCAAAATTGGCCTCGCATTTGGCCACGCTCTGGGGGTGGTCTCGGCCGCGGCCGAGCTCGGCCTTTTCTCAGTGTAAACGCAAACTGGGCCAAAATGCGCGGCCAATTTTAGTCTGGCTTCAAACCCTCTGCCCGTACTATTTCGCTATTCAGGATATTAACCCCCTCAACGTCAAAAGCTAGTATAGTTTAAGGTGGCTTTGTCCTGCAAAGGATTTTTCCTTCGGCAAAGGCCTTTGCCCGAACGGAGACTTCGTCGCCACGGAATTCAGTTGGCAAAGGGTCTGAAAACCAGACAATACCAAATTGCGTTTGTTTACAAGCAGAGCGCCACTGCGACTAAATATTGAAAGGTTTGAATCAAAAGCGCGGCCGAGCCCGGCAGTGTAAACGGACAAAATTGCGGGGCCCGGCCTCGCAATTGAGGCTGGGCTCGGCCGCGGCTCGGCCCAGCCCCGCACTGTAAACGGGGTCTTATTCATTTATTTGCTGATTTGTTGATTCTGTCAAGGAGGTTCAAGAAAATGGAGTCACAACTGTCTTATTTCCTTTGAACCCATGTTTGACGCCGCCGTGCACTGGAAAATATTTGAAGCATGTGCCAAACTGGATCTGCCGCGCATATACAATTGACAATTGACATATAATCACCAGCCACTTTCTGAGGAAGATAATTATGTCTTTGTGATGGTAATTACATTTCGCCAACCCTGCTTATAACAGATGGGTGATAATGTCATAATGGTGAAGACACGGGGATGCGCGAATAAAAATTGCGCAAAAAATGATGAAATAAAAGTGGCAATTACTCTACTGGCAATGCCCGGCCGATAATCTGATATATTTATTAATAAAGAATTATACTTATAGATTATTCCATTTCAGTTTTATTTGTCGGAATTAAGTGGAAAAGTAATAAAACCGGCTTTCCAGGAGGGTACAGTTTTAAACACTTTGACATGATACAGCTCTGATTTACACTTTTGCACATATTTCTGGACATGATTGACATTTTTTGTTTTACATGCTTTATCCAAATGTGTTCCAAAATTCGCGCCACATTCGGGAGAAAAAATGAATAATGAAAAGCTTGGTAGGGAATGCTGTTTGAATACTTGGAATGCACTTCGTACCCTTCTCAAATCGTTCTTACACATTCCGAATGAATTAGCCCTTGAATGCTGCTCGAATGTACTTGGAACGCTGTAGGAATATCCAGAATGCTGTTAGAATGCGGTCAGAATTTTTAGAAAGCACTTCGAATGCCGCACGAGCGCGGTTCGCTTGCTGCCCGAAGTCTGACGGTCGGAAAGCGCTTCGAATGCAGTACAAACTCATTTCGAATGCGGTCAGAACGTTCCCGGAATGGCTACCAAATATACTTTGAATGTTCACGAATTCAAACAGAATGCAACCCGAAAAATTAGAACACACTTAGAATGTACTTAGAATGCAACACGAATGTCCCGTGTGTGTCAAGAATGCCGCTGGAATGGTCTCTGATAGCGTATAAAATGGTGATTTTCACCAGTCTCAACCCGATCATCCTTGGACCATGTTGCTTTGCTACAGATTGCTGTCCTAGCCTAACCCTAACTCTAATCTTTACTCTAACCTTTTCACTAACCAGTATCTAACTGGGGGTAATTGTATGAGCATTTGAGCATTTGAGATATTTTGGCTGAATTAGAGGTGCAATACCGTTCCGATTCTCCCTCAAATGAGGTCAGATTGTTTCAAATGCTGTTAGAATGCCGTAGGAATATTTAGAATGCAATCAGAGTCCAATTAGAATACCCTTCGAATGCAGATCGATATTTCTCCACTTCGAATGCTCGTCGAATGTTTTAAGCGTGGGTAAAACATTCGGGCTGGCCACAAAAATGGGCCCGAATGTTTGGAACGCACTCAGAATGTCGTCAGAATTTTTAGAATGCACTTCGAATATGCAGAAATGCAAGAAGAATTTTCATTCCAACGGCATTCCGGCTCATTCCGCCTCTAGTGTGACGGGGGTATCAATCAATTCCGGCTGGTTCTGCTTGATTCATGCTGATTCGGAATTAGTGTGACGGGGGTATAAAGTGAGATTTCATTTCATTCAATGAATGAACAAACAAAATAATTTTATAGCCAACATATGTCAACGCTCAAAATGAATCTTCAGACTACTCAGCAAGACGGCGGCATCAAACCCGGCATCAAAGGCACAAATGCACGTGTGGAATTCTTTTGTACATCATATAGAAAACTGACAACTGTTTGAATTATTACTGCCCGTTGAACTCCATCTCTTAAACCTCCTTGATTCTATTCTGTGCCTTCGTCCTCATGTTCCAGGGTGAGTTGATACATAATAATATATCATTACACAAAGGGAGCCAAAGAGAGAGCACGGGAGAATTGGTAGAGATTCTTTTAGCAAGCCCTTAGGTTTGATTAATAATCAAACTCATGATTGGTATTGCTATCATCTCATTTTGTTTCCTTTCCGGGGTTCTTTACATGAGGAAAAGAACTTTCAAGCAATAAAGTCCAGTCATCTGTATAACATGCTCTTTGTGATATCAAGTCCTGTAATTACCATAGTAAAATTATAACGATGACTTGTTAGTGCAGCTGTGCAGAATAGGTAAATGGCAAAAATTATGCAGACATCTTTGCGCTCGATTTATATAATTTGTTTGTTTGTTTGCTTGTTTGTTTGTTCACTCGTTTGTTTGGTTAATGAAGATTTCTCTCCTCGTGGTGGGAGAGGATACAGGAGGTCAATATAAGGCCATTATTTCCAATTTAAAACCCTCTATCACGTTGATATTTCCCTTCGTCTTTCCTTTTACAGGGACAGGACTGTAACGGCCACGGGACTCACTGCGCGGGAACGGTGGGCGGGACTGAGTTTGGTGTGGCAAAAGAAGTCAATCTCATTGCAGTTCGTGTCCTGAACTGCTTCGGTGGAGGAACGACATCTGGTATGATCGATGGTACGTATACGAAGTTTACGTTTTGTTTTCGGTTTTGGTTTTCATGTTGGTTTTGGTCTTTTATCTTTTGATCTGGCTCCAGTCCAGATCAGCCAACATGGAGAGGTCCAAATACGTTTGCAATATTTGATGATAATAATACACTGGATAATTTCAGATTGTTGTGGAGTCTGAGACCTTTAAAAACTAAAATTGATGAGAGCGGTCAAAGCATGTGAAATAAATGAATGAATATAAGCCAAATAAGGCAATAAAATCGTTTAGCTGTATGTTGGACACCAGCCTCTTGTTCATGAAAGTATTAGTCGTAGAGAACACAATTTTAGATGATAAATGACTGTTTCGTTTACCTTGCGTTTACCAACAACAGCTAGGGCGCCCTCTGTTTTAATTCGAAGAAATACAAACTACAAAACCATCTGAACCCCGTTGTTTTGTATCTGCTTAAACTTGTTTGTCTGTTTCGATAAGTTAGGCAGTAGTCATGTTAAAACGGTGATGTTTATCCTCGATCATTGTCAATAGTCGCTAACCTTAGGATAAGTTCTATGGGGCGCCAAGTGTCGCACTGTCGATTTCGTTACGGAATCGGTCATTTCGTCACAAAATCTGTAATGATCATTTCGTCTATTAAAGGTTAACCGTCTGAACGTAACTAGTTACAGAACACTACGCCAGTCAAAAGACACGTGTCATATTCATATAAATAGCATGATTTCTTTATCATAGGATGCGAGTGGGTGGCAAACAATCATGTCCACCCTGCCGTTGTCTCGATGTCGCTGGGAATTGCCGGCAGCCAAGCCATGGACGACGCCATCGACGCCATGTACGATGCCGGAGTGACCGTCGTAGTCAGCGCCGGCAACAACAACTTCGAGTCATGTCTTAAATCACCTGCGAGAGCCACTACTGTACGTCTTCTGGATACCAACTTAAGACAAATAATTGAATGAATGAATAGACAAATAGATAAATTGATTACTGAACAGCTGTTGGCCATATATCACTATACACAAACAAATGAATAGATATGAATTTATCAATAATCAATGGAACGAAAGAAACAAAAATAGGAAATAAATACAGGAATAAATGTTAATTAGTAAATATCAAATGCACAATATTCATAGACTGGAAGAAATCAATATCCTCGGAGCGTGCTTGGGAAGCAGATTCGCTTCTGACTGCAAAGTAATCAAGTGTCTAAAAGTTTACCTTGATATGACATGAAAGAGAACCTGAGATACAAGAAAATTTTAGTAGAAAAAAAAAGAAGAAGAAAACAAATGCTTAGCTCAGCGAAATGATAATGATGCATGAGGGATACCTTGGAAAATAAAGGTAATATTTGTTTTGTTGTATTTCTGGTCGCGGGTAGTGTTCTTTTTGTTTCATTCTATGACAATGTTTATGTTATTATTATTTCATGTGAGTTATATGTACTCACGATAGCGCGACTGAAATCCTTCGGGGTTGTAAGGAAAATCATCTAGACGAAAAGGAAATCATCTAGACGAAAAGGAAATAATCCAAGTTTTGCCATAATAACACCGAGGGTGTGATCCTCTTCTATGTGGTGCTTCGTAAACGGCCCTATTTTTCTTCCACACAACAGTCGATTTCCGTGGGTGCTACCGACAGCGCGGACGTCCGCGCGAGCTTCTCCAACTACGGCGAATGCGTCGACATCTTTGCTCCTGGAGTATTGATCACCTCGGCCTGGATTGGCGGGACGGAGGAGTGGGACACGATCAGCGGGACGTCCATGGCTTGTCCTCACGTTGCTGGTAAGTACAGGCTCTGCTCATTGCTAAGAACGTCACAAGATCCGAAGGCGACACTATTTGCTTGAGGCTGGACAACAATTATTGCTCCAAGGTTGCAAAAGTGTAGGACTGCAGCTAGGAAGTACGACTGTATCTGTCAATAAGGATTCTACATAGTTCTGTCTATAAGTTGAGACAGCAGCTTTTTTACGTGTTTGTTCAGAGGAAAGTGAGTGATGTCTTTACCATTGTAGGGATAGCTTTGCGCAGCTAGGAAATTGTGTGTGAATAAAAGGAGTACTTCATCAAACACTTACAATACCACGACATGCAGACGAGTCACGTGGACACATACGCTCTACATAAGTGCTCTCGATTTCATTTTATTTATCTGTTATTTATTCATTTATTTATATATTTATTCATTCATTTATTTATATATTTATTCATTCATTTATTTATTTAGTCATTTATTTTTAGTAGTGCATTTGTAAATGGTATACATGTATTCTTGAGAGTAATCACTTGGCAAATAGTCACGGTGGTCAGAAGTATCCTACTTGATTGGTCGGCAATGGTCGGAAACTGGATGTCGACCAAAAATCTTCATGCGAAGTGAGTTTAGAGGTCGTAGAAAAATCGGCGCCCAGTCTTCGCTCATGTGTGGTCAGGACCTAAAGTTGGAAGACTAGTCTTTATGTGTGTTCGTTACTTTCCTATAGGAGCCGCCGCTATTCTGCGTGACCTGGATCCTACCCTGACTCCCGGCGAGGTCAAGGTACAACTCCAAGAGAGGGCCATAGAGGGCGCTGTCCAGGACGCCAAGGAAGGCTCGCCAAATCTGCTCCTCTATATTGGGCAGGGGACTGGGGGAGGTAGCGGGAATATTCCACCGACGCGGGACCCTGACGCTCTTCCCGATCCACGTAATTACACCAGTCTCTAGAATAAGTCCCATGGTATCTTTTGTTGGCAGTACACGCACTCTGATCAAGGCAGTGCTAATTATTGTTCTGTCCCTCTACATCGGAAGGTGTCGAAAGCAAGACGCTTTATCTTGTTATTGTTGTTGTTGTTGTTGTTGTTGTTGTTGTTGTTGTTGCTGTTGTTGTTGTTATTCCTCTCGATCATTTAGTTATGGTATCATCATTTTTTTTTTCGTGGTTTTTTTTTTCTAATTCTTCTTCCGTCGTAATTTTACTGCATTGATTTGCGAAACAAAGACACCAGATCCGAGACACTCCCCCCCCCCCCCCCAAAAAAAAGTCATGATAATGGCTTGTCATTGTACATCATCGCATGACGCAGTTTGACCGAATAGACTTAATTCTCTATCAAATCGGAATTTGAATTTTTTGGTTTTCATTTTATAGTTTGGTTACTAAAGTATCTTATTGTAGTATTAGAAATAACAACAAAGTACATGTAACACGTACGTTCCGCATAAAGTCTAGCAAAGACCTGGAGAAAAAGTCAGATGTATAATTTTTTGAAATTGTTATGAGGCCTGGGCTTGTTCGCTTTTCTCCGTTATGGCAGTTTGCAACGTGGACTTCACCGACGGTTCTGGCCGGTTCTACAGCCCGGGGTATCCCCTTGGGTACGACAATAATTTGGATTGTGAATATCTCTTTACGACTACTCCCCCTAACGTTGTGGCGCTAACTTTCAACGACTTTGGGTTGGAAGCTCGGGCCGCCTGCGATTATGATTTTGTCTCCGTAAGTATGCTGTAATGTGGCTCCACGCTGTATCTCCGGTTTGTTTTTGTTTGTTTCATTTTAGCTCATTTGGTGTGGTAGTTATGGTTGTTGTATTTTTCTCTAATGGCGTCTGTACACATCCAAAGTTCGCATCATTACGGAGGACTAGCGTTCATTTTTCACTTTAGTATGTCTATACCAGTCCTGTGTGAGGAGAAAACACGAATGAAGTTGCACTCGTTGAGGTGATTGCCCCATGTTTGCATTATGATATTATACAGTGTAACTGCTTTTGTTTACTTACATTGTTTCTATAAGCATACCATTACTTATTATAATGACTGTGTACAGCGTGTTGACACACACTTGCATCATGACTTTAGTAAAACCTTCAAATTGCCGAGATTGGTTCCTCGGTCTTATGTTTTTTTTTTTTTTTTTTTTTTTTTTTTTTTTTTTTTTTTTTTTTTTTTTTTTTTTTATGGGGCTGCTTGTTTTGTGTACAATATGCACATCAAGGAGGCATCGTGCATACACCTAATATTTAATCATTTAACGAATGTGTGACGAACGTCATCTTCATAAAAATAGTAAAAACAATTTTAGTTATATTGGTAATGTATTCACACACACGGCTGAATACCTTTACTCTTCTGCATAACGTAATGACAGATTAAAATACTGTATCATCGTAAATCGCAAGCCAGGTGGATACAAAACCGACGGATGTGACTGAAAATGATAGGATTTACCATTTCACGACATTTTATAAGTTGTATCGAACACATTTTCTTCTTTTTTTGGGGGGGGGGGAGGAGGCGGGAAGCAGTTATTCTATACAGGCTGTACTATGCAACAACAACAAAAAAACACCACCCCCCCCCCCCCCAAAAAAAAAAAAAAAAAAAAAAAAAAACCAAAAAAAAAAAAACAAACAAACAAACAACAAAACTAAACAAAACAAAACAAAAAACACGAGTTTTCTGATCATTTACATTTTAATCATTATTATTGACTTTTTTTTTGTTCTGTTCCCGCCTTGCATTCCACTGTTTATCGTCAATGATATTCTTCTTCTTTGTGTATCTTTTACTGCTTGTACCCCCTCTCAATCTCTTTCTTTGTCATGTTTGTCATCATCTTCCTCATTTTCTCATTCGTTTCTTCAACCCTCCTCAACATTATCCTCTCTCCCTTTCTATTTCCCCTTTTCTCTATTCCACTTTCTCCCTTTCTCAATCTCTCCCTCTCTCTCTTTCTCTATCCATTCTCTATTTCCGTCTCTATCTCTATCCTCTATCTCTCTATCTCTATCTCTATCTCTATCTCTATCTCTATCTCTATCTCTATCTCTATCTCTATCTCTATCTCTATCTCTATCTCTATCTCTATCTCTATCTCTATCTCTATCTCTATCTCTATCTCTATCTCTATCTCTATCTCTATCTCTATCTCTATCTCTATCTCTATCTCTATCTCTATCTCTATCTCTATCTCTATCTCTATCTCTATCTCTATCTCTATCTCTATCTCTATCTCTATCTCTATCTCTTTTATCTCTATTTATATCTTCTTTCTTCCACAACAGATCTACGACGGCAACAGCACGTCCGCCTCCCTCATGGGCACTTGTGTGGAACAAATAGTCCTGGTATTGTTCAGAGCACAGGCAGCAGCCTCTTCATGCGATTTGTGACGGACTTTTCTGTAAATGTTGTCGGCTTCTCCGTAAACTACGACATGTGGGAAGTGGGAAGTGAGTATAAATCCCCGTGCAAGACTTAAACGTATCCGGGCAATTACCCCCGTCCCCCCCCCCCCCCCCCGGCAATTACCCCCGGCTAAATTCTGGTTAATCGTAAGGTTAGAGTAAAGATTATGGTTAGGTTTAGGGTTAGGAGTTTGGGTTAGGGTTACGATTAGGTTCAGGATTAGGATTAGAGCCATGGAGAGGGTCCGGCTAATTGCCCAGGGGGTAATTGCCCTAGACCCGACTTATAATGATACCAGGTCTGCCAACACTCCCACATCCAAATCAGGGAGATTCCACACAGCAATCAGGGAGATATCTGTACGTTGAAAATTAGGGAATCAATCAAAATACAATATCAGGGTATGAAACTGTAACTTATTACCCACATCTTAACAGAAAACTCCATCGATTTGCTTCAGTGGTCAAAGAGAAATGAGGATAGAAAGCACGTAATCCCTTCCCTCCAAGATATATCCATTGCGTTCACACAATGATATGCAGTTCCACGAGCATCCAAGTGCTTTTAAACTTGGAAGAAACAGACCCATGG